>NW_027526203.1:162783960-163073746 GCF_048455015.1 Haemaphysalis longicornis
GTTTTGTCCAAGCAGATACAAATAAAGCTCTAGGCGAAGCCTATTACTGCAAGTAAGCCCTCAAGCACGCGCGCAAAGCATCATGATTAATATTAATTTTTTTCGCTTGTCGCTGTCGCCCACACTACCTAGCTGTTTGTTGTACCTATTGAGTTACGTTTTCCGCGTCGCTTGTCGCCGTCGCTGCATGTTGACACCCTTTCATCTTGAGAAACTCCCCGCTAACGCGAGCACATGCGCTAAGTGCTAACCACGTCGTTATTTAGGCATATCTGTGATAGCCATGGAATGCCAGAAAGTGTCAGTCCGAAAACGAAAAAGCATGCCGAAAACAGAAGTAAAACAAACACTTCAGAGCCGACAAGTGTAATCCGTTGCCCTTTCACTAGCCACTCGCTGACAATCCGATTCTCCGGCTACCCACAATTCCCATGGCGGCGTGCCATTGCAGCGACAGTTTCCCCTTTGGGTAGTATTGAGAAGCTTTATGTGTTCTGGTACCCGCCGCGTACGCTAGCCGCTATGCTAAAACTAATTAGCCATCTTTGTCCGCGCGACCCCGTATTACTCGAGGCAACGATCGCCCGCGGGTTGCAAATATCCCCGACTTTCCGGTGTCTGCGCGCTCCCTAACGAATTCAAAACGACGGTCCCCTGTTTCCGTGATGCAAGTCGTGTAGACGTATAGCGGCGGCCTCTCCGCGGCCCCACAAGAGGGTTACCGGCGAATGACCTCACGAGTGGCCGTGCAAGTTGAATCCCGTTCAGCCCTCTACATAAGAAGGATCTAGAGTTTTTAAGCGGACTATACGAGACGCCATTTCTTCCGAGGCCGCCCGACGTTCCGAAGGCCGAGCAGTAATGTAAAGCTCCTGAAACAAATTTCACCACTTTTGTCCGCTAAGAGAAGCGGACCACTATGGTCCTTCGTGTTCGTGAAGCCCGATGTTTCCCTCCCGAACGAAATTGCGAATAATTTGGTTAAACCCAATTTCTTCCAGGAAATTTGCCGCCCAGCAACGTAGTTATGATGCCAAAGCGGGGTTTGCTGCCTGAGGGGAAATTAAAATAGCGCTGAATAGAAAAAAAAGATTACAGTAATTTTTAAATCAAGACCAAAAATGACACCGTAGAGATTTATTTACGTATTTACGTACAATTATTTATGCTTCAACGGCAAACTACAAAAACTTGCTACAAAGTGAATTTGGGCAGTTCCAGTTCGATGTTTCAATAGAACTGCCAGAACAAAAGCACAGACTCGAAACGAAATTACGTCTTGGCACCAGCAGACTCCAACTGCTTCACTGACGCTATTATTCTATAACAATTTGAAGCGTATTGAATTCGAAGCTGGAGGCGTATTGAATTCGAAGCTGAAGGCGATATTCTTCTCCAAAAGTCGTGCACATTATTCTCCGAGTTAGACAACCTCGTTTTTGCGCTATTTCCATTTTATTGCGCACATGCGTTCGTGCTTGCGTGGGTGAGTGTGCGCGCGCAAACGCCTGTTGCAAAACTTCTTGAATTTTAACGTATCCTGTTTCTGTTTTTTATGAACAAAAAAAAACATTCTGGAAGACATGAGTACAACCAGATTTCTCCCTGGATGGCGGCTTTCAAAGTAGCAGCAACATTTCAGCCCCCAACCACTTCCACTCCCAAATTTTAAACCCGGAAAAGGACCCCATATGAATAACAATGCCAAAATAATCTCAGAAGTACGCGAAATTGCATGGTCAGCCAATCTTGAGGCTATGAATACATATGTGTAATTGAAGCTCAGCCTACTGCTTAAAAATACTAAACCGGAATGTTGTTTCATACGCATACGGCGTCATTGTTTGCCCCGAGTACGTTGGTGTTTAGGCTAATATCCCACAGGTACCTGGTGAAATTGGCTTAGTTGTAACGTTGAAGGGCAATCATATTCAGCTGAATTTGGTTATGTCTAGCTGAAATAGTAATCGCGTTTCTTATATTTTAACAAACAATCTGACAATGAAGACAATTCGAGTGGTCCGAATATGCGTTCTCTGAAACCTATTCGCCCGAGATCGAACACAGCCGGCCGGTGCCGGCGGCGGGGCCGTCCGTTCCTAGTGTGGATGGCGCTTTCACGTCGTCTGCTTGTTCACGTTACGCGCGGCGCAAGACTCGTGCTGCACACGATAAAAAAACTAATACGTGCACTTGTTTGGCAGTAAGCAATGACATAGTTACGTCTGCTTGCGGGTTTCACCTATAAACACAATAATCAGCGGCCGTTGCGGGATAATGCGCTAGTTTAGTTCCACAAAACATCGTCGCCGTGGTCACCGCTTGAGCGTGAAACGTGTTATAAACATTGTTTCGACAGCTTGCACTTTTCTAACTGATGTGTGCCATTTCGAGAACGTCAAAGGGTGCTTTTTTAAGGTGGCGTGCATGGTGGTTATTGAAGAAAAAAAATAACTACATGAAACGGGTAAGAAACGACAAGACTCGTGCATACCCGTACATTTGCCACACCCTTCTGAAACTGCTCTGAGTCCTTTTAGAAAGACGAAACAAAAACAACTACACTGCACACGACCCTTGCTTTATCGCCCATACATTAACATGAACGTGTTTTGCACACGCAAGAACCTATGGTAGGGGGAATTCTACCCGCACCTTATCAAAAAATAAATAACATTTTTGGACAGTCGTTGCCTCCACTGTGCGACATTCTTACCAATTTTTATGCATTATTTAAGGTACGCTTCTGTGGATGCGCAAGAGTATTTCAGGGGAATTTTCCCTTAAAATTAAGCAGTTGTGAGTTTGCGTCTATCCTGTGGAATTTCGTGCGCCATTTTTATATATCCCATTTTCAAATCACGACACGAATCGCCTCGTCCAAAGACGTGTTTCACTCAGCATAACCGAATGCCTAATATGGTCTGGCCTTCACCCCTTAAGGTGGACCTGAGTTTAAAGAAGAAATAACAATCGCGTAATTTAATAAACGTTGTTGCCCACATGTGCGCACGGTGTGTGCAACTGGCTGGATTTTTTTATTCTTCCCACAATCCCACAATGTTTGCTTTAAATACCATTTTTTAAAAGGTTAGCCACAATTCCTGGACCATCTCGGGCCAAAAGGGAGCTAATAAGTTTTCATATTACGGAGGGTTGCTTGTTGAAGTACCGTAATTACCCGATTCCAACGCGCACCTTTTTTCCGGAAAAATAGGCCGAAAAATCGCATGCGCGTTAGAATCGGATACGAAACCGAAACTGCCGAAACAGAGGAAATTTTGTCCCACCCATCGCCATCGCCATGTCAAGATAGCGCCAAAGCCTTTAGCAACAATTTTTCGAACGCAGGAAGCATAGGCGCCTAGGCTTTTCTATCGGCGTTCACACAAATCGTCAAATTGTTCCACTCGCGCGCTTGATAACAGCAATGGCAGCAGCGGCTCTCACGCGTTCAAAACGAGTGGTCGGCTGAAGCGCGCGCCTCTGGAGAGAGAGAGAGGATAAACATCTTTATTTGGAGCTTAATGGTGCAGGATGGTGAGAGCATCACCGGTGGGGGGCGTCCGCTAGTCCGGGATGCCCTGGTCCTTGCTGGCTGCTCGTGCCCTCTCTATCAGCATGCGCTGGGTCGAGAGGTCCGAGCTGGACAGCCGGTCCACCCACTGCTCGTACGTGGGACGGGGGTTGGGTGTGAGGGATGGGGATTGTTGACACTCCCAGACCAGATGGTACAGGGTGCCTGGTTTGGGGCAAAAGTTGCAGGTACTATAATACTGGGTGGGGTAGATATGGTGGAGGAGGGTGCAGTGCGGGTAGGAGTTGGTCTGTAGCCGGCGGAGTGTGGTCGCTTCAGCTCTGGAAAGGTGGGAGTTGGGTGGAGGGAACTGCTGGCGCTCGTGTCTGAAGTGAGCGAGAATGTCCGCGTAGCCATTCAGTGTGTGGGGGGCCTTCTCCGTGTCTTGGATCTCTTCAGAAATGGCCCGGAGGGTGTGTACGCGGGCAGCGGCGTGTGCCGCCTCATTTCCGTCGAGAGACTCGTGTCCAGGGGCCCAAACGATATAATGTCGGGTAGCTGCGGGATGGCATTCAGGATCTTGAGGGCGAAGGTTGATATGCGGCCGAGCTGGTAGTTGCGGCATGCTACTTGTGAGTCCGTAATGACTGTAACGTATTCGCTATGTGTTGTGGCTGCTAGGGCGATGGCGATTTCCTCAGCGGCGTTTGTAGAGGTGGTGGATATTGTGGCGGCTGTGACCTCGGTTCCCTGGTGGTCTATAACCGTGACTGCGTAAGCGGGTTTGCGGGTGTAGCGTGCAGCGTCCGTGTAGCGTGTCGTAGGGTTCCCGGCGTGCTTCTTCGTAACTGCATCGACCCGTGCTTTGTGGCGTGCTTTGTTGTAAAGGGGGTGCATATTTCGCGGCACGGGAGCTACACGAATGTGTTCACGGATGTGGAGGGGGACACGTTGGGGCTGGTCTTCTTTGGGCGGTACCGGGTATCCAAGGCGTGTAAGGGTGTCTCTTCCGGTAGGTGTCAGCTTGAGACGGGTGATTTGGGAACAGCGATGAGCCTCGTGTAATTCTTCCAAAGTGTTGTGTACCCCTAGTTGGAGCAACTTGCGCGTGGATGTTGAGGGGGGTAGGCCAAGGGCGAGTTTGTAGGCTTGGCGAATAAAAGTATTGAGTTTTTCTTTTTCGACGGATTTGAGAGCCAGGTATGGTGTGCCGTAATTCAGACGACTGATCAGTATTGCTTGAGTTATTCTCAGAGTGTCCTTCTCCTGAAGGCCGTAGCGGCGGTGGGCGATGCGTCGTACGAGGTGCGTTAGTTGTGTGAGGGTGCGTTTTAATGCAGGTAAGGTTTGAGAGCCGCTTCTATTTTTGGGTATGTTGAGACCTAGTATGCGAAGGTGTGGAACTGTGGGTACTGCGAGGTTGTTGATCGTTAATTCCGGATCGGGGATTGGGTCCGTTCGTTTTTTGTAAGTGCGGGCACAGAGCGTGAGGAGGGCGGACTTCTCTGGGGCGCATTCCAGTCCACGAGCTCGGAGGTATATATATGTTTGAGTGACGTGTATTGCTTCCTGAAGTGCGTCTTGTTGGGCGCCGGTGCAGCCGGTGGGGACCCACAAGGTGAGGTCGTCAGCGTAAAGTGCATGACGTAAATTGGGGATTGCTGCGAGGAGCGGCGGCAAATCTTTCATAGCTAAGTTGAATAGCAATGGTGAAACGACGGACCCTTGTGGGGTTCCCTTGGGCGCCATTGCAAATGGGTCAGAACGGAGATTCCCAATGCCTATCGTTGCCGTGCGGTTGGTCAGAAAGCAAGCGATGTAGGAAAATGTACGTTCGCCGCAGTTGGTAGAGGCAAGACCTTGCAAGATAGCATGATGCGTTACGTTATCAAATGCCCCTTTGATATCTAGGGCTAGGATTGATTTTTTGCTCTGATTGTTCAGGGTGTCTAGAACGTCGTCTTTAATTTGAAGTAGGATGTCCTGGGCCGATAAGTGGGGGCGGAAGCCGTACATTGTATGTGGGAAGTACCCGTTCTCTTCGATGTGGGGTGATAGTCTGTTGTGCACCATGTGCTCAAACAGTTTTCCGACACATGAAGTGATAGAGATGGGGCGGAGGTTCTTTGTAATGAGTGGTTTGTTGGGCTTGGGTATGATGGTGATTTCGGCGTGCTTCCACTGTGGGGGGAGGGTTCCAGCCTGCCAATGGGAGTTGATAAAGTCCAAAAGCTTTTCAAGGGCAACGTAATCAAGGTTGCGGAGGAGCTTGTTAGGAATCCGGTCTTTTCCTGGGGCTGTGTTGCGGGATAGATGGTGAACGGCTGCTTCGATTTCCGCCATAGTAAAAGGTGCGTCCATGTCTGGATTGGGTTTTCCCGTATATGACGGAAGTGTCAGAGTAGTAGCGGAAATGGGTGCTTGAAGCGGTTGCTGAAGCTCTCGCAATAAATCGGATTCTGTACCCTGGTAATTATGTATCAGGCGCTTCAGATGGTGTTGGGTGGTGGATTTGGATTCCTTGCTGCCTAATAAAGATCGGAGTAAGTGCCAGGTGCGGCGGGTGCCGAGCGTGCCTCGAAGTTGGTTGCAGAACTCAGCCCAGTTTTGTTGGCTAAGTTGTTTAGCGTACGCATCTGCCTCTGCTGTGATTTGAGCGATGCGGATGCGAAGTTTCTTATTTGTTCTGTTCCTTTTCCACCTTCGAAGCAGGCCTTGTCGGGCATCCCAAAGATGGAGCAGGTGTGCGTCAGTGGCTGGGATTTCTTCGGTTAGAGCAATTTCTTTTGTGTGCTTCTTGGCCGTGTCAAGTAACAGTTGGACCCAGTCATCTAGATTAGTGATGGAGTCCGCAGGGGTGTCGTCTCGAAAGTCTTTCCAATTAGTGAGTCTGGCGGTGCCGATGCGTTGATTAGCGGGTCTTGCGTACGCAACTTCCAGTTTTATAATATGGTGATCGCTTCCGAGTGTTTCGTCAAGTCGTGTCCACGTGGCGCTCTTGATATTATATGTGAAGGTGAGGTCAGGGGTGGTGTCTCGGGAGATGCTGTTGCCAATTCTTGTCGGGAGATCTGGAGTGTTGCACAGATGCAGAAGGTTCTGAAGTGTTGCATCATATAGTGTTTTGCCTTTCTTGGTATCTTTTAGGTATCCCCACGCCGTATGTTGGGCATTGAAGTCGCCAAGGACGATTAATTTTTGTCCGCGCGTGCGCTGCCGGACGGTTTTAAAGAGTTTGTCGATGCCGGTAAGGGGTTTGTTTGGGGGGCTGTATACGTTAAGTACAAATAGACTTGCTTGACTTTTCTTGCGTGGAATAATTTCTACAAATGCATAGTCGATCTCAGTTGGCAAAGTGTGAGATTGGGCCGTTTGGGTTGACTGTACCAGGATAGCGGTGCGTGAGCCAAGGCCGGTGACATGTGTGTTGTAGCCGCGCAGAGTAACAGTGTCAGAATCTGTTTCTTGCAATGCGATGACGTCGGGTTTGTGCTGTTGCGTGTAGTGGGTAAGTGTAGACTGCTTGTTGCGGTAGGACCGACAGTTCCATTGCCACAGGGTGAGCGTGGATGGGGGGTTGCCTTTTCTGTTACATGTCATGGTCGGATTGGAGGGTCGATGATGTGTCGCCCAGTTCGTGGGGTAAATGCCGCCTCATGGGCTTCTTGCGTGCTTTTTTGGCCTTCTTAGTTTCCTCCAGCAAGTGTAGCCTGTGATCCAGGTTATTAAGGCGTTCGTCGAGGCGTTCGCCAATGCCGCGTATGAGGCGCTCTAAGTGGCTGATATCGACTGATGCGGGTGTAGCAGCGTGGGGGATGGCGGACAAGGGCTCTAAGCTTCTGCTGGCGACTGAGGCGCCTGAGGTCAAGGATCCTGTTTCTGGGTTTGTGTCGGCTGGGGGAGTTGGGGTGCTTAATGATTGCTGCCGAGTGATTTGTTGCATTTGAGCTAGGAGCTGCTCGATGCGATTTTCAAGGGTTGCGGTGCGTTGTGCTGTCTGTTCGAGCTGTTGTTTCAGCAGTGCATTTTCTGCTTGAAGCGTCTTGATAAGGGTGTCGGGGGGTGGTGTAATAGTGGGTGCGGCAGGCGCAGCGGGTGTGGGGAGGGGGGGAAAAGATGCACGAGCAGTGAGTGGTGGTGCAACAATGGCCGACCAGCTTACTTGGGGAGTGGTGTTCGTTTGGTTGGCAGTCTGCCTTTGGTGCTGGCTGGCATCGTAAGTAGGTGCAGGTCGATGGCTGTTCTGGTTGGGGAATTTGTGCCGTAGTTGGGCGGTGGGTGGCGGCGGTCGTAGTTTCTTTTTGCACTCTCTGCTGGCCGTGAGGTGATCTAGTCCGCAGAGCTGACACATGGGTTTGCAGTCATGGTCTGGCTGGGGGTCAGGCGCGTGGCATCGCTGGCAGATGGCGACGTCGGGATTGGGGCAGACATCTCGTCGGTGTCCAAGTTCACCGCAGAGTGTACAGCACTGTATGGTCTGGCGGTAAGGGCGACAACGGGTTAATAGGCCATACGCCTTGATGTAGAATGGGGCGTGAACGCCCTGAAATGTGACTAGAGCTGACGTGGATGTTCCGAGCATTCGGGCGTGGAGTATACGTGGGCCATTTGCTGATAGGATGTAGGGGAGCTGCTCGTTGGTGGTGTTGGGATCGAGCCCCGTTATTACCCCTCGAGACGTGCCGGGTAGTGGTTTCAGGTACGGCAGTACTTCTTGTGTTGTTGCCCCAAGTTGTATAGAGGTAATCTCGTTCAGTGCAAGGGCGGAGGCTTCGTCGGGGGTGCTCGCAATGATTAGGTTTTGGGCAGCTTGGGTTTGGATAGTGACACGAGCGTAGAATGCAGCTTCGGGTATGTTGCTTGCCTGCTGGATGCCCTGGGAAACTTGGCGATCGCTCCACGAAGCTACGCGAAAACCGGCTTGCGGTCTGTAGATTATCTTGTAGTCGGAGTCCGGGAGCTGTGGTCGTGGGACGGTACGCGCGGGTGTCCGACGTGCGGCTGCCGGCGTTGTTGGCGGCTGCTTGCGGGCGTGGCGGTCTCGTAGTATTTGCTGCCATGGTCCGGGAGCTGGGATGGCTCTGCCGCTGTTGGGATCGAAGTCCATGGTAGCGTTGGGGTCTGGCGTCGATGCCATGGCGATGGAGTTGGAGCCGGGCCGAAGCCCTGACGGCGTTGGCTTAGCTAGAACTAGGAACGCTAGGCTTAGCGTGGGTTCCGGCGGTGTGGGCTTAATGTGGCTGTAATCTACGTACCGCCGTCCCGCTGACGTAGCGGGTGGGCTTGACGTGAAGCGCGTGACGTTACGAAGGCGTTGGTGGTGATTTCGTCAGCCAGAGAGGACGTGGTCCACACCAAATAGACGTTTTAGCGAGCCCAAGTGAAGCGTGTGTTGGCTCTGTAGGCTGCTGATGATGAGAAGCTATCTCGCGGGATGGGCGTGCGAGGCGTGGGCCACGATCCCATCGACCATGGTTGAACGTTCGTTCAGAAGTGTGGCATCGCGAACGCTCTTGACGGCACTGAGGACGAGAATGTGGTCAGCGGAAAGCGACGAGGAGTGAGATGAGTGAGATTACTTCGGGAAATAGATCGCCCATTTCTCTCGCATTCGTTTGTCTGGGTCACAAAGTTCCGTGCGCGTTACAATCGGAGGTACAAGTTTTTTCGTTTTTTTTTTTGCCAGGGAAAATCGGGTGCGCGTTAGAATCGGGGGCGCGTTAGAATCGGGTAAGTACGGTACAGCTTTTTCACCGCTACGGAACACGATGCCTAAGGTAGTTCCAATTGCAAGTAATACAGATCGCAAACGTTTGACTTCCCGCGTTAACCCGCCGCGGTGGCTCAGTGGCTAAGGCATTGCGCTGCTGAGCACGAGGTCGCGGGTTCAATTCACGGCTTCGGCGACCTCTTTTCTGGTGGAGGCGAAAAGCAAAGACGCCCGTGTGTACGAGACTTCGGCGCACGTTAAAGATCCCCAGGTGGTCAAATTTAATCCTAAGCCCTCCACTATCGCACGCCTCATCACCTGTGTTGCGTCGGCGCGTTAAACCCTTCAATCAATCAATCAATCAATCAATCAATCAATCAATCAATCAATCAATCAATCAATCAATCAATCAATCAATCAATCAATCAATCAATCAATCAATCAATCAATCAATCAATCAATCAATCAATCAATCACACTTCTCGCATTACTTGCGCTCTCTTTTCACTGCATATGGAACTTTGGCAGAAAAAGCACACAAAACTTTTATCCGTGCCTTTTTTTAACCAATTCTTAAGAATTAAATGCCAATACAAAAGCGACGTTCAATTGACAACACATCGCAGTTACCGGAAACCCGTTGCGTTATTTCGTAACGAAATGAGTGCACGGGTTCGATACCTGGCCGCGGCGGCCGCTTTTCTGATGGTGGCGAAAAGCAAAAACGTCCGCGTTTACGAGATTTCGGCGCACATTAAAGATCCCCAGATGATCAAAATTAATCCGGAGCCCTCCACTAAGGCGCGCCTCATCGCCTGCGTTGCGTCGGTGCGTTAAACCCTACAATCAAATCAATTATTTCGTAACAAAATATAAACAGGAACGTTTTACCACATCTGTAACAGGGCAACTTCATTTGCTATCTCTATGGTTTTGTGATTAACTGTTGTTTAACTGCCTTCGTAAGTGACATTACGCATGCGGTTGCAAACACATCTCACTTTTCTAGGCAACTGTTAGATTTTTAGAGGAACGGATGGTCAACAGTGCAGTTGTAACAGGAAATGTGTGCTCACTGTGAGGTCCAAGAAGTTTGGTTTACACACTGTAACCCTGCTAATCACCTAGCAAAAATCTAGCTAAACATGAGATGTTTAGCTACTGCGCGAGTTAGCAATCTCATTCGCAAATTCATTTGCGATGAAAGGCTTCAATAAGTAACCCGACACCGTTATTTACCAAACCTGCCTTCAAAGTCGCTAAAATTTCACTTAAATAAAGCTGCGCGTAAAAGACCCGTTTGAACGTTTACATTGATATATCTGCGCTGGTTAAAATTATGTTGCCTTTCGAACGCACAAAACATGTCGTAAGCTCTTACGAAAAATGTCGGGGCAGTGAAGTGCTGTTACCGTTTCAGGGCATCCCACAAATGGTATTATGCGTCCTATGCTACCAATGAAAGCGATTGAAAGTGTTTTCGTAAACTGAATTCCAGAGATCGAGGCTTCCTGATTTTCCCCTATTTCCCTTTTTATTGAAGGTTCAAAATCATACTCGGGAAAGATCGAGATTGCTACGAGCCGGGGCGTACAAGTTCATTGTCATTATTTCGGCCGTTCGTTCTGAGATTCCCGATGGGTCGCCGCTTTTTCGACGTTGTAACGAAACCTTATTGCCGCTTCCATGCAATACATTGAACGTTGAGGATCCGATCGACTACAGCACACCACTCTTTTCTGCGCCTTTCATGCGCACATACGGCGCAAAAACGGCACGAAGCGCGCCCATAGTGTGGCATTCTCCCGCTACCGCTCAGCGGAGCATCCACACTAGCAGCGCGATTGTGCCGCCACCTATAGGTAGATCTCTCGGCGAATACTCAGAATCAATAAATGTTAGTCAAAATATTTCTCCGAGAGTTTCATTTTTTTAGAGCTCTGCTACGCCATGTCTCGCAAGGTCATTCATCGCTTCGCAATGACCTTGAACCACCGGAGCTCAAGTGTGGCAAGTGAAACGCCATGCCACGTGATTTGGTACGGAGAGGCGTCGCAGATGCACGCACTCGGAGCCTCGTCGCTGCGGTACCACGTGACAAAGCGAGCGTTCAGTGGCTGCTTCGCCGGCGCTTTACTAGCTCAGTATCGCCTTAAATGACGCGCCGGCTGGGCCGTCTGTGGGTGCGCTTCAGCTTTCGCTTGTGATAGCTAGGTTTACAAGTGCCATTTTTGCTGCACCTGGCCGTACAACCAACTGGCAGAAAGACACGTCAAAGACTTAACAACAAAAACTAAACTAAAAAAACAAGAGAAACAAAGATAAGACACACCCTGTATTTTAACTGCCACATGTCTTCCTTCGTCATTTATCAGATATCAACGCTGTTTTCGAATGCGACGCGTGAAATGCAATGAGCGTGTTTAAACAACTTACCCAAACTTCGCGAATTAGTTCATGTTCCTCATAATTAGGCTATACGTCCCAAAGAACGCCGGTGCAAGCAAGCTTGCGAACAAAACGATCCGGGCCTGCCAGCGGCAAGTTCGGAAATCAATGGGAGGTGCAACAGCCGGGTCTCCGAGAAAGGGAGAGGGACCGCCACTTCTCCTGTTTCTCCGCCTTGCACCACTAGTGCAAGCTGCATGCGCCCTTTTTTTTTTTTTTTGGCAAAATGCCATCGGTCTTACTAGGAAAGCTCTCGCTTAAAAAGTCAAGACTACCGGAAGCAACACCATGGGTATAGGAGCGGAAAACACACATGCGAGAAAATTCGACAAGTCAGATTCTGCCGGCTCGCATATATCAATGGAATACCTAAGTCATCTGCACGGAGGCACGGAAATTCCAACTCTCCGAAAGCCATCGCACGCGCCAGACAGAGGTGAAAGGTTCCGAGTAACTTTTTTGTGTCTGAGACCACAAATAATTCGAAAACGCGAGCGCCGCGGGTTGTCGAGCGCTTCCATAACTATGTCGTTCAGGGCACAAGCACTGCCTCGCTTATTTTCCCGGGTGGGCAAAAAAATGCACGAAAAACCGAGTGTGCGGCGAAAGAAGCTAAGGGTGCTGCTGGCTGCAGTTGCTGATTTCGGCGTCGTTACGCTTTAACTGCATGCGCACGAACGAGACGCGCGAGTTCAGTTTAACACGTATACCACCGCGGCGTTTTTTTTGGGGCGGAACGGCCGACAAAAAGGGCCGCGCCTCGTTAGCCCATTATAGGAACACGTGCGAGCCATGTTAATGTCCCACCGGAGACAAGTCGGCCACGACGGTAAGGGCGGATGTAGGGCCTAGGGGGCAACCTGTGCGCTGTCGCAGCGGGCTGTGTATGCGCGTTTACGTGTTGCGAGAACGCTTAATGATGAGTAATGTGATCACTGTTTACACTGGGAAGAAGTGCGTTTAAACTAGAGCTCGGAAAAGCGCACCCAATGGCTGCCACAAGCATGGCACAAAAAATGGTGACAACTCTTTCTGGCGGGGCACTCGCCCCCCTTGACTGCTAAAGAGGCAAAGCACGCGTTAACTGTCCTCCTCTTTCGGTAAAAGAGTGCCCGTAGAAGTAAGCAGATTTCGCTTGCTGCATGGCACATGTTAAAGTTACAGGATGTTGTCCAGGCTTAGCGAAAATTTGTCCGTACTTCATGATGCGTTGGCGTCGTAAAAATAATGTGGGCCTTCTTCTCACAGTGTTTTATTTTTCTCTCTCTCTTCGTTCCGGCAATTAAACTGTCGTGACCTCATTGACTTGAAGTTATATCAGTCCATGTACGAGATCCTCAAAAAACAATAAATAAATTTAAAAAAAAACAGTCAGCGCAGACGCTCCGGGACAAATTTGACTCACCTATCACGCAAAAACCGTCTCGTTTCTGAAACTGCCACTGCGGCAGGGCAAGAGCTGGCGTATACAAATGGCGACGACTACAGAACGAGTCTGCAAATTGAATAAACGCTAGGAACCAGTGCGTGCACACCGTGCAGGTGGATGGGCCGCGTTATCACCGTGTAGGCTTTGTAACATTGATGAAACTATTCTCCATGTGGTACGTTGCAACATTTTTTCAGTTTTTGGTTTGCACGAAACGAAAATATCCCGGGGAAAGCGTTGGCCAACATTCTTCTGCGTGTATGCCCTGCTCCGCGCTCTAAGGACGACTATTTTGTGCTTCGCATAGACTAAAAACGAAAAATCCTGGGGTGTGACCTGTATCGCTAACGAAGTAAAAAAAAAGGATATAAATTTTTTTTACGAATTTTTAGGTTTAACCAGCCGAAGCTACACGAAGTGGAGGTCTCCGGATTAATCTCGACCACCTGGTGAAAGGCCATGAAGGCAAAATGCAAATTTGGTTCACTAAAAATACTGCAGTCTTTTTAGTGAACCAAATTTGCATTTTGCATTTTGTTATCATTGTTATCGGCACATAGCATGCGATGTCCCGATAACAATGGTAACAATTTCATCGCAAACTTCCATAAAAGAATCGAGATAATGAATAAAACAGATGAAGCAGTGGCGACTCCCCAACCACTTTCCGGCGTCTTCTCTGTAGCGTCACAGAATATTGTTTTGTGCGATTGGCAACCGCCGACCCAATCCGCCACCCGGAAACTTGACTGGGCGATTGTAATGGTGCCTGCATCACTTGAATGCCAACGTCCAGTTAACACGCAGATAACTGCTTTTAGCGCTGACCCGCATTACGTCACTGCAGCGCGAAATTTCAAAGTTTGTTAATATTTCTTGCATTCTTTTTATTTAAAAAACGTCTGAAATGGAGCTAAGTGAGTAACCAAAGGCTAATTCTGTTAAAGTGAACAAAGTTGCAAATTCTCTTCATGGCCCCTTTCACGTGCGCCAAACCCTCGGCACACGGGCGTCTTCGCTTTTCGCCTCCATCAGAGAAGCAGCCACCGCGGCCGGTGTCGAATTCGCGTCCATGGGCTCAGCAGCATAACGCCTTAGCCACTGAGCCACCGTGGCCGGTTAAAAAAAAAATATACACGGGGAAGGGGGGGAGGGATCGAGGGGCGTAAAAAGGGAGATCGGGAAGCAGGAAGCGCCGTTTTATGAGCACCGATTCTCAACGCCTGAGTATGATACATGAATACCCCTGCACTAATGAAAACAACTTCAATCTAGTCGTTTGCTGCCTCCTCCAGCTTTCCGCAGTGCTTCTGCCCTCTTCTTCTGTTCTGTGTAACCCCCCGTCTGCGTCCCGTCTGGAGCGGCACCCGTCAATGGTCGCTCGCTCAAGCCACCAAAGTCTTTTTTTTTTAAGACTTCAATGCGTTTCTCAAAGTTCTTATTTGTCACCTTTGAAGTTTAGCCTTCAGCGACGGAGATCACTGGACATTCCAGCGTTTACACGTGCGTTCCTTCAAGTAGGACGCCTGTAAAGAATATTGTTTCATCTTTAGGCGACCAGGCCGCATCACTTCGCGCGACTTCCGACCTGCTCGGTAACAAGTAACTCGGTAACTCGATCGTGGCAAGCACACGCTCCCTCTCCGCGAGGAAGACTGCCAGTGTGTTTTTTTTTTTTTACGATCGACACGGGCGCTCCGCATGTTTGCATGCGTGCTTAGTGCGCACAGCTTGTCGACTGACGCGGCTTTGGCCCGGGTGCGTAACCGAATTATAGTGCCCATTTTTTGGAACGTGTACGCTACCGTGTATCTGCACAGTACCCACCCGAACTGAAGTGCGTTTGGAAAATACCAGTGACACGCGCAGCTGGTCACTGAAGGCCGATATGAAGAGGTCTACAACGTCACATTTTGTGCTAAACCTCCATCCACAGGAGCTGATGCAGATAGGTAACAAACCTGAGTTAGGAAAGAGAAGCAAATATATATATACACAGTCGAACCCGATTACAACGAACCCGGTTAGAGCCAATTATGCTATATATCGAACAAATGCAAATCTGTTACGAAAATGCATGAGAAGCATATTCCTTATAACGAAGTTCACATCGGATATATCGAACTCAGCGCGCCTACACTTGCCCCCGAAATGCACGGTCTCGGAGCGGCGATTGAAATGCTGATTGGCCGTGATTGAGATGTTGAGCCTGGCACGGAGCAACGTGACTCCCGACACCTTCCGTAACTGTTTCCGACGCACGGGATTCACGACGGAAGCCATCCAGTCAGCGAGTCTGTACCAAGACGGCAGCATCGGCGAACTGCGTAAAGAGCTAGCCACGTTCCAGATGCTATACCGAAAGAAGTGCCCTTTAATGACTTCCTGAGTGTCAACGACGACTTTGCCGTCACTGTGAGCCCACCACGCACAGACAGCGTCGCTGATGTCATGGCGGCTGGTGCTGCTGAAAGCACCAAAGGGACTGAGGATGCCACAATGTAGAGCCATCCGAGCCATCGATGTGCTAAGCCAATATTGCTTCGAAATTGAAGGGCAGGGGCTTAAACTGGTGCAAACGATGTCTCGTGTAGAGAATGCGGTACTAGTTGGCGCCTCCACAATGAAAGCAAAAAGAAAAATCACCGTTTTTTTTGCAAAGTGGGCAGTTAAGGCGGGAAAGAGCTTTATTGCATGAAATAAATGGATTGTTTTGTGTAAAGTAATGGGATACTCTGTGTGTTCATTTCTCTATGTGGCAATGGCAGGGGGGTCCCGCGTATTGCGAACTCATAACAAAAAAAAAATCGTTATAAACGGATTCGGCTATATCGAACTATTGGATATATCGAACTAATCGCGGTGCATATTACAGTTCGCTATAACCAGGTTTGACTGTGTGTGTGTGCATGTGCGTGTGTGTGTGTGCGTGTGTGCGTGCGTGTGTGTGTGTGTGTGAGTGCGTGCGTGCGTGTGTGTCATCATCATCATAAGCCTGTTTGTGTTCACGGCAGGACGAAAGCCTCTGCCAAAAATTTCCAGCCACGCCTATCAAGTTCCAGCAAGAAGATATATAACAAGAAGATATATGCGTACCGTCGCATCAGCGCAATTAGTATGCTCCGGCTAACCCACTGACATGTCACTCGGAGCTTGCTCACATGTACACGCACTGTAAATGCTTACTTGAATGATTTCAAGTGAATTTACATCATTGAGCACTAGTGATACTGTACCACTGCGAGAGACGGGACGGCAGCGTCACGGAACACTGTTAACAGTTTGGCATTCACCGTAGGAAAGTCGCCACCGCTTACATGTTGACCTCCATGTTCGCTTGTTTGTTGCCCTGGCACTACCTCAGCCCAATCCGTTGAATGCAGGATATTATTTATGACTCCCTCGTCTAAAGTGACAGAACCATATCATGACGGGAACCCTGGTAGAAGTGTGGTCAGGTTGTTTTGACGAACGAGCTTTTGAATGCATGAAGACCTGATCAAAAATTTTAAATGAGGCCTTCCTATTTGAATAGCGGCGATGCTCGGACTTTCAAGCTGACGGCTATGGCTTCAGTAATCAGGTATGTCTGTACCCAGGAGAAAAGGCCACGTGCACAGAAACACAGCAACCAAACCACGAACAAGTTTGGCACAACTGGAGGGGATCTGCGCACATTCGGATCGAAGGAAAGCACGGTGTCGCACTGCTGAGAGCTGTCAAAACATTCGCAAACAAGGACGCTCTGGAGCCGGAAGTGTTAGAAACAAACGCCCTTTTGCAGCTGTGTCTTCTGCATTGTCGTATATTATAGCTAATGTAATCGTATATCCCAGCTGCCCACTACCGTAGCAGAGCGTGGAGGTAGAAAGCTCAGTAACATATCCGAAGCTCGCTTCTTAGGCACATGGCGGGTGCCGGGCACGCAGGGCCCTCACCCGCAATTTTATTTTTGCTGCCTTGGTTTTGATTTGCTGGAGCCCCGGGGCCCCGCTGCAACAGACGGACAGAGGGGCGACAGGTCGGCGCCGTAGTCCCGGGGAATGCCTACCAAATCGGCTTACAAGATACAACGCTGTTCATTGCGCGCCGGGTACGGAGGGTGGGAGGAGAACGCCAAGCAGAACCATTGTTTCATGTTTCATGCGCGAACGTTTTGTATTGTTAGCTCCGAGATTTCGCAGTATCAGCTTCCGGTGAGAAACACCGTGGCTTCGGATGCGCGCTGTTCGTCTTCCCCACCCCCTCCGCTCCTGGATGCTATTCTCCGCTTGCGGGCCTGGGCACACGGCGCCTGCACTGAGACGTCCATCTGCCATCGGCGCCACGGACAGTTGTCCAGAGGAAGCTATGCCTCAAAAAGCCCGCCAAAGCACGAAGAGCCGTTCTAACGGCGCCACCGGCCAGATGTGAAGATTCACGCCGAAGGGGCAAACGCGTGTTCATATGTTGCGGCATTTCGTCAGACAGCGGTTCGCGGCATGGACGGACTTCGCCCCACCGACCCAGAGCTCCGTGTTGCATCAGCAATCGCTACTGAAACCTGCAAAGCAAGAGCAAATCGTTTTGAAATCACACGTGAAGCTAAATTTGCTCACGAGGTATCCAAATATTTCCTCACAGGCCAATTAGTGTAGGTCCGGTGAATTTACGCTTTTTTTTCTGTTACCCAAGCGCAATAATAAAAATGGGTGGTTGCAAAATGTGGGAAAGCAGAAAACGGGTGAAAAGAAGCAGTCAGTGATTCTGACGCAACGAATCAGTTTTACGGTGTATGTGCTTCAGGTTAGGGATCAAGGCTCTGAACGCGTTGTGCTAAAATGCCGTAGGCAGCAAGAAGAATAAAACAACAATATGAAAGAACTGGTGCTTTAAAAACCGCTTACTTTGAACATATTTTTTTCTGGTCTATAGCTTCAACAAGTCTTCCAAAACCCCTGTTCCTTTTCCGCCGTTTTATCTGCATACGTGCGAGCCACCGTGAGCAATGAAACATTTTTTTGTACAGTCAAAAGTGCAATCAAAGATGGCAAAAGGGTGAGTGGGGGCTAAGCAAAGCCCTGAAAACACTGTTTAGAATTTGGAGCACGAACAAGCTTCTAAAATGCAACCTTAGACTTGTGGATAAGCATTGGTTTAATGCTTCCACTAGAAGTGACTTACAGCAACTGCCCCTTGCGGGGTCTGTACACAGTCGTCTTTGTTAGAGGAATGCGCGCATCGCACGCTTCCGCGACTCGAAGTTCACCTTCACACGCGAGCTTCCGCAGGCTGCGCGGATTCGGTTAACCCGAGATGCCGGGTATGCGTTCTCGTTTTTGTCGCCGGTGTCTTTTTGAGATATACCGAAGCAGCTGCCGCCACAGGCTAATTAGGTAACCGGAAGGCGCCAGCAATGGTGACGCCGTCGTCAAAAATCAGCATTCCATTTCCATTCCGTTCCGGGCAAAAGGCGCTTAATTCTATTGATTTGATTGATTGTGGGGTTTAACGCGCCGACGCAGCGCAGGCGATGAGGCGCGCCGTAGTGGAGGGCTCCGGATTAATTTTGACCACCTGGGGATCTTTATCGTGCGCCGAAATCTCGTACACACGGGCGTTTTTGCTCTTCGCCTCCACCAGAAAAGCGGCCGCCGCGGCCGGGAATCGAACCCGCGACCTCGTGCTCAGCAGCGCAATGCCTTAGCCACTGACCCACCGCGGCGGGTTTAATTCTATTCCCATTCCATTCCTCCGAGCGTTGTCCTCATTCTATTCTGGCATCTCGAAAAGGTGGAATGAATCCGGAGTCATTCCAATTATGGAGTGGTAACTCCGCAACACTGCTCTGGCAACTTCGGCGTTGTTGCGAAGGCAGCTCTCTGCAAAGCTATGGTCAAAGCTGTCCCACGGCCCCTCGATCAGCGGCCGTGACAGTCCTCGCCTCTTGACCTTCGTGCTCTTTTATCGCTCGCTCGGTTGACAGATCAATGCGGCTCTGCGGAGCGACACGCAAGTTTTGCCGACATTGCCCCCATTCATTACCGCAATACTAAGCTGCATAGAATGCCCGCGATGCCGCGGCTGCCTCGGGAGAAATAAAAGGGCAGAAGATCGGTCGCTCTTTGCCCCTTCCCCTCTGGACTGATCTTTCCCCCTATTCCTCCTTTCCCCGGCCTTGTCAAAATACCTAAGCATCGGCGCAAGATAAATTGCCAAGGTTGAGTGCAGCTCCGGCCCCCATGACAGTACACGACGAGGGCTTTTCAACGCCGTAGGAAGATATATAAGTGCGTAGATGCAAATAAAAGAGAAATACTCACACCGAAAGCGCCACACGCATCGAGCATTCAAGCACGAAAGCAGAAACTGAATGCGCAGCTCTGCCACGCTACACGGCGCCACTAGAGTTCTCCTCTTGGTGGAACATGTTGAGGAATTCTAGGCGCTGCGGCTCAGTGTGCTGCCGAGCGGTTGAATGACGATGTCCGGAATATAGGTCCACAGATTTTGTTCTGATATCAAGTCATAAATGCGCAATAATAAAAAGAAACAAAAGAAAATGGATTCGAAGCGGTTGAAAAACCATACACGACATATAAGTCGGCTGAGTATTAATAAATTCGTTTTGTGCTGAGACGCGGCAATAAATCTCCAAAGGAAAAAAAAAAAAGGAACACAACGAGTTTATTTTGTTTCCTTCTTCAGACCAAGTACTTCATAAGAACTCTGTAAACTTACATCAGAACTCTCCTTCAGACTCGTTAAGTTTTGTTATGTCCTTCCGATTACGTCCAGGTGCATTCACGTCTCACGTTTAGGGCAGCAATCTAGCTGTTTGAGGAGCTAGATCTAACTGCCTCTAGGTGCAGCCAGCAGGGGAAAAAAATGGGCGAAGGTATGAGCAGGTCAGTTCGTTGTTTTTTTAGCAGCTAGGACAACGCTGCAGCCTTGTCCATTTTTCTGCTCGGCTCGTCCTCCATCAACGTGGCGAGTGGGAAGCGGTGGGGGAGAGCAGCATGTCGCCCGAGCTTTCGGGAGCCGTAGGCATTGTTGGGTCGCTTATTTCGATGGTGGACTCCTCGCATGTCAGCTCACCAGCGGACGAGTCGACTTGCATCCTGCTGTGCTGCCCTTCGAGCTTCTCCCTATCCTGGCGGCAGGCAGGCGACCGCTGCGCGCTTTCACGCTCGGGGTTTGCGGGCCGGCTCCAATGGGACTCCAATCCAATGGGACTCAGGCTCCAGTGGGGCTCAGGCTCCAACGGGCCAATGGGAGTTGAATGCTGAGGCCCGTCGCTAGCAGGCGGACTCTCCATGGCGGCATCCGACGGGAGGCTGCAGTCTGTCTTGCTCCTATCGGGGGTCTGCGCCCTCTCCACGGCGACGTTGCTGCAGACGAGCTGGCCCGGTGCGGAAAGACGCCAAGCGCTTGGAGCGGCAGCGGTTCCCTGCGTGCCATGGGCGACGCGGGACGCGTGGTACTTGAGGAGTACTCGGAGCAAATCGCTATCCGGAGGCGCAGATATTACAGTTTGGGTGCCCACGGTGGCAGTCGTGGTCTGCCCCGGACCGCCGTTGCTCGCGCCTGCTGGCAGGAAACTTGACTCTTCCACTGACCCCTGTGGAGACGGCACGATCTCGTTCTGGGAGAAGAACACGTCGACGGCCTCCTGGCACCGCTGTTCGTACACCGTGTCACTCCCATCCGCTTGCTGATGGCTCAGTTCGTGTTCGTCGATGTCGACTGGCCAAAGAGCAGACATTTGCTCGATGGACCAACGGAACGACCGGTCCAACTCAGGCGTCGGTGGGCTTCTTGACAGGAACATCGACGGGGATGAGCATGTTTGCGTAAGATTCCCGGGATCCACTTCAAACGGGTTTGTCGTGTCGCCGCTCACGCCGCTGCTGTCGCTGGGTGTAACCGGTATGGCCTCTGCACTACTCCGTTCGCTCACTGGGGAGTTCGGGTCACCCTTCTCGTCGACGGCGAAGGACACCCTGGAGTCCGCCATTGGAACAATTCCGTGTTGCAGGAACACACCGAGGCGATGTCGGTCGTGGTATCCAGTGGGCTCCGTCGACCCAACGTTGCAGCAACTGAGGTTGGCGAAGCACGTAGCTCACAAGGGGTCGCAATGTCAGAGCCACCGAAACAGGCACGTCCGCAGATACTCGGACTAGGTAAGGTTAGACAAGCCACTTACCCAGCGGGCGAAAATTACCTCGCAAATAATCACGACCGCTTAAACGATAGCAGCTCATGTTAACAGCGTCCGATATGAGCTGGTTCTGCATTGAGCATAACGCCCACCACTGGTGCGTCAGGACTTAAACCTGACAGAGCAGTGCAGTTCCGAACACTGGCGCGTGGGCAGTGCGGGTAACACGGGCGGAAATGGTGCACACCCACTCGGGAGAATTGGCCAGTGCCCTAGCCCTTCGTGACAAAATTCAATTCAATTCAGTTTATTTCTGACAGAATACAACAGAACAATACGCACTGCTGCCAAGTTAAGAAAAAATGCATTTCTTTTTTTTTTAATTGCGATAGTATGCCTTATGGCATGAAGTCTACATTACAGGTATATATGTTGGCTCCCGTTTCGCGGAGGAACGAAAGAAGGAAACGGGGGTACAGCCCATATTCACCGATGGAGGTCAAGTTGTCTGCCAGGGTGGAGGCCTGTGCCTCGAAGGTGTCGAGTTCTCGCCTCATCCAATGAAAGGAGCGTCCACAAATGGTGTTCTGGGTCAGCCTCCTCGGCAGGAGCCGTACAGAAGGGGCAGTTGTTGGTAAACGGGGCATGGTATAGTGGTTGCCACGCCCGGGTCACAGCCCGAGAGAGGGCCACTTTATCGCGAAGTCTCCGCAGCAAGACCTCCTCCCAGCAAGCGAGTCTGGGAGGAGGTCTTTCGTCTTAGCATGACGAAAATTACGAAATAAATAATTTAGACCGTTTAAACGTAATCATGTTAAAAGCGCCCGAGCTGACCTTGTTCTGTATGCAGCAGGACGCCCACTGTTGTGCGAAGAATTAAACCTGACAGTACAGTTCTGCAAACTGGCACGCGGGTAGGGCATGCGAGACGGGAGGGAAATGGTGCATGCCCACTCAAGTGACTTGGCCAGTGTCCTAGCCCTTCGTGACAAAATGCATCCGTTCTCCTTTCTTGCGTGGCGCGTACCAGTGATGGCGGGCCGGCGAAGGCTCCAGAGCTGCCACTTTTCAAGGTGCAATGTTAAAGCTATGCATTTCATAAATAAAACAAAACGGGAGTATAATCTCTACGTGCGAGCCTGGGGCTGCGAAATGTGGCCTTCTATATCTCCACAAAGAAGTCTTCCAATCGTGTGCATAAAACTACGGCAGCACGCGTAGCCTTGTTTGTTTATGAAACCAGGGCTACTGGCGCCAAAACAAAAAAGAGAGAACGGGAGTCGTACGGTCGAAATCGAGGCGAGGTCGAATGGGATCGGCAGTAGAGGCTTTACTGGCCGTAATATAGAGGAACCAAAGAAAGTTATGGGCATAATTTATAATCAACAATTGCTTATAAGTACAGAGCTTGCGAGAGTTGATGTGCGTGTGGGAATGAGAGAGAGAGATGGCGTGTTGTGCCCCATACGCTAACGGCAGCTGTTAAAACGCATTTTAATGCACATATGATATCGTAGACAAGAAAAACATATACCCATGACCTTCCCTGCCTTTGTTAACATAATCAAGCTAATCTAAATATAATGCACAGCATCATATTTAGACCAGCTTGACGCGCTGAAATTTAGAACAGCTTGACGCGCTGGTCTAAATATGATGCACATCATCATAGGCTGACAAAGGCAGGGAAGCAGGCAATGTGTTGATTAATGCTAACCACTCCAGACAGCGTTGAGATGGGTGGCGTAATAAACCAAAACAACAGCGCAGCCGAGACGTGGGCAGGGGTAAGGCGTGACTCTTACTAGCGCTCGTGTGTTACTCCTGTCCGCGTCTCAGCCGCGCTGTTTCTTTGTGTTATGTCCAAGCAACGCAGCCACACAGCCACTCCAGTACCATGTGTGGCATAGTCATTCGCGATAGGACCGTGGGTCACTTCCCCGCGAGATACCAGCTGTGCGGCTCGTCAGAGGCGCGACGAAGCCCCTCTTCGTTTTCGTTTCACTTTCGCGTTATTTTAGGGGTCTTAGGTGGACCACGTTACCAGCGCCACTCCTGCCTACGCAATGCATTTATTCGCCTCTATTCTACGCAGTGTTCATCGCGAAAGCGCTACTAGGCTCGGTTGGGGGTCCAGAAAAGCCGTTTCCGGAATTTCCGTTGGCTAGCGCCTGCATCAGAAGGAAGAGGAACAGACTTTATTGAAGCCATAAGATGACTTCGGTTGGTCATGCCGGGCTGGTCCCGACGTCCGGGGTCACACTGGCCTTGCACGCCTCACCCGCTAAGGGTATCATCAGCTGGCGCTGACCCTTCTTGTCCGAGGCCTTGATGGATGTCTTCCAGGGTGGGGTGGTCTTGCAGTCATGCGGCGTATTGAGATGCCGGATGTTTGGGACTGACCAGGACCATGTGGTAGATGGTGCCGCGGGCCTGTTGGCAGTTGCGCGCGTGGGTGAGGGGTTGAGCACGTTCAGTCTCGATGATGTTAAGTAGGAGTTGCTCTGGACCAGGCGCCACTTGACTTGTTCCCCCTTGTCAAGCAAATGGTGAGGAGGTGGTAGAGTGCGTCGCTGCTCCCGATAGCGTTTTGAAGTGTTCTTGAAGGTGGAGAGCGGGGTGGCTGGGTCCAGTCGTTCTTATGGACTTTCATCCCTCGAAGCCATGGCACAGGCATCAGCTTCTTCACGTGCGAAGCGATGGGCTCGGGAATGACCCCTCAATTCGGTATCCGCATGGGACGGAGTCCAGATGATGCTAATGGTCTGCTCAGTCCCTGATGTGGTAGCTGGGTGTCGATGATGTGATGGCTGAGCCTCGCAGCAAATGCGACCGGCCGGTGCCTTGGCCTGGAGGCGTATTTCCAAACGCTTCACTGCACGGAGCACCCACTTGACATGTCTGTTCGCGCGATTAAGAACGGTAATTCAGCGTTGTCATTGGCTGCGCCACAAACATAAAGCGACCTAAAACATACTAAATCACCATTATTAACGAAAACAAAGCGTATATTCGAGTTTAGAAAAAAATTCAATTTAGAAAAAAAATTAGGCAATGAAAATGAAAAACCGACAGAGAGACCTGCTGGGGCTCGAACCCACGCCGTCAGCGCGAGTACTCAGTACTCTACATCCGGGCTACAGAGCCCGAACGGTAGGCCTGTTTTAGCAGGCGCCCAAAAGAGCGCGAGCAGTGACATCACAAATGTCACGTGGGTGCTCCGTGTCCGGGAGTCGGTGTAGATGCAACGAGGGTGCTGGATAAGGGCGAGAGCAATGGCCACCTGCTCACGAATAGGGATTTCTTCTTCTGTAGTGGTTTGAAGAGAAGCGCCTCTAGAGTTATCCCCAGTACATGCCGCGGCTACCACTTCACCTGCACGGACCAGGGCTGCGTCTGCGTAGGGTATACTCTGTTAGGGCTTACAGGCACTGAAGCGTCTTGTTGAGTGCTTCGGCCCGTGCTTCTCGCCTGCTTTTGAGCTTCGCGGGGTGCTGTTTTAAATGCAGAACATTTCAGTAACTCACGATATCACCCGCGTTGTCCCGTCGTAGTCCGCACGGTCGTTGTCCGCACCCCTCCCCCTACACTATATAAAAGAAAATACTATCCGGCGCCTGGTTTCGATCCCTCGACCCTGCGGGCGGAACGCAATGTGCATGGTGCTCTACCCACTGCGCCACAAAGCCGACACAGAATGGGACGCTATGAACGCGCCTTATATCGTTGACTCATTCAAATTACTGCTGACGAGCGCTCTCTCGTCAGCAGTTGCCACAAGTGCAACAACATTAACGTAACGCAAACTACTTAACGTCGTGCGCCCCCGGAAATGCTCTGCATTTGATCGTGCCCCTCGCGAGGGGGATGTTATTTGGGTATTGGGCGGACGTCGATAAAGAGACCTCCAGGCAGGTGGCGTTTTCCTGGGTGATTCTCCAACGTGGATGGGGGCGAGGTTGAGTTGAACTACGGTGCGGTCTTTCTTGCTGGTGTTTTACCGGGTATAACCGGTTGGTTGACGCGGTGGGCCTCAACCGATGCATCAGAAATAAAGCACAACACGAGGCCACGGACGTAGCGTCTCGACTGCAGTCTCCAGCTTGTGTGGACGCAGTGACGCGACAGCATGGATAGTCCGATTGCAGCAGGTAGCTGCGGCGAGTTCGATGTCAAGGTTGCAGGATTACCGTCGACATAGGCAGAAGACTCGTTGACGAACCTTGCCGAAATAAACGCTTTCGCGTTCTCTTGTCACAAGCATCTGTATAGGGATCCCCTGCAACATTTTTGGTGCAGATGAGGTGTTTTATTTGTTTTCATAGCAACCAATCCAATCTCTATTTTCAATTAAAAGAACACAGTTGGCATAGGTTGTGTATTTGTGTTTAGCTTATGCTAAACGCATATGCGCAGGATAGCTCACGCGTCTTCTGACTGTCCCGCACAACTTTCTCATGATCTGCGGGTTTTGGTGCAAAAGAAACAGTACTTCATTGTTTTCTAGTCCCCTAAATAGGATGTTTCATTTGCAAATACGATGTCAGACGTTGCGCGATGTTTCCGCGCGTTAGCCGATCCATGTGAATACACTTGTCGAAGTACGTTTTTGACTTCACAGCCACCTACTGAGCAACATGAGCGTTACAGGGGGGAGGGGATGTCGCTTTGTCGGGTAATTCGTTTGCCTTTTCGACATCCCCCGAAGACAACCGCTTCCGTGATGCTATGTGTTCATTATGATGTTTACTTCTGTAACATCTCCCTTGTAATTTTTTTCGGTAGCGTGAAATAAACATTCACTTGACTTCACTTAACATAGTGGTCTGATCTGAATATGGTACTTGGCATATGCAACAGTATGAAATTCCC
This sequence comes from Haemaphysalis longicornis, assembly GCF_048455015.1. Classification (NCBI taxonomy): domain Eukaryota; kingdom Metazoa; phylum Arthropoda; class Arachnida; order Ixodida; family Ixodidae; genus Haemaphysalis; species Haemaphysalis longicornis. The sequence goes on from NW_027526203.1 coordinate 162,810,080, forward strand.
AGTTGTTTGTGTGTATAGGAGGTGTTGACGATAATGAACAGAACGTACCATCGAATACGGCGCCTCGAGAGCTAAAAATCTAATGTTGATTTTGAATTCATGACTTCAATTACTACAATCGAAATATTACAAGGGTGCGTATCAGGTACACCTTGTCATCGTCTTTTCATGTCTTTGTTCGCTTCGCCCGGCGCACCGCCCGGCCGATATAACCCTCTCCAGCCTTACGTATAGACAAAAATACATAGCTTCGTGTCTATGTTGGCCTCTCCACCAATAAACTTTAGGGGTGTCTAGGTGCAACAAAGCACGCCAGCTGTATAAAAACACGCCGCGAAAAAAAAAGAACCTCTTCGCGAGGGCGCTATCAAAGAACTTTCATTTGGATGAGGAGGTCGCAAAGGGGAGGGAGGAGTGGTGAGCAGGACACTGGAATTATTTTGATATATTCATATTTGGCGATATTTTTTGCTCTACACTAACGGCTCTGGCGTGAGAACTCTATTAAAAAGTATTTGAATCGATTTTATTACCGTCAGTTTGCAGCAAAAGCTTTAATCTTAACAAAAAAATATAGTTGGAACGCAAACATATGGCCCTGCGTTTTGCATATTTCCAACTTTTATTGATGCCGATGTTATCTGTATTGTTTTTACCCGTTCAGTGGATTAGACAACAGTCTTGCACATTTTGTTTTGCAAGAAAAGCCAATGATATGTTATGATATCCAATAGCTGAAGACGCATTAACATCAACGACTAAAGAGTCTGCACCACATATGGTTGTCTGTATAAAATACGGCGATAGCCACGTGAAATAATAGATGCACCGTAGAGCGGAACCACTGGGTGATAAACTACGCTGTTATAAATGCGTTTGAGCGTACTCATTGCGGACAAATATACTGCACACTGATGTGTACTTACAGCCAGGTAACCAACTTTATAACCACCTATATATAACCACCTATGTGAATCATATTTCACAGCGGCCCATAATCCGCTCACTTACTCTGTTTTTAAAATGCAGTGACCAATGCAGTAACCATGGCTTCGTATCCGCAAAAAAAGGAAAAGAATCTGCGGGGAAATGCAAAGCCTTGAAAGCGTTCAAAGTGTGTCGGCCGACGGCTCGGCGGGAAGGCGATATTATTCCGTCAGCGCCGTCTTATTTTGGGGCTTGCACTGTCTACAACATTCCTTTCTGCCATTGTTGCAGCATTTGGTAGGTATGCGCGCTAATAAAGTTATGCTAGATGCCTTTGCGAAGGCACGTTCGAGGGCGATGAAGGCGGTCGGCGAGGCCCGACCGACCCAGAGTTGTACGCGTCTGCCGCGGCTGGCGCTGCGATCACCCGGCAAAAGGCGGGAGGGAGCGGTGGGAGTTTAAAACAGGCGTGAGAGGGAGATGGGGGAGGCACATCTATTAGGTTAGCTAGGAGTAGGGCCAATGGAATAAAACAGGCAAGTCGGTTTCTGACAACCGACGCCCCGATTCAAAGGGAGAGCCACTAATCATCATCATCATCATAATCAAACTCGAGTGTCCGGTGTCTATACATCGGTCTGGCTTACAAACACTGTTGTCCTACTTCTTCTGAACTTCTGGTAGCATACTTTTTTTTTTACTTCCAAGGGGATTTATTTCATGGCTTTACTACATCGTCAGCTGCCAGCGTCGCAATCCGCGAAAATCGACCAGCGTCGGCGAAAGCGATGTCGTCGCTGCGCGAACGACGAGCAATGGACGAAGAAACAATGGACTCCTTCATGATTGCCGCTACCCACATATAAGCGAACACTTGCATGAGCAAGTGCCATGTGAAAATCTGAAGTCGCGGTGAAATTCGTTGATTGATTGATTGTGGGGTTTAACGCGCCGACGCAACGCAAGCAATGAGGCGCGCCGTAGTGGAGGGCTCCGGATTAATTTTGACCACCTGGGGATCTTTAACGTGCGCCGAAATCTCGTACGCACGGGCGTTTTTGCCTTTCGCCTTCATCAGAAACGCGGTGAAATTCGAAACGCTACAGTGTTGTCGTCGCTATATATTTTTTTTTTTGCATGTCCGAATTGTACATGAAAACGACTGTTGGATTATCGTCAATCGACGCGGGAACAGTCAGTGCAAGACCGTGGGTACATTACCCGGCACGTGCGCCCTTAACCGACATGTCCTGCCCAACCAGAGCCCATCCAGAGTATAGCCACGTGGGAGGGGGGCGGATTAGTTCGGTGGTTGCCGTCGAGCATGTCGAGGCGAGGAAGGAAGGGGGGGGGGGGGGGGGGGTGTTTCGCACCGTAGGTTTAGCCGTGCTCGGAAGGCGGTCGGGCTGCCGGGAGGATGCTGATGTTTTGGTCTGCTCTTTGTCACGAGAAGCAGATGGAAAATAAAGCTCAGCATGGCACTGGTGAATCACTGCAGGCTCTGGGCACGTGTGGCCCTGTTTGGCCGGTGTAATAATGACGGGGCCAGGGCTTCTCTTCGCTTCGAGGGCCATATGCCAGCTCATTGTAAGTGTGGCTGCATACCACTGTCAGAAACATTGCAGTCAATTAAAGGCGCGGTCGTATCAAGATCGAGCGTGATATTTCAGAGGCTTCTTATATCAGGACAGCGCGATATCAGCGGTGTATCAGCGTGGAATCTTGAAGCCTCACAAATTAGCGATTTTATTTTCTGGGCGGTTAATGTGCGCGTCTTTTATTACATTTACTCGTTTCTTGTTGAGAACCGGCTTACGTACAAAGCGATTATAAGAACACTGTACTTGAGTATTGGTCATGCGCAGCCTGCATGAGGAGGATGCTCCAGTTTTTTAATACAGTCAGTTTAAGTCCAGCGTCGTCCTGTTCTATTGTCTGCATATTTTCTGCTTCTATTTTCTTCGAATCACTCTCATCAGTATACATTGTGCTGCGCCATTGTAGTCTACATTATTTCATTTCCCAAGCGGCTTCCTCGTTCCCGCTCAAATTCGAACTAAACTGTCTATCTACCGTATATATATATATATATATATATATATATATATATATATATATATATATATATATATATATATATATATATATATATATATATCCTTTACACCGAGATCAGCGACATCACTTGATTATTAATTGATTGTGGGGTTTAGCGCGCCGAAGCTCACTTGGGCTATCAGGCGCGCCGTAGTGGAGGGCTCCGGACTAATTGTGACCGCCTGCAAGGGATCTGGAGCTTTTACCAAAATCTCGCGACACACGGGCGTTTTCGCTTTTCGCTTCCATCTGGAAAGCGGACACCGCGGCAGAGATCGAACCCGCATCCTTGGGCTCAGCAGCACGACGCCAATTGCCACTGAGGCACCGCGGCGGGTAGCACTTGATTCAAACCAGGCTTCATCTCCCTCGGAAAGTTTCGCAGTATTATGTTTGTCTGCGTATAGCTGACTCGCTGCCCGCTATTGCCACGGAAGATTGTCCACAGAACCAAAGCCACGCGCAAGCAGGACTGACTGAGCGTGCTCCTTTACAGGTGACGTATGACACGAATGATGTAATTCGTTTTTTTCCTCTCCAAAACTTGTACCCCATGGGATTTATTTAGTCAGTATGCATATTTGCCGTCATAACATACATGTCACCGTGTTTTCTTTTCTTTTTTTCTTTTTGCTCGCTAAACAAGCAACCTTCCGAAGTTTATTTGGCCCACACGACCCTCAACCACAGTTGTGGATGGGCTAAACACCAAGGCGAAAGAAATGTTGCTACATATGGCGCGTCGTGTTTTTCTTGCAGCCAGTATCACTTGCTACCTCCGGCAATGCATCTGCGGTTGTACTTTCTTAGCAGCTGCAGCTCGCGGTACGTCGCGTGTGTTCTGCCGTGGCTTACGGAGATGCTCGGCTGGCCTGTTCGAGAGAGGGAAAGAGGAGGGAGGCGCAAAACAAGCAATTTACAATCTCAAGATAACGATGGCACAAATTCATGGTGTCACAAACAGCTCGCTTAAACACGTGGCTGAAACCACGCAGTTACGGGAAATCACAAGATTGGTTGCCGTACGACGCGCGGTAGCCGAACGGCCGCACTGGGCGTCAGCTCAGGACCATGCAACGCCAGTTGTGCGCTCGTGCCGTGGAGCCGACCATTCCCCTGGCACTGTTTCATTTTTCAGGCTCTGTTAAGAGTGCAGGAGGAAAATTTAGGAGCTAGTCCCTCCTTGGATTGAATTGGTAGGAACGCTCATTATGAGAGGTGATGCGTGTATTCATACGCTCGAAAACACGTTCATGTACAATATAAATACAGATAGGAAAATAAGCATGCCAAGAACACTGAGGGCATTGAGAAACTGGTCCGTCATTTTTTTTGTGTGTGAGGAACTCGAAATGTCTGAAAGACATCCCCAGATGGAACCTGAACCCATGACCTTCCAATTGGACGAGTACACCGAATGTTGCGGGTTCGGGTCGCACTTTGAGCAATCATCAGGCCCCACCGTCGAGCCCCAACTGTTCCCATGGCTTTGCAACTTGACACTACAAAGCGGCATTGAGGTGTAGTATAGAACCATCCCCGCACGGGGCACCTTGAGTAATCTTGGCGACGGTATTGGCTACACCGCGGACCCCGAGCCCCCAAACATATTCCGGCAGTCGCTTGACATCGACCGTTAGCGAGCTACGACGACAAGGTGAGCCCCCATAAAGTGCTCCACACTTAAAAGAGCAATGGCGTTACTCGAACAAAACCTAGCGCATAATGTTTCCAGTACAGTAATTTCCAGTACAGCGGCCAGTATTTTTTTTGTTTACCGAAGTAGTGGCGCTCTAACCAGCGATAAAAAACTCAGCACCGCGGCGGACCACGTTTCGCGAACGTTACCGCTTTCCAGCACGCATCGCCCCAAGATTAGACGGTCACGTGACTAAAGCACTGGGAAGGTTAGCAATTGGGGACATGCAGTGGCAGGGCTAGAAGGAAAGGGGCTGATGCGTTTGGCATTGAAAAAATATAGGAGGCAATGGATTTGGCCGGGTGGCTGAATCGACGGACGGACGAACGGACGGGCAGGCGGGCGGGCGGACGGGCGGGCGGGCGGACGGGCGGACGGACGGACGGACAGACAGACCAAAATTTTCGGGTTTCAGTAGCCCAAGAAAGGCTGTCGCATTTAAAAAGCTCGAAGAATGTGGAAGAATTTGCGGCACGTCCCCCCCCCCCCTCCCTTCCTCCCACACACACACCCCAAACCCGAAAGCTACACGTCTCACGAACTTCGCGCAGCGTCTGTATAGGCTTCTAGGGGTGAAGAGGGGCAGCCAACAACGCGCGGAAATTCTCAACGCGCTTCTAGCGTTTTGTACTGATAGTCGCAGAAGCAACATCGTCTCGACGGAAAGAAGGTCTCAGTGAATCCTGCTTTCCGAACGACAAACGACACGTATTTTTCAGCAGGGAAGTCGGGGAAGCAGGTGGTGAAATCCATATCCTGTAGCTTTTCCAACCTTGCACCAAGTTAGTGAGGTGTAGCAACGCCGCCTGTATAAAAATTGCCTAACGCGTGAGCAAAAAATGGTCAAACAGCCACTCTCCTGTTGCTCTCTCCTACCCTTTCCCGCTCCGTAGCCTTCCTACGTGCTTTCATGTCCGCCAGCCAGCGCCGCTTCTTGAAAACTATGCAAAATAGTTGAGTTTGTCTAGCGACCCGCCGCGGTGGCTCAGTGGCTAAGGCGTTGCGCTGCTGAGCACGAGGACGCGGGTTCGATTCCCGGCCGCGGGGGCCGCTTTTCGATGGAGGCGAAAAGCAAAAACGCCCGTGTGTGCGAGACTTCGGCGCACGTTAAAGATCCCCAGGTGGTCAAAATTAATCCGGCGCCCTCCACTACGGCGCGCCTCATCACCTGCGTTGCGTCGGCGCGTTAAACCCTACAATCATTCATTCATCAGTTTGTCTACCGTTCCCCAGGCGACACTCGGACGCCTTCGAGGCAAGCTGACAGACACACGCTGTAGAAATGGGTGCAGTGTTCGCGACTCGCGAGCAGTGACGTAAGGCACGGCGTCCGCCGGCGCGCGCCACTTAGCGGTGGAGTGGCTGAACTAAGCGTCCCTACCCTTCCGACGCGTCAGGCAATGTTTATACGGGCGGCGTTGGGTGGAGTAATAGCTGGTACGGCCCACCGTCTACTTTCTTCACTGCTGCTTGCCGAAAAACTCTAGCCAACTACTCCTGTCCGCAAGTTGTCTGTTGCGCTCACTTTCCCCCAAAAAACTGGCATGACTTTCCGGTGGCACGCCTGTCTCCTGGTTCGCCCGTGCTTCTTCGGTCGATCGCTCGACGCCTGACAGCTTACGTCACGTTTGTTCCCATGCGATACGGGCCTGCTATCGAGTTGAGCTAAAGCCGATACGCTCTCTATGCCTTTTGTTGCAGCTGCGGCCGCTCGGATACTAGTGCATTCGAGAAGTAGAAAGTGGTGAAAGACAACTGTTCGTCAGCCTTTTTCATTCGTTCCACGACGATTTTCCCGGTGGAAAAGTCGGCCAGGTATTTTTCTATTATAGACGTCACGGGGATGGCGAGGTATAGAAGAAAGGCGCATTATATCGCTGGAGCAAAGCGACACCAACGAACTAGTTTAATAAAGAAAAAAAAAACCAACGAACGAGGAAAAGTTCGAAGTTTGGAACGAAAACTCAATCGATTCTCCACAGAGATATCGCTCCGCCAACACGGAACTGAACGTGAAACTTTTTTTTTTTTTTTTGTGGAACGCAGGCACCAGCCATTGAAAGCTAGGTCGCTCTGAATTTATCACGCATAGGACCCTATGCCTTTTCAGCTACCAAAAATACTTTAAAAGACGTTCAATTTGAGTGTCTGGGAACTGCAAGGTCGAACGTGGAGCAGCAGTCGAGGCTCTACCGGTTGCTGCATTATTTTGGCTTAAACTCTAGACACAGAAGCGAATTCGAGGAACTCTTTTTTGCTGGCAGCATTGCGTTGTTCCAACCCACGCAATCGTTCACTGTCTAGCGTCTGCAAGGCCCGAAGAAGAGCAACACCTTGGACCCTCAGCGTCACTCACGTCACACCATGTTTAATGCGGTTTCATTCTTCAAAATTCTGATTTAAACCCACAGGATGGGCAATATCGACTTTTTATTTGCTCACCCAAATTTTATGAATGTTGAACGTCCTCGTTCGTTAAATTCCCTCCGACAACCCGCCGCGGTGGCCCATGGCTAAGGCGTCGCGCTGGTGAGCACGAGGTCGCGAGTTCGATTCCCGGCCGAGGCAGCCGCTTTTCTGATGGAGGCGAAAAGCAAAAACGCCCGTGTGTACGAGATTTCGGCGCACGTTAAAGATCCCCTGGTGGTCAAAATTCATCCAGAGCCCTTCCCTACGGCGCGCCTCATCGCATGCGTTGTGTCGGCGCGTTAAACCCTACGATCAATCAAATTGCATCCGGCCGACTTGTGAGTGCGACGTCGGTGAGAAGGATGGTGCGGGGGACCATATTAAACATGCCGAAACCGCTGGAAATACGGCGTATAACCTGATACTGCATTCGAAATCATTACCCAGGTAGAAGTGGAGCGGCAGCGAAATCAGCCAAACGCCGTCAAAATCTAGCGGGGAATAAGCTAATGCAAATGAACGAGCGAAACGCAATTGGTCCTGTCTGACGGGGGATTTCCCCGGGGGGAAAATGGGGCGCTCGGAAGCGTAGAAAACTGATTTTAATACGGCCAGTGAAACACGGGTAAGCAACTGCACAACCAAAAAAAAAATGCTCTATAGGTTTACCAGTGAAATCAGCCATCTTTCCACGTCCCTTCGAAGTTCGGCTCTTTGGGTGAACTTTTGACTGCATAAAAAGCGCGTTATCGTCTTTAAAATGCTGGGAAGCGTGGCCCGCCTAAACACGCGCCCAGACGGCGCGCGAAATTAGATTTTACCAAGCCGACGACTTTTAGCTAGATTTCGACGCAGCGCAAAGGTATATTGTCCCTTAGCGCAGACTTCAACTTCATTTTTGGGTCAGGTAAACGCTTAAATTTCGGTCTGTCTTTCAGACCGCGTATGAATGCGTGAATGCGTGTGTGAGTGTGTACGTACGCGCATACAAACAATGGCCCTATTGTTTCTCTAGCGCACGTGGCATCTTTTAACGGTTGTTAGGCAGTTACTACGCCTTTTTATAACTGCAATGTTTGGAGTAGCCAGCTCCTTTCTTGGTTGAGGCGAGCCTCCCCAGTAAATCAATATTTCTCTCTCTCTCTCTCTCTCTCTCTCTCTCTCTCTCTCTCTCTCTCTCTCTCTCTCTCTCTCTCTCTCTCTCTCTCTCTCTCTCTCTCTCTCTCTCTCTCTCTCTCTCTCTCTCTCTCTCTCTCTCTTTCTCTCTCGCTCGCTCGCTCGCTCGCTCTACCCGATCCAGAGGGGGAAATTGAATCCAAGTGTTTGTGCATAGAATATAGGAGCACTACCTGTTGAGCCGCGTATGTTCAGAGAAATGACAGGTGCTAGCGTTGAACGCCAACGCGTGCCGTAGACGCTGGCGGCACGCGAGACCGGTGATGGATGTAGCAGTGGCTACCATCAACTGAGCAGAGGCAGTGGTGACGCGGTCACGCAATAAAAAGATCTGCGTATCACACACAACCGCTCTTGTCTGGAAACTTTGTCCCGCTATTCATGCCCCACATGAGAGGCGGGCGTTGCTGCTGCAATGGTGTTCAATAAGTTGAAGGTCTGAATTCTTGGATAACAGGCAGCAGCGGCAGAGACGGCGGCACCGCTTTTCGACCCGATATGCAGCTAAGAAAGAGGGAAATGGTTTTGTTGTTATCGATGCAACAATAGGTGGCTTGCTTCATTTCTTAAAATTCGAGTCATTAACAAATTAGAAGTGGGATGTCACACCGATGCGGCAGCGCTGGCACGAGCAACGACTTATGACACCGTTGTCAGTAGCATGAAAGATTAACGTTCACCCTGCGGCAGTTGTCCGACGGTTATAAAGCGTTACGGCCAACAATCGGTATCGCTATTATACAAACAAGTGACACTTCTGGATAGATACAGAAACTGCACAGGCACGCCCGGCCACGTATATCTGCGGTACGCGTTTTTAAAGCAAAGCTTTCTACCTCTACCCCCCCAAGGGTTCTTTCGCGACCGTTGGTGTCACCAGAAAACTCCAGCGAACAAATAAAAGAATTTACTGGCACCGCCGGGAATCGAACCAGGAACTAAGAGAATAACAAAGCGAGAGCCCGTTGTCTTACCGATTGAGCTACGAGCCCACGCGAACACGGGAAGACAAATGGTGTACTGACCAAGCACATCTATGGGCTTACCCCCTGCCTTCTCGCTGAATGCCACGTGAAAGCGTCACACGACCACTCACGCCCGTCTAGCGGCCCTGTGCGCACCTTGCTCATGTGCTAAGAGTTACAAAAATTAATGGAAGCTCACACCAATCCATGGAATCTCACTTTTAGTACGCCAATGTGCTAACGCCTGTGGCCTCCAGTGTTCACGTAAAAAATCACAGCTCCTTGTCGTCCGCCCTCACGCCAAATTAAGGAATACATTCAAATACTCCTTGATGACCAGGCCATCACTCCAAACCCCAGCATCAAGATCCTGGGCCTACATTTCCAGGCCAACACCAAGAGTGACGTCTCCTTGCAGCGCCTCAAAAACGGCATTAATCTAATCATACACATGATCAGGCGAGTTGCCACGAAGAAGCGAGGCCTAAAAGAATCCGGTATCTTTCGATTAATTGAAGCTCTTGTCCTCTCGAGAGTTACTTACGACAAACCCCTATCTTCTTCTCGACGAGGAAGACATAGAGATGCTTTATATAATGATTAGAAAGGCGGTTGAGCAGGCCATTGGTCTTCTGATGAGTGCGTCCACACTGAGGCTGCTTAGCACGTGCTCCACAACACGGTGGAAGAGCTGATAGAAGGCCATCTTTCTAACCAGAAGGTCCGACTCAGAACTGCGGTGGGTAACCGCATGCTTCACCAGATTGGCTGGGCTGCCCAGAATGTCACTCCGCTTGACGTACTCCCAGACTCTTGGCGACTAAAACTAAAGATGCTCCCTTTGCTTAGAAATATGAACCCCTCACATGACGAGGGTCAACGAAAAGCACGGGCTCTAGCGCTAAACACCTCCCTCGATGGGGCTCATGCAGTTATCTACACAGACTTCTCCAAACATCGATGGCAGCAACACGCCATCATCGTGGCTACCTCCCGAGCCAACCTCCTTGCGTGTACCTCGGTTAGGTCCCAACAAATGACGGCAGCAAAAGAGGCAGCCATCACTTTGGCTCTCACTCAACCAGGGGTTCGGAGGGTAGTCACCCATTCCCAGCAAGCCTACTGGAATTACCAGTCGGGTTGGGTGTCCTGACCTGCACTGTGCGTGCTAAAAAACCACTCCCCAAACGGTTCCATTCAGCTTATCTGGACACCGCCTCACGCTTCAATGGAGGGCAACAAATACGCCCACCCAACAAGCCTGCGCTTTTACCTCCCGTGCTATAGAGCTGCACGAGGACAGTCACCCGCTTGTCACGTCCAGGGAGATAGTCCAGCATTATCGCCTTCTGAGACAGACCGTACCTTCGCCTTCCCCTGACCTGTCCAGAGAACAACAAACTACCCTACGGCTCATACAATCCGGGCTCCTTCCCACAGCCTACGCGTCTTCACGTAATGCATCCGAATCGCTACGACGCTGAATGTAAATTTTTCTCAGAAGTAGGAATACTCCGCCCCGTAATCGGGGTGTGCGACTTTAGCCCTGAGCACCCTCCTCTCTTTCCGTCAACTACCCAACAAGACCAATGGAAGATGCTGCTGTCCAGGCCCCTACCCAGCTTCAGCGGGTGGACAGAACACAGGCCGCGCGGACTGCATATGGGCCCCACAGAAGAAGGAATCACTCCCCAGGGCTGCACTGTGGGCCGTTAAGAAATCTGAACAGAAGTATTTCTTCCTCCTCCTTCTCAGCCGCAAGTCTCATCACCTCCGTCCGCGGCGCAGAGACGGAGAAGTCAGATCGTCTAACACCGGGTTGAAGCTCACTTTGATTTTATAAAAAAAAGTTTCCACTCTTGTGCTACACCAATACAACTCAACCAAACACCGTTCATGCATCATGCATTGATTTAACCTCACCAAGAATATCTCTTTGAAGTAATAAATGGTGTGGTTAAGTGCATTTCACTGCTCTCTGGTTTTACTATTTGTAGAGCGATGTGAGTGATTTTAAGTGACGTCGCGTGAGTAATCGTTATGGGTGCCGTTTACAGCTTTGCTTTCCAACCACATTCACGGCGTGGATTGGCGCGATTTTTTTTCTTTCGTTATTTAGTTTTTCTCGCTAGTTTTACTTTGTTTTTTTTTAATTCTTTCTTTTAGTGTTTGTTGCTTCAGTCTTTGGCGTAAGTTACGCATGCGTGCGCTTTCAGGGATTTAAATGGTGCGTTATGCCGCAAAATTTCTACCATCCTTTAGTTTCTTGTTATTATTTTTTTTTCAGTGACAGTCAGAACTGTGCTAAAAATTTTCCAACTTTCTTTCCTACATAAAATCGATAGTCTCTGCTGCAAACACAAACGGCCTTGCCAGTGACGAACAACTGTTTAGTTTAAACAGTAGGCCTTCATCACAACAACTTTTACCTGAGTGAAAGATTCCGGTAACGAGCTGTTTTGAAATTAGCCACCCGCACGGCATGTAGACCCAATGCGCTACAGCTTTAGGGTTTTTTTTTTTTTGCAGAAAATGTATTTTAGCGAACCTTTTCTTTTTTGTGAAGCGCAGCGTGCTATTCCCTACTTGTTGCGTCGCTTAAACGAACCTGCCCCGAAATGTTTACTTGCGATTGCACTGAGTGGTAATACCGGGTGGGGTCAATTGCTCAGTTTGTGGAAGAAATCATGTATACTTCTAGCGAGGCTAACAGGTATGTTGCGCAGCCTTGGTCTCATACCAAAGAAGAAAGTGCTGGCTGTCGTCTCGATACCCACAAGAAGTTATACACACGAGGCTGACTCAAGTAATGCGTGGTCTAGTGCATTAAAAAAGCATTCGTTTCGAAAAAAAAAAAAAACCCTAGCTTGGATAAATGCGGCCAGCTCATACTATCTAGCCGGATGTGCGAGATGTTGGAAGGGACGACAAGTAAAACGCTAGCGATTTTATTAGAAGGTGCCACGTTAGCTTTTTGTGCATACTGTTTGGTTATGCTCGCACTTAGAGAGAGAGAAGTGATTTGGTGGAAGAAAGGAAAGGAAAGTGCACTGGGGATATTATTGAGCTCAGTAGGGAGCTCACCTGCATACAACCCCCATTGCGGGGGGAGGGGCAACAGGGGATAAAAGACTTGGGAGGAGGTTAGGGGGTGGAAAAGAAAAGATGTGAAAGAGAAAGACAGGAAGAAGAGAGAGAGAGAGAGAGAGAGAGAGAGAGAGAGAGAGAGAGAGAGAGAGAGAAATAGGGGGGGGGGGGGGGCATTACATAGGCGACAGCGGTACGAGTGTTCGGCGCGAGTGTTTGTTCAGTAGCCTCAGCTACAGGCGCTGGGTTAGTCCGGTGGCCTCGAGGAATGCCAGGAGGTGGCTGAACACTTGACGACGGGAGCTGGCAGGACCCGTAGAATCCATATATATACAGTAGGCTGCCGTCAAGACGAACACGAAGGGACCGACCGTGAAAGTTTGTTTAACAAATTCGTCTGAAGCGGAGGTTTTCGCATTGTGGGCGTTACAAGAGAGCAAAAGTGTTGTTCGTCTTAACCGGAGTTTACTATATATATATATATATATATATATATATATATATATATATATATATATATAGTGTAGCCCATTTATAACGAACCCACTTACAGCGAAATAGCGGTTATAACGAAGTGATCTTGATTTTCCGTCCCAATTATAACGGTCTTATAAAAGTCCAGATATAGCGAAAAAGCGGTTATAGCGAATACATTTCAGGTTCCCGCCAACTTCGTTATAACCGGGCTACACTCTATATATATATATATATATATATATATATATATATATATATATATATATATATATATATATATATATATATATATATATATATATATATATATATATATATATATATATATATATACTAGAACTGTATTTGACGCTTGAGGGTGGTAGCCAGAGCCACTCTGACTACACGGGGAGAAGTGGACCTTCTTTTCCACCTTCTTCCATATATATAAGGTGGAAAAGAAGGTCCCTTTCTCCCCGTGTAGTCAGAGTGGCGCTGGCTACCACCCTCAAGCGTCAGATACAGTACTAGTAAATATAAATACCCCAGAAAGTGAAGGAGAACACGGTCGCCCAGATAGCCGAATTGGTAAGGCATTCGAGATAAAATCGAAAGGCGTGGGTTCGGTCCCCCCTCTTGAGCGTGTTTTCCTTTCTTTCTTTCTTAGGTATATTTAAATAATGGCAACTTCACCAACCGTAGTAAAAAAAGAGCCCAATAACACCCCTATGCCTCTTTTGGCGTTCTAGACTGCCGGCCCATCTTTGTGTGTGTATATATATATATATATATATATATATATATATATATATATATATATATATATATATATATATATATATATATATATATAATTGCGAGCAACAACCTGTGCGCAATTGTAACGCTGTAACGCGCAATCCAAGGACGCGTGGAAGTTCCGTGGTGCAATTGGAATTGGAATTCAGTAATGTTCCACGTCATGTTTCCCACAGCCACAATTATCACCATGGCATACCTCCTCTGCTTCTCGGGAGGAGCTTTGCGCCGGTCTTCACTGTGTTGCATGCGCAATCATGCGAACGCCAATTCAACTTCGCCGTTCGATATCTCGCAGTACAGATGAGCTAGAAGAATTGTGCTAAATGAAACAGTGTACAAACACGATTGCATCTAACTGTTCAATACAAACATGCCTGCTTACTGCAGCCACTAAAGAGCTAATTATTCAATTTTAATTAATCAGGCCAGCGATATGAACAATTACTACCTCATCCTGTGACCCCCTGGGCGCATAACCTCACTGTAGAGGCGAACCTCACGTAGATCGAAGCTCCTAATTTTTAAAAAACCTGTCGACTTAACTCTGATCCCCTTGACTAAGTTTGCACCATGATATCAGATTATCTAGGTCTGAATTTAACAAGGATAATATAAAGTTTTTTTGTGAGCAAACATAGCAGTGTAATAAACAGATAATAGGTTATTAGTAAACTTAAGGCAATTCGGAAGATCAATAATATATACTAAAATATATTTAAGAAAAAAAAAATATATATACGCACTTTTTCATCGGTCCCGTGAAGCTCGCCCAGTTGAAGCGTCATTGTGCGCAGAAACGATGTCCTTTTGCAAGTGAAGCAATCACATTGCCATCTTCGGACGATTTCATGAATATGCACCAAGTGCACGCCATCCAGGTCAAGAAACACTGTCGACGCCGGTTAAACAACTCCTTCGCCCAAGAAGGCAAGGAAGGAATGTGACCCCCGGGGGGGTGTTTATACCGGTACAGAGCGCGGGGCTTTTCTTACTGATCCCGGTCTTTACGGTACACGATGAGAGTGCGTTGATCCCTTCTTTGAATGCAGCAGCCGCTTGGAGCTCGGCACCGGGCACCATAACTACGGATTACCGTTCGCTCATTCTGCGGCAGTATAAATGAATACGAAGCGCGCGCTATTTCCCGCTTTAATGGCGTAGCTGTTTCAGAGTGAAATCAGAGCGGCTGGTTATTTGGCTCTGTCCTTTTTTGCTTTCATTGAGGTCAACGACTGCATCGCAACAGCGCTCCGGCGTCTCTGCTGCATCCTTTTAAGCATAAATAAATGGTCAAGGAGGTAAACGAGGTGCTCGCACCCGAGCCTGGCGTTCTAGGTTTGTTTTCTTTTCTCGACTAGGAGCCACTTTGTAAAAGGAAAAAAAAAAACCCGTAAAGTGCATTGCGAACATCGCGGCTCAAAGAGACATCATAGGCGTGGATGTAAGCAAGTCTGGGAGAGAGAAAGTAAAAATTATAAAGGCTTACTTACCTGTTGTGATACGGGTCGGCGTACTCTGGCAGCATGCGGATACCGTGCTCTTGGATGTAACTGTCGTTGATTTTCCTGGAGAAGACAAAGACAGGACACGTGAGCAGAGGGGCCAAGGGCATGTATTCAATATGAAGAAGTAAGGGCCGCAAAGAGTACAAAAATGGGGACAGCATCAGCATCGGTTCTTGAGTAGACTGCTGCAAAAGTTCTACTCCACGGCCACCCCCCAGTCAGGAGTGCACGGTTGGAGGAAGCCGTACTGTTTTGGTGATATTGCCGCTAGGACTATCCGCACACTTGCCCGGGAGACCACGATAGCCAAATGGACTGCCAAAGAGTTCACGAGCTCTCGTATTCATGCCCTGGACCGTACCTTCAGCGTTCTCTCCCATTAGGCCTCCCACGGACTGATGCAACCGTTCTTTGCCGACTCTGGCTTGGAGTCGCTTTCACAAATGCTTACTCCAATTTAATTGGAATGGCAGGCAGTGAGGCGTGTGAAGTCTGCGACACACCGGAGACCATGCGCCATCTTCTATGCGAATGTCCGCGTTTTTCATCGGCAAGAAGGCAACTCCTCTCAACTTTACGGAAGATCGATTCTCGGCGGACGTTCTCTGAGGAGAAAATCCTGGGCCACTCGCCTTCACCGCCATCTACGCACAAGGCCACAAAAGCGCTCCTGTGCTTCCTAAAAACAACAAACTTGCACAGAAGACTGTAGCGCAAGGGACTGCTCTCTGTGAAGTCAATGAACTCTATCGCCTATAGCGTCGTGGCGCTGGCCACACCTCTTTACGCTCCCTCTTTACCTACCCCTTCTTTTACTGCTTTTGATCTTTTTTCCCATTGTTCCCCTTCGCCACGTGTAGGATAGCAAACTAGGCCACAGCCTGGTTGACATTCCTGCCTTTCCTACCTTCCTTTATTCCTTCCCTTCTACACAAGAAACCTGGCCCATAAGAGTATGTGCTCTCCTATCCCTCTTGCCTCGCTACGTCCCGCAAAAAAAGAAAGAAAGATTGACTGACGATTACGATCCCTAACGCGAAATTTGAGCGCAGCTGTTTAGATGTTTCGACTTTGCAAAATAGGTAGAGGCCAATAATTTCAGACAGACATATGTGTATGGGCGGTGACGGTAATCCTCTCCGTGGGCGGCGTGAACTGCAGAGTCTTCTCGGCGACGGCGCATAGCTGCGGCTTCGGCGGCGCGCACCTCTGGATTCTAGCGTCGGCGGCACTGAGCCTGTGCTCGGGCAGCTCATTTAGCTGCAGCGGTAGACGAAGCACTTCCTTCGTCTCAAGACGTGATCGCGTCATCGGCGAACGTACGACGGCGCGCGCTACTGTGGAGCCTTATAGGGGGTCGTCACCGCCGAGTGCGCCTCGCGCGCTTCGCTTTCCTCCTCGCATTTTCGCCATACTCCTCTTTTCCGCGTTCCTCCTCACTCTTTCTTCGGTGTCCTCCTCGATCTCTCGGTTCCATCGAGGCGTAAAGGAGCAAGCTTGTCGGTCGGGCTATTGACCCAGAGAAGCAACGGCACTTAATAATAGGATGGCACTCTCCAAGGCAATTTGCCGATGCCTGCAACGAAATAAACATTTGGTGCCATTCTAAAGTTCCTAGAGGCGGGACAAAAGACAAAAGCGCCGCGCAGGTAGGGCGGCGGCAATAGTCGGCGGGCGTCAGGACGGTCGGCGCTCGCGTGATTATCCTTCGTTGACAAGGTCGCTGTATACGTATATGCAAGGCAGCAGAGGTCGTAAGACTGACGGGGTGGAAGGGGAAGATGATAAGTGAGAGGGAAGACGGCTCCCTTACGCCTTCATGAGGTGAGCATAAGACCGCAATTGCACGCATGTGGTCGAAAAGTTGCGCTCAGTTCCTCGCAGTATTCATAAGGTTCTAAACATCAGGAGTTCCGAAATACCAATCGGGAAACGTATGAATAATAATAACAAAAAAACAAAAACACCGTTTTCTATTTTGTGCGCTAACTTGAAGAAGAAACTCTTTTATTTTCTTGCCTCACGACCCCAAGTATTCGGGGCGTTTTACGCACTGAAGCTGCGCCTAAGCTTTGAGGCGCGTCGCGGAGGGCTGCGGATCAATTTCGACACGTGGGCTTTTCGCTTTCCGCTTTCACACAAAGAACGGCCACCGCGACGGGTCGACACCAAGTAGTTCGATGCACTAGCGAGGCCTCTGCAAACTGCCAAAAGGAACACCAAAAATAAGCCGAAGATGAAGCAACAAAAAAGGCCGGGTCCCATACGAAAGAAGAAAAAGAAAACCTTAATCACAGTACTTGTACTTGTACTTGTATTTTTACTTTTTAGTACAAAACAAACATAGTGTCTTCGCAACTAACAACTTTCTGTCTCAAGAACAAATTGCCTTATATAGTTGGACACGCACGATAGCCTACCCGCGTGTTCGTTGATTCCTCCGCGTTAATTTATGCATGATTCGGGTACGACTATAGACGACATCCCGGTCGTAGTGTTTTGAAACTTGATTTGAGCACAGTACCTGTTAATTTGCCGAAAGGATGATTTCTGACAAAACACGCTTAGAGAAAGGAAGATGTGCCGAGGAAGCAATGCGTGCTCTGTCGTGGTAAACCTACAACCAGAAAGGGGTTTCTACGGTGGTTACTACGCGTTGCAAATTAATGCGCCCTTAAAATGATAAATAACGTTCGATCTGTGTGCCTACATATGCGCGTGCGCGCGAGAAACATCAAGAATAACAGGAATGTGTGCCCTTCTAACCTTAACGCATTGTTTGCATGATCGGAACTGCGCACAAACACCGCACAAGAGAGGCAAACGTGTTTGACTCTCTTGTTCGGTGTTTGTGCGCAGTTCCATTAATGAACGATTTTCAACTGTAGTCCGGCTTTCCACGATGTATATTTGAATGTCTTGTTTACAATGGGTGCAGTGGTCTTATTTTGTTTTGTTTATAAATTATTCTTTATTACGTCCTTTCCTCTCTGCAGTGACGGTATACGGTGACTTTGTTCTGCTGCATACTATTTCTTTTTTATATAACTTTTACTTATTTTTGTTTTAAATACAATAGTCCGTCCGTGCGTCCGTCCGTCTGTCTGTCTGTCTGTCTGTCGGTGCCCCACCCGGCCAAAGCTAAAAGAATTCTATATAGGCAAAACATGTTTGATCAACGAAATCTAGAAACATGCTCTATATTTGTCAACATTGTTCAGCAAAAAGAAAACACATTGTTCAGCAAAAAGAAAATACAAAGCAATAAGAAAACATCCACATGTTAGTCGGGTCCGTGACGATCCCACCATACTAGAAGCAATCACCGAGTACGCCCTTGAAAACGGACTCTACGAATAACTGTAACGGCCTGGTCGGCTTCCCCGTTCTACCTACAATGTGAACTGCCTGCAGCGTGCACTGTTTTCAGTGTGAACCGCATTGTCTACAGTGTGAACTAAGTGTGAGCTGTGCATTTTAGTGCCACTGACTGACTTTTACGTGTTCATTTTGTGATTAGGACCCCAAGACTGCAACTGTGTTCATTGTGCGAGTTGTGACCTTCCCCTTTTCCCCTCATCCTTGCTCCCCCAAGGGCTCCATGGCCTCTCGTCTAATAAAGTTTTTCACTCACTTATCTCACCCGGCGGGCATTTTTTTTCTCCACTTTCTTTCAAAAAAATATATCTGACCTACGACATTTCCCCCCTTGGTTTCCTTGGCTTTCTTGCCTGCCTACCCTTATTTCTGTCTTTACTCAACGAGCCCCTCATTTCCCATTCCAATTTGGTATATGCATAGCGAGGGCCTCTGCTCTGGCAGTCTTGGTGCCATAGGGAGCTTAAGAGGGTTGAACGCTGGTCGACCGCTCCCGACACGTCGTAGACTCTCGAGTCACGGCCCGGGGTTTAAAAAGAAGGTCCCCTTCACCCCGAGCAGTCGGAGTGGCGCTCGCTACCACCCCCGTGAACGAAAAAAAAACAGAAAGTGGAGGGGAAAATAGCCCCGCTACTAGCGTAGTGGTCATCGCACCAGACGCGTATTCTGGAGGTCGTGGGTTCGGATCCCACCCGGCGGGCATTTTTTCTCCACTTTCTTTTCAAAAAATATATCTGACCTACCACATTTTCCCCCTTGGTCTCATTGGCTTTCTTGCATGCCTACCCTTTATATATATATATATATATATATATATATATATATATATATATATATATATATATATATATATATATATATATATATATATATATATATATATATATATACGGGGTGTCCTAGCTATCATGCACCCAGATTTAAAAAAAGATTAACGGCGTAACTCCATGAAAACCTAGTGCATAATGTTTGCAGTACTGTGGAGAAGTGGGCAGCATTTTTTTTCGTTAATGAGACTTAGCTAATTAATTGCAATTAATCATCTATCTTGAGAAGTACTGTCCTAATCACTAAAGTGTCAATGAGGCACTCGTAGGTACCCACGAGGGGCATCTAACTGCGGTATTTTCAGCGACGGACTAATTGCGTGCTCATTTATTCTGACTAATAAAGAAAACCCACGAAATATGTAAAATACCACATGACGGCGCCTCCGCGCGCATTAGCGAGCATCGCAAAGCAATGCCCTCAAACAGGCTGCCTCTGAGTTAGCCAGACTGAAATAAACAAAAGAAAGAAAGAAAAAATTGCGACCGAGTTTGTGCCTGATCTGCACTCGCGCCCCGTGCCTCTTGTTACGTGTTTTCGTGCTGCCTTTCCGTCCGTGTTCTTTCCCCTTCCCTCACCTTCCACCTTTCTAGCCAATCGGAATGCCTCACTTGCTCAAACTGTTTGAAACACCCCTCACCCGCGACCTCTCCTGCAGGGATGAGGGAAGTAACCCTCCCTCACCGAAGTTTTTGTATAAAGACGCAATGTGAGAAATTAAAATACAGCCCTGAAGAAGGAGTTTCTAACTCCGAAACTGTTGGCAACAAAAACGGGAAACGTGTCAGTCGACTTCTTTCACTATATATATATATATATATATATATATATATATATATATATATATATATATATATATATATATATATATATATATATATATATATATATATATATATATATATATATATATATATATATATATATATATATATATATATATATATATATATATATATATATATATAACACAGAAATGAGGGTTGGCAGTCGAGAAAACCTCGGAAAGCAAAGGGGAGGATGTGGTAGATCATTGAAACAGATTAAGAATTTGGAAATTCTTCCAAATTCTTAATCTGTTTCAATGATCTACCACATCCTCCCCTTTGCTTTCCGAGGTTTTCTCGACTGCCAACCCTCATTTCCGTGTTATTTTCAACGAGCCCCTCATTTCCTATTCTGATTCGCTACATGCATAGCGAGGGCCTCTGTTCTGGCAGTCTTGTTGCCAAAGGGAGCTTAAGAGGGTTCAAAGCTGGTCGACCACTCTGGACATGTCGTAGACACTCGAGTCACGACCCGGGGGTTAAAAAGAAGGTCCCCTTCACCCCGATTAGTCCGAATGGCGCTGGCTACCACCCCCAAGCACAGGAAACAAACATACCTAACATAAATACCCCAGAAAGTGAATGGGAAAATCGCCCCGCCGGTAGCGTAGTGGTTATCGCACCAGACCGGTATTCTGGAGGTCGTGGGTTCGGATCCCACCTGGCGGGCATTTTTTCTTCACTTTCTTTCTTTCTTTCCAAATTCTTAATCTGTTTCAATGATCTACCACATCCTCCCCTTTGCTTTCCGAGGTTTTCTCGACTGCCAACCCTCATTTCTGTGTTATTTTCAACGAGCCCCTCATTTCCTATATATATATATATATATATATATATATATATATATATATATATATATATAAGAGAAGAAAAACTTCGAACAAGGTAAAAGCACGATTGTGGCCTACGTTTCAGCAAAGAGAACTTGCTTTCCTCAGGGCAATCTCTCGCCTGGCAGGCAGGGTTTATATAGGGGTAGGACCCCAGGTGAAAGGAGAGGGAAAGATGGAAGGGAAATTGAGCAAGCTGATTGGTTTCGGAGTGTGTCGGGGGAGAGATTGAGGGGCCAAGAAGGTTGTCTAGTTTAAGCCGCGAAGTAGGTCATATATATATATATATATATATATATATATATATATATATATATATAGGGAACGGGGGGCTTCGAAGATGTTCACCAGATAGAAATAATATTTATATATAAGAAAAAACGCGTGCCCAGAGTGGGGACCGAACCTACTCTGGGAGCGCGTTTTTCTTTCTTTCCTTGTTACTTAAATTTAAAAAATGTTAACTTCACTAACCGTAGTAAAAAAAGCCTAATCATTCCCCTATGCCTCCTTAGGCGTTGAAGACTGCCGACCTATCTTTCTGCATTTTCTCATCGAGCCCCTAATTTCCTAACCATATATATATATATATATATATATATATATATATATATATATATATATAATCCAGGGAGCAATAAAACTTTGAAGATGGTAGAGAACACAAGAAATGAAAACTTCGAACAAGGTAGAAACCTAGAAACCACGATTGTTGCCAACGTTTCAGCAAAGAGGCTTGCCTTCTCTTTGCTGAAACGTTGGCAACAATCGTGGTGTCTACCTTGTTCGAAGTTTTCTTTTCTTATACATATACATATATGGTTACACAGGTTACTCAGATGAAGACTGGTCCTTTAGTCGAAACGTCAGTAATCCACTGAATTTGTTTTTAATCGTTAGTCAACCATTTTCTCAAATATATATATATATATATATATATATATATATATATATATATATATATATATATATATATATATATATATATATATATGTATATATACCCACACACACATACACAGATGAGTGCTTCTGGCGCTGGACGTACGAACTGTACAATAAGTACGTGTAGACTCGGGTCCAACTTAAGAACGACAATGAAAGTTGCCTCTGTACCTCATCTCCGCAGCCGGTCGTTCCTCCGCGCTGCTCGGAGAGAGCGTAACTACGAGTATTTTTAACGTGACTCGAGTCGTTTACGTGATTTTTCGTATTTAATTTGGTTATAAATGATTGCAGCAACGACAAACAAACTACATTAGAAAATCCGCATAAATTCAGAGAATTGTCTACTGATGCGGAACATTCTTATGTCGCTTGTCTTGAGTGTGAGTTCTTTACAGTCATTTTTTGTTGTTCTCAATCGTGTATAAATTATTACAGATGCAACTTTCGCGAAATCTGCATTATTGTGGAAATGCTGGGCGTTACACGGTTCGCCATTTTCCATAATTTCTTTATATTTTTCTTATTGTGTCAGTTTTCCAAAATTTCCTCCGACCAATTATCTCCATTTAAGCTATTATAACGACTGCAGGTGGAACTTTCGCAATCTCCATTATTGTGGAAATTCAGGGCGTTAGACGGTCCTGGCTCTGGGGGTACTCAGCAAAAAATGCTACGCATTAAAAAGCAGTCGATGTCACGCCCACTCTTTTTTCAAAACGCGCGCTTGTACGCGCAGGTCCGTCGCTTCGGCAGAGCCAGGTCCGTCGCTTTTTTCCTGGATTCAAACACAAATATTGAGGCAAGATAGTAAATGTTATACAAAAAAGTACGGCAGATAAGAAAGAGAAAAATAAATCTAGCTGGAAATCATTAGAAAATGTACGCTGTACAATAGTGATCGCACTCATCTGTTTCTACAGAGCTTTCATTTAGTCGCGCTTTGCTCATTTATGTTATATAGATTCTCCGTTCCTTCAAGGCCAAATTTTTCATAGGTGTAAGTTGACAGAGGCTTTTATAATGCAAAACTTCCTATTAGCGCCGTCCTCTGGACGTTTTGAACCAAGTCGACAAAGTATTGAGCACCTCTTATAATGGACCTTTTCCGCGAGAAGAAAATCGCCTCCAGCATCGATTACGACAAACTTTCTTTGGCGCTCTACTTTTGCCGCGTTTTGCCGCTGCCGTATCTTCTTTATCAATTTGGGCGTTGTTGTGTATATACTCCTTTCGCGGCCTTTTTTTTAAGTCGCCGCTGCCTGTTCGCTATGTTCACTATTTGAAGCAATGAATAGGTTGCAGAACACGTGTCGTGGATGTAATGGTGAATTAACGGTTGTGCCCTGCGGCCAGAGAAATTCATCAACTGTCAATTTGACGCTGGGTACAACGTTAGCACGAGCGAAACCATTGTCTGCGACCACGCGGATAAAAATGGCCCCGCAAAAGAAACAAGAGCTGTCCCGCAGGCATGAGCAGATGGTGGTCGCGGAAAAAGGCCCATTCCAATGCCGGAGGCACTATTTACGAAACTCGCCAATGCCGTAACGCCCCATTCTTGCCTAAATTATGATAACAAATGCCAAAGTTACGCAATCTAAATCACTCGTACATTCGATAGCAGTGTTCTACGCGACAGCGCATGCGTGCACGGCATTTCCAATCGCGCGAGCGCCCATGAGGTTTTGTAAAATAGAAAGCGTGCACGGACCTTCTTATTTTGTGAACCCAGACAACACTGAAGTACGTTGTGGAGAATGCCGTAGTACCGGCGCGGATTTTATCAACCCATTGATAAAGCAGATGCGCCAAGAGAGTACTAGCATCTTTTTTTAAAGCGAAGCTTAAGTGTTCTGACTGATAGCGCCTCTAACGCGAAATCGCCCTGCAGGAAAGCCAACTTTCTCTGACGATGATGATGAATGATCGTGGGTGCACGGAAAGCAAAAAAAAATCGCTTCCCGTGGCCGGAATCGAACGTGCGTCCCTCTCGTTATGAAGCCGGCGTGTTAGGATCGGCCAACACAGGAATTCCTCGCAAGCCCTAGAGCAAAGTGTGCGTGGATGAATCACCCAGAGGCACGAGGAGGCAAGAAACCCTGGCGCCAGCGGCGGCGGCGGTTTCAAGTGGCGGCTTCTATATCCTGGGTTCATCGGACGCTGCGGGCCACTTCTTTTCTTCATACACGTATGAAAGAAGGGTCCACCGAAAGGAAGCTGCAGTTTCAAGTGTCCAAGCTCTTCGGTTTCCAACCATCGGCGAGAGCAGGAAGTCGCTTGTCTTTACGTGCTGGGAGCCGTGTTGAAATTCCGTTCTCACGGGGCCTCCAAAATGAAGACTTGCGCAAAGTGGTGCAACTCCGGCACGGGACACGATCCATGACGTGGATATTCACCCTTTCCATCGACCGAGTGGTTCGTGTGCATCAGCCACGCCTCATGTCGTGGGCGGTACATCAAGTGTCGTCCACTGCCCACCTGATTGGACAACCTGTGTGAAGTTAAATTCCCTAGCCAGGGATCTGGGGAATACGAACTCTATTTAAACGGCTGTATTCGTGTTATTCTTGTTCTCCTGTCTCGACTGTCATCATGTAGAATAAACCTCCGGTACAGTTTCCTCCTAAGCAGTCATCTTTAGTCCGACACCATGGCGAGCCGGGACCTGCGGGCCTGAACGAGTCAGACAACCCAAGGGCCCCTCATCTCTAACACTGGTTGGCAGCAGCTGGGATGGACCGTGCCTCATCGTGCTGTCTCTGCGGGTGAGCGTTTGGCTTTTGCTATGGGATTCGCCAGGCTTCAGATTTTGAGAGAATAATCTTGCACTGGGAATCAAGCGCTTGTCAATTGAGAAGGGTTAATCTCACGACATTGCTTGGAAGCAGAGCCAAAGCAAAGCAGAGAAAGCGGGGTCATGGACCTAATGAAATTGCCAAAGTCGGACTTGCTCTTGTTATGCGAGGAACTGTCAGTAGAAGTGCCAAGCAAAATAACGAAAAAAGAGCTGTGCAAGATCATTCCTAAAAGCGTCGAGAATAACGACGAGCTTGTACATGCATGGAACTTAGTTCGAGAAGCTAAAGAGAAAGCGGAACAGGAACAGAAACGACTTCAGGAGGAATCTGAACGAGAGTGGGAGAAAGAGAAGGAACGGCAAAAGTGGGAAGCTGAAAAAGCGGAAAGAGAGCTAAAGCGACTGGAGCTTGAAAAGGAAAGACGAAAAGATGGCGGTAGCGCGAGAGCCGAGACTCCTGAAAGAACATGCGAGGCAGTATCGTATCGGATGGATAAGTACATGCATCCATATGAAACTGGACGGGACATAGGATTGTACCTAGGAAATTTTGAGAGAACTTGTGAACGGGAGAACTTTGCTCGCGGTACTTGGACACAACGGCTTCTGACACTCTTGCCATGTGAAGTAGCTGAAGTGATAGCGAGACTTAGTACGGAGGATGCGGCGGATTACGAGAAAGTGAAAGCTAGCCTGCTGAAGAGATACAGGCTTTCAGCTGAAGCTTTCCGCCAACGTTTTAGAAGCTCAAGCAAAGGCGACAGCGAGGGCTATCCGGATTTCGCGTATGGCCTTAAGACTAACCTTTTGGAGTGGCTTAAGGGAGCAGGGGCCTATGAAAGCCGCGATGGAGTTGTCGAATGCATTTGCCTTGAGCAATTTTATCGAAGCATCCCCCAAGCGGTGAAGCTGTGGGTTCAAGACAGGGAAAATGTCGGCACAGTTGAAAGAGCCGCAGAGCTAGCGGAAGAGTACGCTACTCGCAGAAGGTTGAGCACAGATGAGAGTGCATCACACGCTAGAAACGTGACGCGGAGTCATGTTCCCAGCAAAAAGAACCTTTCTTCGAAAAGTTCCGTGCAGGCGGAGGCGCCAAAAAGAATGGCGGAAAAGCGGGAAGATCAGTCGAAGAGAGAGGGTGCAGACAAAGCAGGAAAAAAAAGAGTTTGAGGCTAGTAGGCCACTTCGCTGCTACAACTGCAATGGTGTCGGGCACTTTGCAGCCAAATGCACCAAACCTAGGGTAGTGTTCAAGTGCGTCGATGAAAGCGACGAAAATCTAGAGCTCCTTAGGCCATACTTGCACAAACTGCAAGTCAATGGAAAACCTTGCAACGTGCTTCGGGATAGCGCCGCAACGATGGATGTTGTCCATCCGTCCTACGTTGCAGCAGACGATTTCACGGGGGAAGTCGCATGGATAAAACAGGCGGTGGAGGAACACAGTGTATGCCTGCCAATGGCTCGGGTGAGGATTTGCGGGCCGTTTGGGGAGCTGATCACTGAAGCCGCAGTCTCGAAGGCCCTGCCACTTCAATACCCTTACCTCTTCTCAAATCGATCGGATCGATTGCTTAACGAGGGAGGCCAGAAACTCGGAGAGGGAGTGGTGCAAGCTCTGACAAGGTCTAAGACTCGCCAGCTCGCCTCTCAGTTAAGTCAGATTCCTGAACCTAAGGTAGCCAGAGAGGCACGTGCCAACCTACCATTGGAACCACTTGAGGAGGAAGAAGTGACGGGTTGTCAAAGGCAGACAGATGCAAAAGGCTATGACCGAACAGGGACGATCACTGAGGCAGCAAATGAAGCAGAGAGCTCTGAAGGGGCAGTGTTATCTCCAGCTTCACGCAACTTTGATCGCCTTCTTAAGGTTAACCGGGAGTCACTAATAAAAGAACAGAGAGAGGACCCCACTTTGGAGAGATTGCACGTTACGGCCAAAGAAGGCATTGCTCGACGCAATATAACTGTGCATGAGAAAGGAGGCTTACTGTATCGCCACTACCAGGACAAAAAAGGCAAAACACTCGATCAGTTAGTCGTGCCTGAAAGGTACAGAGCGGACATTTTGAGTCTGTGCCACGGGAATGGCTGGTCAGGACATCTTGGGATAAATAAAACAAAAGAGCGGCTGCTAATGGAATATTATTGGCCAGGATGTTTTAAAGACGTGGAGCGCTATGTGAAATCATGCGATGCGTGCCAGCGTGTGGGCAAATCGGGGGAGACATGGAAGGCTCCACTGAAAATTGTGCCACTAATTTCGGAACCTTTCCGTCGGCTTGTAATAGACACAGTAGGCCCTTTGCCCAGGACTAAGTCAGGCTACAAGTACCTGCTTACCATGCTGTGTCCAGCCACAAAATTTCCCGAAGCCATTCCGTTGAAAGAACTGAGCTCCTCAGAGATAGTTGACGCTCTTCTATCGGTGTTTGCGCGTATAGGATTTCCGGCCGAAATCCAGACGGATCAGGCAACAGTTTTTACGAGCGCTTTGACTACCACGTTCCTAGAGAGGTGCGGAGTAAAGCTGCTACACAGCTCAGTGTATCATCCGCAGTCTAACAGTGTGGAGAAATGGCATTCGGTTCTAAAGCGGGTGCTACGTGCTCTGTGCTATGAGCACAAAGAGGACTGGGAGGACTGTCTGCCAGCCACATTATTCGCTTTGCGTACGGTTCCCCACGAAGCTACGGGTTTCACCCCAGCGGAACTTGTGTACGGAAGAGCCCTGCGCTCCCCCCTCCGAATGCTGAGAGAAATGTGGGAGGGCACAGGAGAGAACCAGACAGTGGTAGAGTACGTGCTTCAACTACTGGACCGCCTTAACAGTACGAGGGAGATAGTAAACCGCAATATGAAAGCTTCCCAGGAGGCTTCCAAAGTCTACTATGACAAAAACGCCCGCCTTCGAACTTTCCGCGTGGGCGATCGCGTCATGATTCTTCGGCCATCGAGGAAAAATAAGCTGGAAGTTCACTGGGACGGTCCTGTAGAAGTTATGCAGAAACTTTCTGAGACGAATTATGCGCTAAAGATTCCAGGAAGAGGGAAGCAGGTGAGAATTTATCACTGCAATCTCATGAAGCCGTACATGGAACGCAGCGGGATCGTAAATCTAATGCTAAACGAACCCGAGGAGCTCGATAGCGAGATTTTAGATTGGAAGGAGAACGCAGGAGATAGCGTCAGCGTGGAGAAAATCGTGGCTCTTTCTGTAAATACAGAATCTCTGAGTTCGGGCCAGATTAACGCTCTAAAACGGCTGTTAAGCGAATTCGCTGATCGATTCAGCAGCCGTCCAGGAAAGACACACCTCCTGACGCACGAAATAGAGCTCACGTCTGACGAGCCGATACGGTCAAAACCATACAGGGTATCACCTCGGCAGAAGGAGATAATGGAAGCTGAAATACAGCGCATGCTTAACTTGGGGGTAATAGAGCCAGCTGAGAGTGACTACACCTCACCGCTGATTTTAGTTGAGGCACCAGGCAAAGAGCCTCGTCCCTGTGTAGACTACCGAAAGCTGAATGCTATTACCAGGGACCAACTATACCCGATTCCGAACATAGAAGAAAGACTAGAAAGAGTGAGCGGCGCAAAATTCATTTCCACCCTCGATCTCGTGCGCGGATATTGGCAAGTACCGCTCTCAGAAAGTGCGAGCAGGTATGCCGCTTTTATCTCGCCGGTTGGCACCTTTCGACCCTTAATGCTTAGTTTTGGGCTGAAGAATGCCCCCTTCAGTTTCTCGAAACTCATGGACATCGTACTCAGGGATATGCAGGGCTTTGCTCTCCCTTATTTGGACGACGTCGCTATATTTTCAGAAACGTGGGAAGAGCATCTAGAACACCTTAAGAGCGTGTTTTCTAGGTTGCGAGAGGCCGGACTAACTATGAAGGCGGAAAAGTGTAGGTTTGGTTGCGCTCACGTGGCTTACTTGGGCCATGTTGTCGGCCAGGGAACTAGGAGTCCATCAGAGCTAAAAATTGCTCCGATCGTGGCATTTCCCCAGCCTCGAACTAAGACGGACATTCGATCCTTTTTGGGACTGGTCGGATATTACCAGCGGTATATCCCGAACTATTCACAGCTGGCAAGCCCCTTAACTGACGCGTTACGAAAGGGAGCACCCACTAAAGTACCCTGGGATGCCGAAAAAGAAAACGCATTCAAGAGTCTCAAGGCAGTGCTTATGTGCCGACCTCTGCTCCGAACCCCTGACTATTCTAAAGAGTTTATAGTCCAGTGTGACGCCAGTGATAGAGGAATGGGTGTTGTCTTAAGTCAAGTGGGCGACGACCGCGAAGAACACCCGATTCTTTACGTCAGCCGTAAGCTGACCTGTAGAGAGGAAACGTACAGCGCTTCGGAAAAAGAGTGCGCCTGTTTAGTATGGGCGTCGCAGAAGTTGTCGTGTTACTTGTATGGAGCAAAGTTCATCTTTGAGACCGACCATTGCCCTCTCACGTGGTTGAGGCAAATGTCCCCCAAAAATGGTCGCTTGCTCAGATGGAGTCTAGCTCTCCAGGAGTATAATTTCTCTGTACGCTACAAGAAGGGAAAACTGCATGCGAATGCTGATGGCTTAAGCCGACTGTTATGAAGTAACTCAGTTGGATCGCCTCCGGGGTTTCTTTTTATTTTAACCTAGTTTAGGGCAGTCGGCCAGTGGCGTTTTCTGCGGGACCTATACCCTTGCTTTGGCGGCACCAAAATTCAGCCAAAATCAAATAGCTTCTGTGGTAAAGTGTTTCTTTATCGGTGCAGGAAGCCTGGTGGGTCTTTGGCGAATTCTGAACGCTTGCGTGTGGGGCGGTGCAGTGTTGCATGGGATAGCCCACTGGTGCTTTCCTTTGTTAATTGTTCAAGATCGTATGTTCCTTGGTGGAAGACGGCCCCTACACCCAGTTCCAGGCTCATCTCTTCCTGCCCAGCGGTCGTCAACGCTGGCCATTCGAGATTTTTCGGGCCGCGGAGGAGCTGTTAGGATCGGCCAACACAGGAATTCCTCGCAAGCCCTAGAGCAAAGTGTGCGTGGATGAATCACCCAGAGGCACGAGGAGGCAAGAAACCCTGGCGCCAGCGGCGGCGGCGGTTTCAAGTGGCGGCTTCTATATCCTGGGTTCATCGGACGCTGCGGGCCACTTCTTTTCTTCATACACGTATGAAAGAAGGGTCCACCGAAAGGAAGCTGCAGTTTCAAGTGTCCAAGCTCTTCGGTTTCCAACCATCGGCGAGAGCAGGAAGTCGCTTGTCTTTACGTGCTGGGAGCCGTGTTGAAATTCCGTTCTCACGGGGCCTCCAAAATGAAGACTTGCGCAAAGTGGTGCAACTCCGGCACGGGACACGATCCATGACGTGGATATTCACCCTTTCCATCGACCGAGTGGTTCGTGTGCATCAGCCACGCCTCATGTCGTGGGCGGTACATCAAGTGTCGTCCACTGCCCACCTGATTGGACAACCTGTGTGAAGTTAAATTCCCTAGCCAGGGATCTGGGGAATACGAACTCTATTTAAACGGCTGTATTCGTGTTATTCTTGTTCTCCTGTCTCGACTGTCATCATGTAGAATAAACCTCCGGTACAGTTTCCTCCTAAGCAGTCATCTTTAGTCCGACACCATGGCGAGCCGGGACCTGCGGGCCTGAACGAGTCAGACAACCCAAGGGCCCCTCATCTCTAACAGGCGTCTATCCGATTGCTCCATTTCGAGATGGTCGAAGTGGTCTGGAAAACTTAGACGACAACCAAAGAATCCGTCACGAGAAAGCTTCGCGTTCAACCATCGTCGTCGTTAGACGGAGGGGTGCACGATTTTATTGAGTGGGAGGACTGATGGAGAAGGGGCGGAGAGGGTCAACGTAAGTAAGCCGGCCTTCGGCACCCGTGCCAGGCCACCTTTGATCACCTCGTCCCTCTCCCTCGCGAACCTAAGACTCGGCCTTGCTCCTGCATCACATGTCTGCAACGCCGCGTTTCTCGCACGCACCTCTCGCAGTGTGAAAACCGCGCGTAGCGCTCTAACCATCTCAGTGGTCACGTTTGATCGCTTAGCAGCAGCAGGCATCGGCTGCCTGTTGCTCCATTTATCGTCCACCAGTGTAGGCTTTCGTCGCGTCACTCACACTCCTTCCTCTTGCCGGCGTGCACTGGTTGCACACTCCATTGTACTATGCGTACAAGCGGTCACGGCAGTCACGGAACCCGTCGAGTTGCGTGCGAACGGCGCGTCGCCAGGGGCAGGTCAGCGAGCCGCGCTTCGACTTGACTTCTACCTAGTGATGTCGGCAGCGGTGCAAGGGCAGTGCCACCACAGCCACGCACTATCTCGTTCTCTGCTCTTCGGTATCTCGCTCTGTTGAGGGACTGACGGCGAAAATGTTTGCCGGCATGCCCCACCTATTGCGCTCGTAAAAAAAAACACCCGCGTGTCGAGATTTCAGCGCACAATAAGACCCCCAGGTGGCGTAACTTAATCCGTAGCCCTCTACTACATCGCGCCTGATTCAGTAGGTGTAATTTCGACGCGCATCCGTCTGGGTTAAAGCTTGCAGTGATGCAAAAAAGTTCTGCACGAGTGCGACCAGCTGGACCTGCTCACGCAAGCTTGTTCGACAGTTCCACGCTTGCAGAGTTGCAGATTTCGATATATGTATGCTTCAGGCAGCGGCGTAGGTTGAAGGGCTTTCAGAATGTGCAAACCACTCGCCGAAAAAAAAAATGTGCGGCTGTGTGAAGAAAGAAGTGTACTGTGATTTTCGCGTGGTTTGTTTGCACACCCAGAAACCCCATCTGGCAATGCCATTACTTCTACGAATGGGTTTAAACGTCATTCGCCTGTCAAGCGTGCATTGGGTCATTGAATAAATGAAAGAAGACTGGTCCAAGCTAACTTCACCAGTACCATTAAAGATCATTCTCTCTCTCTCCTATTGGGTCAGCGAACCATGGCAGGCATGTGAGGTGCCACCGACCAACCACATCCCGATGCACAGGAATCATGGACATGTTGGAGTAAACTAAAAGGGGACCTCACCAATACTGTACGACTCACATTATCATATTTTTCAGATACCCCGCCGGTTATTGTGGCAATTCAGGTTTTCTCAGAGAATCCACTATTCAGCGCACTTTCTTTTTTTTTTGTGGTTGAAGTAACCTGGTTGAACTGCAGCTCGCGTACATGTACTAGCGTCGAGTTTATTTTAGCACAAAACTCTATGCTGCAGTGCACATGGACCGTAATAGCACTCTCAGTGCGATGTGAGCAGACGGTGGCAGGTGACGGTGCAGGGGCGCATGAAGTGCTCAATACAGAAGGGACAATGTAGCATTGTAATTTAATCGACAGTGTCCATTCTGCCTTGCTGATTGATATAATTCCCCCGATGACATTTTCTTGCCACTATTTCGTAACCCCACCCGAAACCCAACATCTAATGCACACAGCTGTATTTCATTTGTCATTACTGCACTGTTTTACTGTGTTTGTAGTGGTTGAACTTTTAATTACAGTCATTTTATTTGTTTGAATAAGGGTAAATATGGTGGAATAGTATTACAAACCATCGTTCTCCGCGCATCACCTCCAGTATGCCCTGGAATTTGAGTCTTTTGAAATAATTGGAGATTTACAAGAGAAAACGAAACTGGAACCTGACATTACAGGTCCATGCACTGACCTTGGGTTTGCTAGTGAACAGTGCCAAAATTTGAGAGACTACCGTGCCCGTAAAGCAGCCATGCTTTCTTCAGCCTCCTGGCCAGGTGCGGATTTGTGGGTGAGCCCTAGGGACGGACGGACGGACGGACGGACGGACGGACGGACGGACGGACGCACGGACAGACAGACAGACAGACAGACAGACAGACAGAGAACTTGAACTTTTATTTAGGTCCTGAGGAACTACGTCGGGGTTGTCGTTGCGGGTCACTCAACGTAGGGACAGGAAGGCCGTGGCCCTCCGCGCTTTCGTAGGCCCTCCGGACAGCCAGGAGCTGAACGGAGAGGTCGCCGCTTTTGAGGGCTTTCTCCCAATCCTCTTTTTTAATGAACGCAGCGTCTCGTAATGCAGGGCATTGCCAGAGCATACGACCCAAGGAGAAATACGCGTCTCCGCATTCCGCACAGTGCGGTTTAATGTTGGGCGCAAAGTGGCTAAACCTGTCCAGCGAAGGGAAGGACTCCGTTTGGAGCATTCTAAAGGCCGACGACTCAGACCGACTAACCTTCGGATGAGGGGGTGGGTATACAGACCCTCCGAAAGAGAATATAGTGAGCTGCGACCTCGTGACAAGTTAGAAGCGGATTCCGGGACCTCTCGGCGTCCCCGCCCGCGAATCCGCCAGGACCGCCGCGGTGAGATAATCCTCGCGCACGGTCATGGGCCAAATCATTGGCGTTGGTAAAGTCGGGATGAACGTTGGCCCCCATGGGTCGGGAAGCATTTGATGGTGTGATGTTCAGCGACCCCCTCGCAACCGAGGATGTTCGCAGCCTCCGGCAAGGTCGATCCCGAGGCAAATGCTCGAACCGCAGCCAGCGAGTCCGTAAAGACATTCGGACGCAATGGGTCGTTGCTCGGCCACCGCCGCGGAGACCTTCCTGACCATGACGGAGTTGAGAATTCAGCCTAGGTGCTCTACGGCGACCGCCACAAAACAATCCGAGCGGCCGTACTGAGCCGCGTCGACAGCTCCAGACTACCTGCGACAGAGTTCAATAAAGATTGAGCCCGAGCCTTGCGGCGCCCTACATTGCATTGTGGGTGGACATTTCTTGGAAAGGGGTCTACCATAAATGCACCCCTTACTGATGGTGAAATTGACACCTAAGGTTCGTTACCACCATTGGGTAAACGAATTGGTTGATTCCAGGATGCGCGTGCCAGACCGTGAGGATAAGAGCCGCACCACCTGGGCCGTCTGTTGAGCCTCTATCACCTCCGAGAGGCTGTTGTTCATGCCAAGATGCATGAGCTTTACCGTGCGGGTGCTGACAGGCAAACCCAGCACACGTTTGATGCTTCTACGCATGAGTGTGTTGATTTTGGACTCCTCAGACTTAAACCAGTCGAGCGCCGAGGCGACATAATTGACGTGGCTCATGAGAAACGCATGGTAGAGCCGAAAAAGATTGCTCTCGGTCGGCCCTCCCCTGCGGTTCGGGACCCTGAGAATAAGCCTGAGCAGGCTGTCCGTCTTGGAGGTGATGCGGGCTATAGTCTGGGTATTACGACTCTTGGATTCCAACAGAAGTGCGAGAACCGTGATGGAATCGACCCGAGGGATCGTTCAGCCGGCCCGTGTGTGCAAGGAGATAGGGACCCGCTCCATAGGAGTAAGGGCCTTAAACGCCCTTCTGGGTTGGTCTGTAAAGCAAAAGCTCAGACTTGGGCGGAGAAAGGCTGAGGCCCGATCCAACTAAAAGTCTCCCGTGATGTCCAAGGCCCTGTGGAGCACCTGCACCACCCTGGCGTCAGACCCGCCCATGTACCACACGGTAATGTCGTCCACGTATAGCGCATGGTTGGTGCTGTGCACGGTGGCGAGACACTCCGAGAGGTCCTTCATGGCGATATTAAACAGAAAATGAGAGATAACAGCCCCTTGTGGGATTCCCCTCGCGCTCAGGGTGAATTCCCCAGATCTAATCTGACCAATTTTATTTATTTATTAATTCAAAGTACCCCTAAAGGCCCTCGAGCAGGAGGGTATTACATAGGGGGTAGTCAATGCAGCAGAAACAAACATACGAACAAAAATATATACACTGGGAGAAATAGAACATAAAAAGGACAACGCATGCGCGAACACAAATATGATAAATGCAATGTTAGCTCGAATTAACGCGTAAAAAATAAACTCAGTAGAAGCAAGAACAAACAAACTTTTTAGAAAAAGAACGATCTGTCAGAAGTTATACAATGAAAAAGCGATAGTTTGTTTTCAATTCACAACTACCGTGAGTATTAGTTGATTAAATTTAACAGCATCAATGACGGTGGCTATGTGTGATGACAATGCGTTCCAGTCAATGATTGTACGCGGAACGAATGACCGAGAATAGTGCAATGTATGACATGGTAAACGCTTGACTTAGAAACGCTTGACTTTGAAAGGATGGCCGTGTCTGGGAAGAATGGAAGCTGGTGAAGAAAAGAAATCGCCATGAAGCAATGGGTGGTGATAAACTTTGTGAAAAAAGTGAAAATCTTGCAGCTGTGCGTCGTTGCGACAAGTCGAGCGGTTCTGCACAAATTTTCAACTCTTTGACACTGGAATGACGGGAGTAGTCTGAAAAGATGAAGCGAACTGCGCGGTTTTGAAGTGATTCGATGTTGTTGATTATGTAAGCTTGGTAAGGGTCCCACATGGCTGATGCATATTCGATTTTAGGCCGTATAAGTGTGATGTAAGCGAGCTTACGTAGGTGCGATGGGGCATGCTTCAAGTTATATTTAGAAGACCTAGTGAGCGGTTAGCCGATGCACGTATGACGTCAATGTGATGATTCCAGGATAAGTCCGAACTAAGGTAAACACCAAGGTACTTGTAATTACTAGTAAGTTCAACTGGAGTATTATTTAAAGAGTACGAGGTTGAAATGCGAGATGCGCGTTTAGTAAAGGACATAAGCTTTGTTTTAGAATTATTAAAGCACATCAACCATTTAGAGCACCAAGACCTTATACCATCTAGGTCAGCCTGGAGGGCCTGCTCATCTTCTTTGCACAAAATTTTGCGATAGATCACGCAATCGTCCGCGAAAAGCCTGTTTTGGGATGAAACCGTGTTAGGCAAATCATTAATTAAAATTAAAAAAAGCAGGGGGCCCAGCACGCTGCCCTGAGGAACGCCTGAGTACACTTCCCCAAAAGAGGAGAAACTGTTATTAACGGATGTGAACTGAAGTCTTCTTCAAAGGAAATCTTTAATCCATGCGAGTACAAATGGGTAATAGTAGCTCTGCGATCCCTGAGAAAGGAGCTCACATATGCACGGAAACGATGACCCAGGCCCATGTCCAAAACCGCCTCGAGTAAGAACTTGCGCGAAATGTTGTCAAACGCTTTGGCGAGATCCAGGTCCAGGACACCCATAGGTCCAGGACACCCTGGTGTCGTCATATATGATTTGATGTTTTATCAGGAGCGTTACACCTGCCTGGACAATGCTGACCTATAATGCCCACCATGTTGTGGGGAAACAGTTCTTTGTCTTCGATCTACCGCGACACCCCATTGTGAATAGCGTGCTCGGCCACTTTGCCCACGCAGGACTTGAGCGAGATCGGCCTCAAATTCTCGGTCGCGAGGGGCTTGCCCGGTGTTGGGATGAGCACCACCTAAGCGGTCTTCCAGGATTCGGTGACGACTCCCGTTTCCCAGATTTTGTTAAACTCCTCGTTGAGCTTACCGATGGAGTTGCCATCCAGTTTACGTAAAAGCTTCTTGGAGATACCGTCCGGCCCCGGGGCCGAGCGTTCGTTGAGCTCGAGGAGGACCTACCACTTTTTCGATTCCGTGATACCGTCCAGCTCCTCCATCACGAACCCCGGTAACGAGGATAATCTGCGTCCCCCAAGGGGCGCAGTGGGAAGTATCTGTCCGCCAGCTATTGGAGGAGGGCTGCTTCCGACACTCCCTTTCTTCTTTGGCTCGGAACAAGTCTGTCAATAGCCTATCTTTCATTGACTTAAGATAGCGAGTCGTCAAGTAGCTGCTTAAGGAGGTTCCACTTTCCCCTAACACGCATCTGCCCGTCAACCGAGGAACAGATCTCGTTCCACTGCTGCTTGGACAGTTCCTCAGAGTAAGCCTCAATCTCTCGACTAAGCTCCGCTTTCTTCGTAGCTAGTTTGACGATAGGGCGTACCGGGCTCGCGTCTCAACTAATATAAACACTCTCAACTAATAAAAAAGCTGGACTCGCCCACCACCCAAACCATCAGGATGCTCCATCGCATTGCCAGCCAAAAAACTGGCATGAAGGAACAGGATATGCTGCGTCTGGTGCAAGCCTTCATATTTTAGAGAATAACGTACGTGGCTCCCTACACCACCCTCCTGGCAACAGACACCATCATACGCATGGCCTACAAACAAGCCCTCGCACTTCCGACTAGCACTTCTCTTGCTCGCCAGGTGGTGCTTGGAGCACATAACACCCTAGACGAACAACTTATGGAGGCGCACCTGAGCGCCCAAAAAGCGCGAATAAGTACTACGCCCACAGGACGCCAAGTACTCATGAATCTAGGGTACGTTTCTCTAACGGAAGCAGATACTGCGGTAGACATACCCCGGGAAATGAGGTCCAAGCTAAACGTCCCCCCACTGCCCAGATATGAGCCCTCCGAACCACGAAGGCAGAAGAACGGCCAGGGCGCGAGCCCTCGAAAGACAACACGGCGACTCGAGTACGGCAGTCTTCACGGATGCGGTGGACTACGCGCGCGGAAACACCAAAACAGCGGTCTTCGCCACCACCACTTCTCTCATTTTAAGAGTCACTTTTCTGAAGTCGACCATCCTCGTAGTAGAAGTGGCGCTCGCACAAGCCGTAACGCAGACCGAAGCCACGACTCCCATTACGGACTCGCAAGCGGCGTGTCGAACGTGCATGGCTGGATGAATTCCCAAGGTAGCCGCACGAATTATAAACAAACCCCCTTCCCCCCCCTCCCCCCCTCCCCCCATCAAGAGAACAATCAATATTATTTGGACGCCTGCCCACTCGTCTCTTCGCGGCAATCAAGCGGAGCCCGCTCACGCCCGAGAACGTGCTCGCCGGGCACCGCTAGAGGATGATGAAAGGACTAGTCACTCACTCATCCCATACAGCGACATCACCCAACACTACACGCTAACACGACGCACCTTCCCGCCGCCAAGCGGTGATGTGGGACACAGCCAATGCTATGGCGTTTCCTCGGCCAAGCTGACGACGACGATACCTGGACAATTATAACAGACTCCCAAGCCGCCTGCTGTGCATATTCTTCTGGAACACTCTCCACCCAAGCAAACAACATCCTTCGACATTCCGATCCATCCAAGCTTTCCTTCATTCGTATCGTCTGGACCCCTGGCCATGCCTCCCTTCCTGGAAATGAGCACGCACACATGCTCGCCCTGTTAACGAGAAATGACCCAGCGGGCGTCAGACGTAGTGGACAGACAGATCCAGGGTGACTCCACGACATCAGCTTCCATCATCCCATTCCAGGAACCTCTCAACTATGCACTCCCACTCGCCTACTACCACACACACACGAAAAAAAAACACTACCTCCACACCACCACTCCTGATCCCGCGCCGACGCCACGTCATGGCGGCAGCTCCAGGCACACACCGTCACGTTCCCAAACTTACACCACAACACCTCTTCCTTCCCACCCAATACCCTAGCAACTTCTCGGCTTGCAACAGCCCCACTCTTACCCTCTACCACTCAGGGAGTGTCCGCGTCCACCAGACGGGCTCGCCCCTATACGCAACCCCACCCTCTACTTTTGGGAGGCTGCTCTGTCCAGTACTGCCCCGCAAGACCAGCCACGGTTGATCGAGCAGGCCCGCCGGATAGCGTCCGCCATTGGAGTCCTGGACTGAGGTCCCCGCCGACGAACCCGCTCGACTTCAATGTTAATAAAGTTTTGCTCCTTTTTCTCCTCCTCCTCCTCCTCCTCCTCCTCCCCCCTCCAATACGCCCCCACCCGGATACCTTCCGCAAAAACATCCGTAGCTCATATCCCTTTGCTAACGCGTTCCATTGGGCGCGTACATCAGAAAGAATAAAGCACAAAAATTCAGCACGTTTTGCTCTATCGCACGGATGAGAAAGAAGCAGCACAAAGAAACACGTAGCGCCCACTGTTTGAAATAGTGCATCTCTCTCTCTCTCTCTCTCTCTCTCTCTCTCTCTCTCTCTCTCTCTCTCTCTCTCTCTCTCTCTCTCTCTCTCTCTCTCTCTCTCTCTCTCTCACACACACACACACACACACGCACGCACGCACGCACGCACGCACGCACGCACGCACGCACGCACGCACGCGCGCGCACACACACACACACACACACACACACACGCACGCACGCACGCACGCACACACACACGCACACACGCACGCACACACGCACGCACACACGCACTCACGCACGCACACACGCACTCACGCACGCACAAACACGCCTGCATCCGAAATCTTGCCGCTGTCTTGGTTGGGCTTCAGCTTCTGTGGAGGTAGTTTCACATCAGCATGGATAGTGTTTCTCAAAAAAGTAGCCCCAGTAAGTCTGATGTCGAGGTTGTAAGCTATGTCGACATCGGCAAAAGGTCCAGCGACAAACCTAGTCAAAAGAAACGTTTTCGCGAAAGAATTTCTGAAAAATCCTGCGCATATTTTTTGCATGGTAATTTAAGTGAACATACTATATCGTGCGCAATGGTATATTGTTGCGCACAGGTGAGAAAGACCGGCAGCCGCAAGGTAAATGCAATGCATTTAAAGTGAAGCTTTATTTAGCTTTATCCCTGATGGCGTCTGCAACGCGAAAACTCCCTGAAGGAAAGCCAACTTTGACCGATGACGATGAGTGACCGTGGGTGAAGTGAACGAAAAAGCGCTTCAGTGAAACGAAAAGCGCTTCAGTGGCCGGAATCGAACCTGGGTCCCTCGCGAGAAAGCCATCACCTTCTCATGTTTGGTGCAATACAGTAGACCCGCTTACGTTCCGCTTACTCAGCTTTTACCGCTGATATAGCTGTTTTTACATCTGGTTAAATGTCTCGCATGGCGGGTCAACTGCTAGCACGCATTGATGTGTTGGCCATTTTTTAAACCGAAATCTACAAAAAAAGACAAGATGAGATGTTATCACCGGATGCTATCTTAGCCGTGTTTTCATCCTAATTATGAGGATTAAGAAATCTATCTAATCTAATCTAATCTAATTATCCATCGAGCCTTTGTTAGATGAATTTAATCTAGCAATATTACATTTCGTATTGCTTTAGGTAATATTAGCTAATCTCTAATATTATGTAAATACATGAAAAAATATCAAGTCTGTAACGTGTGCTGCAATTCATACCTGTCGTCACACAGTCATATTTTCATGTCGTAATTAACAGCTGGACAACCAGCTGAGGGGTCGCAAATGTTCGGATGTTGGTGAAGGAGGGCGGGAGGGAGAAATAAGTGATGTGTCCGAAAAGCGTGGAACATATTGCACTGTGTGGCGCCGTGATACCGAAAGAGTTGGAGTGTCCACCCTCGTGCGCCTGCCGTGGTGGCTTCTGCACTACTTACACTTACAAGTAGTCCGAATTTATGAAAGGAGAACAGAGGCGTCGGAACTATTTTTCGACTGGGGGAGCCAAAAAATTGTACCACACATCATCATCATCGTCGTCATCGTCGTCATCGTCGTCGTCGTCATCATCATCACCACTTATTTTCCTTGAGGACGCATGCACGCACAATATTGCAGGTGAGTAGTCTAGATAAATAAGCACAATCACCGACATAAAAACCAAATCAAATACAGTCAAACTTTTATCCAACATCACAGATTCTGGAGAGCAGTCAAAAATATCTTAACGCTCCTCGTTAGAACCGAATCATAAAAAGAAAATTAAATATTCTCTGTAAATCTACAGAATTCCCCAGTGCTAACAGTTAACAGACATTATGAGGAGTCCTGTCTACATTAAAGTGAAACATAAGCAGTGATCTAATAGCGAGTGAAGGAGACAGACACCCACGCTCGGAGTTCGCAACAGTGTCAAAAAGGCAGGTTGAATCGCAGAATTATCCTATTTTTGGAAGCCGCCATTTTCGGAATCGTTGGTCTTTCAGTCAGCGAGCTTCTGTTTAGCGGGGCGTCAGCGGAAGCCCACGGGTGCCATTTGACTGGGGAAGCCATGCTCCCCCATTTCTACATTAGGGGAGCCCTCGCTGCCCCTGCACCCCCTGTTCCGACGCCCCTGAAGGAGAATACATGTTTACGTTACGAGAAATGCCAAAAGAAATTGCCCTTCACGCAATACTAATAGTTGAGGTGATTTGAAAATTA
The DNA here is from genome assembly GCF_048455015.1 of Haemaphysalis longicornis. Lineage (NCBI taxonomy): Eukaryota > Metazoa > Arthropoda > Arachnida > Ixodida > Ixodidae > Haemaphysalis > Haemaphysalis longicornis. Next base: position 162,850,902 of record NW_027526203.1, read on the forward strand.
GTGTTGGCTTCAAACGCACCTAGCCCCCAACATCATTTTTCAAACAGCACTCCGTGTTTTAAGTGATTTTTGATTGATTGATTGATTGTGGGATTTAACGCGCCGACGCAACGCAGGCGATGAGGCGCGCCGTAGTGGAGGGCTCCGGATTAATTTTGACCACCTGGGGATCTTTATCGTGCGCCGAAATCTCGTACACACGGGCGTTTTTGCTTTTGTGTTTTAAGTGCGTTCTACAGCAAGAAGCAAGCTGCCTTTCTTTATTTGGATGTAGTTCTCAGAAGAGCTGTGTACTTTACGTTAGTGTGGTATGACGTATGCATAGTGCAGTGCGTACAGTCCTGTACAGTTCAAAAAGCGAAGAAAAGAAGCCATGCGGCAGCTCGAAACAAGACAGCGGAAGCTAGCTACCCTATTGTGCTAGCTCAGGCCTACAGCACCGCGCAACACGAGCACAGATATCGAAACAATTCGCGACACGTTAGCCCAGCGGTCCGCATTCGTACCGATTTCGAAGCAGTAGGATTAGTTAAGTTTGGAAATGGCGATAAAGTTGAAGGAACTTTTAGAATAGCTATTCGTCAGAACAAGTTGGATTTTTTCGGCTTTTGTAATACCTGTGACAACACAACCGAATTCGTATTTACCAATCTACAGAGCGCCATCCCATTCGTGGCACGTAGTGCGCAGAAGGCAGCGTTTCTCTCGCGGCCAGATGTCTGTCTGTGGTCTCCACTTTTTGTTTTCCCGCCATGAAAACCAATACTTAACGTATCTTTGCCGTAAGATCACTTCATTTCGTCAAGTAGCAGTTAGCCAGGAAGTGTCGCGGAACAAGCTCAGCAAGCCGCGCGTACTAGGCGCGCAATTGACGCGAAGATGAGCCAAAACGTGGAAAAACACCGTCGCTAAAGCCGACGAAAAATTCAGCCGGACTGCCGTACCTCTGTCCCTGCCAGCGGTTAGTTCGGCGGAGACGCGCGTGCATCTTCAATCTAGCCTAGAGTTCCTCTATATAGCTCCTCTATATAGTTCCTCTATATAGAGGAACTCTAATCTAGCCTAAGGTCCCTCTAGCCACCTTTGCAGCGCCATCTGCACTCTGCGCCGCGAGTTGAGGACATGTAGCGTCTTAGATAGCAGAGTCGGCGCTCCGGCTCCACCCGTCGCGCAGCGGGGGCGAGCATCCAGGCGGCGTTCTCGCGCGTCGGTCCGCTTTTCGGCCGCGAGCCTCCGCCGCTACGTCTAGGCCTAACGGACAGACGCCTGCCCGTTAAGGCCCTTTTGTCCTTCTGTGTCTCTACAGCTTCGTTCGCTCACGTTGGCTGGCACTGCCATTTTTGGTTAACAGATAAACAGACGGAGCCTCCATGAAACCTTTCATACAAGGCCAGTGAAGCTATTTTTTTATGTAGCGTGTGAATTGTGCTCTTATTTTCGTTTAACCACCGCGGTATACAAGGAGGACCGGATGAGTCTCGTGGCCGCCGTATCGCTGTAATGGTATACGGCAACCCCCAATATTCCGGACCACGAATGTCCATGCTGGGACTACACCTATGTCACGAAAACCTTTCGAGAACTGATAGCACAGATCCCCGACTTGGAAATTTCGGACATTGCCCCAAGCGAACTTTGCGAGCAACTTGCTGTGGCGAAACTCACTGCGGAGCAGAAAGCGCGCTCTAAAAAGGCGCGCTGGAGGCAGCTGACTTCTTCGGTCCTCCCAGCGGACGTCAAAGATTTCGGGTGGGAGCGTGGTTGGGGCGTTCTGCCCACTAGAGACCGCTTGACAGCGTGGGGCGTAACTCCGTCAGCGCGGTGCCCTCAATGCGGACAAAATGAAACTTTGCGACACGCAATCTTTCAGTGTTCTGTTGCGAGGACGTTTTGGACGCTGATGTCTAGGATGTTTAAAGTACGCCTAGGGGAGCGCACAAAATCGCGCGATGCCCTCGTAACTTTTCTGTTATGTGTGGGGGCCCTGGTTGTGTGGAGGCGTCGTGGTGTCGCGGCACTCCGGTCCCGGCCTCACAAGGCTATGTTCCCCATGTTGCTGCGCATGCGCACGCGTCTGTTCGAACACCTGGAAGCGGAGCTCGCCACGCTGGGGGAAGAGGCGTTCCTCCTGCGTTGGTCGTGCCGCTTCATCAAGGTCAACAACGCACGTTTGGAAATAAGAATAGTTGAATATTAGCCCTGTAACTATACTAAAACAAGTTAGAATATTAGCCTTGTAATCAGACTAAATACGATACATAGTTATCTGCAGTGTTCACTTTACCATGTGTGTATCCGTAACTATGTAAGACTGTAGCACTTCTACCCACATTCATTGTGTTTCGACCCTGAAACTACTGTTTGCGTTTGCCAACAACTCGACTTTCTACTCTGTTTATGTTGTACCCTGCGTGGTACAAAATGTTGCAACTTGTGTGTAGGCCAGTGGCAGCCACTTCTGAATTGTTGTTTGTCTGTGTTTCCCTTTTGTAATGTATATTTGTTACCCGATGAGTAGTTCCATCGAGGCATGTTATGTATCTGCTTCGATGGACAAAATAAACCTCTTCACTTGCTGGGACTGGTGCCTGGAGAGAACCTGATCATTGAGGGGACCTCCCGAGCTGATGGAAGGCATTGCACTTAGCCGTCTGCCAGCTTGCCACTGCGTCGAATTGATGTAGATGGGGCACGCAATTTTTGGTAGTGGGGACTGGCCATCCCCGCCCTATGCATTTAAAGTGAGACGGGTGCGACAGGACAACCCTCAACGCCACTGCGGACTCGGAAACTTCGGGAGAATTGACGCAGCTCATACCGCCTGTGTTTACATTGCGTTTATAAGCAGGAAAATATTATTTCGTTTGCATTCGAACTCAAACGATTGTCGCTCTCACTTCTGTGGAAGCGTATTCTGAATAATTTTTTATCGGCGACCACGAGAGAAACCCAGAAGTTGTGCTGTTTTTTGTAGCTTTCTACGTTTGACAAGCACGCGTGACCTTCGTGAAAAATTTCGTCAGCGTAGTCTGTAGCGCTAACGCTCAAATGCCGTTTGAAAGCGGCAAATGAACTATCGTAAAAGCAGGATGCGGGGTATTCTATATCAACAGCATTTTAAATATCGCTGTCTGAGCTGACGCTCTTTTGGCAAACAAAACAAGCATATGAAAGCGGCCGGCTTCTTTGCTTGCACGCCAGCCCCTCACTCACCTTGCTTTAATGTTGCGGAGCATAAAATTGCGGCTAACGCATACAACTCGGGTTGTATTATACCGTTGCCGCTGTATCACAAAAGACACTATACACGTTTATACTATAGAAACTGTACTGGCACAAAAACCAGGTTTCAATATTTACGTGTCTGGTGACTCAAGAAGAAAAAAATAGCCGCCGTTTTGTGGTTGCAAATGATGACCTGTGTCATATCTGCTTGGGTTTTGAAAAAATTACGCCCACCTCCCGTCGCGGGAACCCTGGTGTGATGCGACGCTGAGGGGGGTTCAAGCGCAAGCGGAGAGCAACCGTCGACCGAAAGGCCGCCGGAGAGCGGCACACCGGTTATATGCGCAGCGCGCCCGAAGGAGAGGAGACCGCGGAGAGAGAGAGTACTGCACATGTGCAGCACCGCGCGCAGCGCCGCCCACCGGCGGGGTGAGAGCGCGCTGGGCCGCACACGCTCTCACCTGGGCACGCGCCGGCGCCAGCGCGTCTGCCGCGGCTATGACGCAACACAATCCAACACAATCCCCTTTAATCCAACCCAATCCAAATCCAATCCAATCTAATCCAAGCCAAGCCAAGCCAATCCAATCGAATCCAATTCAATGCCCCTCGCGAGAGAGTGTTCGCTATCGGAGAGGAGAGCGGGAGAGTGGCTGCGGACAACAACGGACGCACGCAGGAAGGACAGGGCCGCGGACAAGAGATCCTCTGAGCGTCGCATCTAAAAAATCAGGGAGTTGGTAGGCAACAACACCGATGCGAACTCCAAGCTGGCATATGTAAGCGATAGAGCAGTCACCTCAACAGGTACCAAATTCACGAGTTGAGCGACAAGCCTGACATGCAATGGCTTTCTTCCTCAACCAGGTATGGAAAGAATGCATAGGACAGAGTTGGAGGAATCATTAAATAGCAGGCTAAATTTTACAACCTCCGGTGGATCTTAAGAATCGCAATTTAGCCCGGCATAAACGTTGAAACTGTGTCGTCTCAGAAAATCAAGAGCGTACACCTCACATAGCTCAGCAACATGAGGTTTCCGACTAACGTGACACAGAAGAAGCATGACGAGCAGTGCGTGCGTTCCCCGACATTCAGTCGTGACTAGAAATGTAAGCGGTTGAAAAAACATTACAAAATTGTGGAAAAAACAGGTTTTACAATTTTTTATCAACCAGGTTAACAATTAAAAAAAAAAACAGCTTCCCTAGGAATCGTGCTGCTATGCGACGTTTTTCGGCCTACTTAAAAGTTTCTAGTTTAACTTGTAAGCGAGAGCAACGTTTCGGTACCTTCTTTTTTTTTTTTTTTTTCTCCTATCTATCTCGCGTGAGTGCTCGCTGGGGAGGAGTTCCATAAGGGTCATGCCGAACGAAAAGCAGCAGCCGGGCACAGACCCCAAGATCTCGCAGTCACGAAATCCGTGCACAGTGGATAATTTTCGCTTAATCCCTTCCCAAACCCATCCGCGACACCTTGAGCATAAATTCCGCGTAAGCACCCTTCCCCGAAATAACCTGCGTGGGGGGAGCGCGTTCTGAAATCAATGCCTCGACGTGAAACCATGCGCAGATTTTGAGAGCGGAAGCTCTGCTGCGACTTTTGTGGTGCAATTTAACGATTGTATTCTTTTCAGTGTTCAAAAAAAATTCATGGGGCACTTAAGTCTGCTTACGCAATTTAGAGGCGAAAGCCAGCGATTACCGGACTTTTCCACTGCGCATTGTGTCGGCGTCGCTTTTTTCCGCTTTCATTTATGTACCTTTTGACGTTGAAGGAACGCTCTGAAGTAACGCAGGAGCAGGGAAAAGAAATGCTCCGTGAGGAGGAGGAGGAGGAGGAGGAGGAGGAGGAAATAATTTTATTGGGTCCAAAGGGGAGGCCTATTCAGGCCTGAGGCTCCCTAGACGACGATTCTTGGGTTGTGGCGGCTCCTTCGGCCCTTCGGACGGCCCACCGCTGGATGTCAGGGTTTTCGCTGTCTCCCATTTCTCCTCAGTAGTGATAATAAAGGTTTGTTTTGGATAGTTGAAGTTTTTGCGTATCTATACCGGGGCATTCCCATATCATGTGGGCCAAGCTTGCAAGGTCGGGGCAGTGTTTGCACCCGCCGTCGTGTATTTGTGGATGGAAGTTCCAGTAGGTACCTGGGTTTACCTGGAGGCATCTCCACGAGACTGCTGGCTTCTTGGGAGCGAGGGGTCGGCAGCGGGCTAGGTTCGTTTTTCCGCATTGTAACGATCGAGCGTGTCTCGGTAAGTACAGACACGATCCTCGGGGTTTTCTCTGCACGGGTTACAGGGGCTCTTGGTGGGTGAGGTCTCGAGCAGCCTCGTTGGCGCGTTCGTCGCCTTCTAGTGCCGCGTGGGCGGGAGTCCATATCAAGGTGGTTCTGGTGTTTTCGTTCGTCTCGCGGCGGATGGATAAGGACTCTGAGCGCCACGATTGAAACTCTTCCTGGTGCAAAGTTGCGCGAAGGAAGAATAGCCATCGCCAAGAGTAGAAAATTGTTAACGACTGTGAGTCGCTAGCGATTTTCCGCGCTTGGGTCGTTGCTAGAGCTATCGCCATGCTCAGTTCTCCGCACTCCTCCGGGTGTTTGGTTCGGATGGAGCAGGTGGCGAGAACTTTGCCGAAGAGTGTAAGGAAGAAGCTAAGCAGGAAACTTCAGTTCCTCAGCAAGAGCTTTCGGGCGTAAGTGCTGACTGAACCTAGACCCTGACTATGTAGACGACGCTTCCCCCTAAAACAATACGACGGTTCGTCGTTAACAATGAACAGCTGCATTGCGACAGGCTGATTGGCTTTCGCTGGGCCATAAGACCTGTTATTGGAAAGCAGGTATACTACGATTTCGGCTCCGAGACAGAAATTCTCATCGTCTGTAGAACGTTGTCTCACGGCGTTGCGATGGCCGTTATATTCGTCGATAGCAGTGTGGGCGGGGTTCGGCAGATACACTGTTTGCGTGACGAGGGCCATCCTGTGGCTACTCTTGTAGTGGAATTAATAAGCAGCGCTAGGTCTCTAATGTCACATATGTCACAACTGGTTCGCCAAGCTATGCCTGGTAAACACTGAGGGGAAACGCAAACCAGACTAATGATGATACGCTCGTCCTACATTAAAGGGGTCCTGAAATGCCTTCCGCCGATGCATGGATGTACATGTAACCAAATAAAGCAATGTATTAGCAATCTCCTCCTGCAAGAATTTTGTTAAAGCGATGAGTATTAGCTGAGAAATCGTAAATCGAAAACCGCGCATTATCGTCGCGCCGTATTTCCTCCTCCTTTCAACTGTTTCTTCTCCGTTGGCCTCCCCTCCCATGATGCTTCGCTCCTCAGCGGTGACGTACTTCCGCTATTGCGCTCCCACAGACTGCCGTCTGCTACGGGCCAGCTCTTTCGGCTTTTTCATCTTTGTTGACACCTTGGACACTCCTCTAAAGGCTGGAAAAGCGAACGAAAGACCTGGCCGCATGTGTGCGGCCTGGCCTTGCCCTTTCGCGGTGAACGTAGCTGCAGTTGGTATCGGCGGCGAACTCGCAGCCGTGCAGGGAGAATCGTGCGCTCGTTCCCTTTGGTGCACCGCGCACTGTTTATCCAAAAAGCGCGGTCTCAGATGTGGGCCCGCTGGTGCCGGGTCTTATTTTGCGGCGGTTGTAATTCCTACTACCGGCGGCATGTGAAAAAAAGACATTTTAAACCGACACAGAACCCGTGCACAAAACGCGCCGGATCGGATTGCTTTATCAGTGGCGATGAACGGGAAGGCGCAGAGCAAACCAACGCCGCACTCGAGCAGCGAGCATCCGTGTTCTGCCAAGCTGCACCTGTGTGTTGCATTCAATACTGATGGGAAAGCGTTGTTTGAAATTGTATTGATAGTCGTAAAATGTTCAGGCACTCCGGCACTCCGCTAGCAGATCAGCCGCCGAGTCATTTCGGAAAACATTTAACAGATGGCGCCGTATGCATTAACATGTCGCAACGCAAAACTGATGAGACGTTCTACTAAAACTCCCCTCGCGATGTTTACGCAGCGGGACGCAAAAATTTAGCGTTTAGCGTATGCAAAGGCACAAACGCTGTACTAAAACTCTCTATTAGCAGCCAAACAGCGTGCGTACGTGAGGCTGCTTACGTTTACAAAGCTGCACGCCGAGCGCTTACGTTTCAAACCTAGTGACATCGTTTAAATACACTCGCAAGCACAGTGTAACGTAGTCACATATCAACCGCCGTATGCTCAAGCGACAAGCAAGAGCTTATTTTATGTGGGACGGAGATTGCCAATAAAGGCCCGTTCGCACTTGCGACGAAAGCGAGCGAAAGCGATGGGAATTTCGTCGCTTGTCGCGCGACGATCGTGTTTGTCGAGTTGTCGGGAGAAATTTTCGTCGCGCGACAGAATTCCCGTCGCTTTCGCTCGCTTTCGTTGCAAGCGGGATTGGAAAGTTCTGCCCCTGCCGTCTGCTACGCAGCGCGGAGGCAACCGCGCGATCTGCTCGGGCCGGACGAACGCGCACACTCCCGCACGGCAGCGCCCCAAGCGGCAGCCTGCCGCGTACATCGCTCCCGGCGCCCGCCTGGGGCCCGCCCTCGGCACACTAGCAACACTAGCCAGTACATTTCAGGCACAATAATGGGGGAAAGATCTTTTGCTTCCGATGAACCAAGTTCTTTGCCCCTGTGTTTTTAAATACGTGAAGTGTTTAGCACGTCGCCCTCACGCAGCTCTGTATCGTCGTAGCATCGCTGACTGTCCGAACGAAGCTTGCAGCTAAGCCAATGCAGCGACCGAAGCTGTGTGTGTGTGTGCATCGCCTCATGTGTGTAGCGTTCCTTTCGCGATGAAATGCGACGTTGTACTTCTGCGGGTGGATAGTGCTTCCCATGGTCTGGATTATCTTTCTCGAAAGACGAACGACTCAACCTCGCATGGGGTATGTGTAGTGTGCCTGGCTAAAAGCCTTCTCGCTTGCGTGCCAGAGTTGCTGTTGCGTGCCAGACTTGCTGTTCGTCCCCGCAAACAAGGCGCGAGGTGAGTGCCGAATTTACGACGGGCAGGAGGAAGCAACCGATCGTCTGTCAATCGCGGTTCAGACTTGCAACGCATGTTGTGACGTTGTGTTCGTTCGAAACGCATCTCTGGTTTGTTTTGAAGTTGAATAAAATGTATCCGTCAAACCCGGGCATTCGGCTCAGGGCGTTCTCTGCGATTGCACGAAAGAAGTGCCACAGGGCTTCAACGCTTTCTTTAGGGAAGGTACTCAGGCAAGAGAATATCCATGTCGTGTTATGGCCGTGTTGCATTCAATACGAACGGTTAAGCGTTTGTTTACACTTGTTTCGTTTGTCGTAAAATGTCCAAGCACTTCACTCCGCTGGCAGATCAGCCGGCGAGCCGACGCTGAGCAGACGACTCATCTCTTTGCCGGAAGTGCGTGAAAAAGCCGCCCAATAGCAGGATGTCTAGCTCATGACGAACATATGGGAATCGATGATGTAGACATGTGAAGATGGCGGCGTCCAAAAACACGAAGGGAAGGGTGAGAAAAAAACGACAAACTTTGCAACAAAAGTGTGAGCTTTCCGCTGCGCGTAAAAGAGTAATACTTGGCACAGCTGACGTTGACGACCCAATCTAACGATTGCTCTAGTTCATTTAGTGTGCTCAAAATGCCTTTCAGGGCCCCTTTAACAAAAGGCCACATCGCAAGATGCGAAAAAAAGCGAAATACCTTTACCGTATTCGATTTGCTGATGACACATGCTGTGCTTGTGGACACCAAACTGAAGACGTACGTCATGTCCTGCCTGAATGCCCTGTATATGCGACCGAGCGGAAAAAAATAAGTTGCAAGCTTAGTCTTCTGCTATCTCGACATCCCTATCTTTGTGTAAACTATTGGGTCGGTGGAACAATGTAAGTACCCAAAACAGAGCCTTCCTTGCCCTAAGAGAGCTGTTTTCAAGCGACAAAGCTGTGCGAACACTACTAAATGCGCCCACGTTCCTCTGGATGAGTGTCGAAACACAAAATTGTGTTTTGAGTAGTACGGTATTAGGTCAAGGCATCTGCATCGCGACTATTTTGTACTGCTTTGTATTGGTTGTATATAGATTCTTATAGGTTGTTTGCATGACGGTTCCGCTGTCGCAAGTATATATATATATATATATATATATATATATATATATATATATATATACACGCGCGCACGCACGCACACACACACACACACACACACACACACACACACACACACACACACACACACACACACACACACACACATTATTGCTGAATGAAAACAATTGTGCTATACATACAAGTAGTTTACTGAGCGCGCATGTCATCTTTCAGCTGTTGCCTTTTAAATGGACTTCTTAACTTCGTGGTTCATTAGAACAACCATTGTGCCTTTTCATAACTCGAAAGTTTGGAGTAGCCATCTCCTTTTAAGTTTGGAGCCAAATTCTCCACTAAATCGTTATTTCTCTCTCACTCTGGAGATGATTGGCAGTCTTGTGCGCCCTTCTGAACATGACAAAGTCCTCAGTGCTGTAAGTGTCGGGTCACTTAATTTTTGACAGGCAAACACGCACAAACGCAAGCACAAAAAGAAAAAAGGAAGACGAATTCGCACAGTCCGAAATGTGCGTACTGATCGTAGCAGTCATAAATGTGTCCCGCGCGAGCTTCGCACTTAGACCCAGCCAGGCAGACAACTTAAAAATTTGCTTCATTCCAAATAAGACCATTCGCGCCTGGTATACACTTTGAGTGACTTATAGCAATGCTCAAATTGCAAAAGAATTCGGAAATTCATTTCAGTTTACCCGCTGCCGTCTTTTTGATTAGTGACGACGCGATACGAGGAAATGCCAGAAACGGGCAGTAAGGTATATGGTGGCCCCGAGCACCGGGATTCAACTGAAAATAAATGTAAACGCCACCGGAGATTAAAGACAGCAGTGCACAGCTGCATACATCGCTTGTGTGACGGCATGGTGGGGAATTCCGTTCTTACTACGGACGATGACAATTTCACTCAGGAAATTTCTGGGCTAGAAGTGGACGATTTCACGCTTCATGCTGCTGACGACGAAACCCGAACGCCGGCTGCCGGAATATCACAGAAATCTGCTAGGAGAATACCGTAACGATTGCACGTACTTTAAATTATTCGGTGTGTTGGCAAAATTGTACCATTGTTGATTGGTTGGTTGATTATCGGGTTTAACGGGCCGACGCAACGCAGGCGATGGGGCGCGCCGTAGTTGAGGGCTTCGGATTCCTTTTGACCACCTGGGGATTTTTAACGTGCGCCGAAATCTCGAATACACGGGCGTTTTGGCTTCTAGCCTCCACCAGAAAAGTGGCCGCCGCGGCCGGGAATCGAACCCGCGTTCTTGGGCCGGTCAGCACAACGCCTTATAGCCACTGCGCCACTGCGGCGGGTGTACCATTGTTGGTCTTGCGTTAGTTGTCATGACGTGGTCTTCTCTCAGTCTCATTATTTGTACGAAAATCGCTGTTTTGTCGAACTGGGGTTCTACGTTTTGCTACACTCCGGCTATGGGGAGCGCCGCAGTAGAGGCAGGGCCACTCGGTCTCCCCCCTTCGAGGGGGAGATCGAGTGGCCGTGTTAGAGGACTACGGATCAATTCTTGGACGTTTTGGGACCTTCGTCGTGCGCCGAAATCGCTCGCGCACGAACATTTGCATACGCACTAAATACCTTTAGCGGAACACAACCGGTTTTCAAATTTTTAGTGTGCGCGGGTGTGTGCAGATATTTAACGCATATTCATCCTCAAGTCTGCAAGGCACGGGAATTAGAATCCAGGCCCATAATCACAGTCGATTTGCCACGATATACTCGCTGATAACGAGATGCAACTGCTGTGTTCTCGATGCAAGTTTTATGGCCTGTTATTAGAGTCCACGCGGAGGACGAGAAGCCTAGCTATTACGACCGGTAGGTTTGAGTGCAACTGTAAAAAGCAACGCCAAAAAAATAAACGCCCCTGCTGCCGCAGAACCATGCTGCCATACCCTCACACACTACCCATAACCAAACAGGGAACTGGCCAGAAATGGCAAGGCCGATTCCTGGTTGACAGACCTGGAGGGTCATCTTGCCTCAGGTCCACAACCGCATATTCGTAATACCATCGTCATTACCATCTATCATGGCATTTTCACATCTTGGACCACGGACTATATACACCAACAGAGTAACTAATCTTAAGCACATCACACCCGTGGCATAAATATGTCAGTAACCATAAACATAGGAGTAGCAAATACCAGTTTTTGGAGCTTGATGGCCATCGGTGCCCTTGAGCCAACAAAATGCAAGTAGCACTAGTGCATATATCTTAACGGCAGATAGAGCGTGTCACCGTTCTGGCCTCCCACGGCATCTACTACTACTTCCGGTGTCTAGCCTAGAAGAACTGCTGGTGGAAGAGGAGAACCTCCGCCGCTGCACGCGAGCTCTACTTGCACCGCGTGGAAGTGACCTCTTCACTTAGCTTGCCTGCTGGCATGAGGTCCTTCTGCGGAGGCTTCGAGTTGGGGTGGCCTTATCCCCAGCAGTTACCCACGCTTGGCCTTCGCGATGCTCCGTTAGTGGACACGTTGACCTTTTGTATTCTTCTTACGTCAGATGCTGACACTAAGCAATTAACCCTTATGGACCTGCCGAGAATCTCAACCACACGCATACAAAACCTTCTAGGCACACGGCTCCTTACTGCAGGAGACCCCCTGATCGCCACCGGTGGATACGGGACCCTCAGCACCGGTCTCTGCTCGCATTACTGCGCGGAACTGATGCAGTGCTGTACCTACGAGACCTGCGGGCCTTTATGCCGCGGGGCAACGCCTCGAAAAAAAAAAAACATATAAGCATGGGACATGCCCACGATTGGTATCAACCGAGAATTGATTAAAGCTGCGTGCTATGAATGCCGCCTTGCTGACGCGCTTCCTTGCTGCTTCCTCGAAAGGCTTATGCATGTTTACAATTCATGCTCTCGGGAAAAAGTAGCCTACTGTCTTTTCTTGTTTTTCGCCTCAAACAGAAAAACGAAGACCCACTGCGCGTTCGAATCAAACCCACGACTCGAAGATCAGTATAGTTAAAAACTTTAACTGAACCGCCGCGGCAGGTAAAGGCGCTGTTTTGTGTTTCAACCATTAGCAAATAAAAGATGTCTGCGGGCCTAAAAAATGGTTGTATCTTCAGCGGAGTTAGCCAATTGGCACAAATTATCTATATATGACGTTACTAGGACAAGTGCGAAAGGCACGTGGTGAGAGCGTCACCAACGTTTCTTGCGTTTTATTATGTAATCTTTGTAAATATTTATTTATTTATTTATTTATTATACCTCAAAGGCCCCGTTAAGGGCGTTACATGAGGGGGTAAACAAGTCACTGAAGGATGATTTGTGCGATGGCTTCTTTGAAATGAGTGATGCACTAGTGGTGCACGGCGTCAGAAGGCAGATCATTCCAGTCCCTAGATGCTTGAAGAAAAAATGAAGAATGGTGAGCGGCAGTATGCGCACGAGCAGGATAAACAGCTAATATAGTGTTGATGAAACATTCTCATTTCAGTCAATCGGATCTTCAATTTCTATTTCCGTCTTCGTGGTCGCTTCGAGTCCCCTAAAAGTGAGGAGCAGGATTATACGAAAAGGGATCGATAGAAGTCGGTGTACAAATTCATAAGGGATATGGAACAACAAACAGGACAGAAACCATGCAGCCGACCTATCATTCCAGAAATTTCAGCAAGCAAAGGGTAAAAGAAATACTGCGATTGGCTATTTCTCGGGTTTGCTTGCTTGTTGGCATATTTATGCTAGCGTCGCATCGAAGCATCGGGCCCTCCGCGGAAAAGCTGACGCCATCATAATGGAGAATTACGCGCCGGACGAATCGGCCCGCCAGATCGAGAGCGCCGGACGGCTGGCGCATACACACCCAGTCGCAACGGCGTCCCGGAAGCGGCAACGAGAATTTAGCGTCGGTCCGCAGCTATGACGGCACGACAATGGCCGCCACTGCGGGTCACTGCGCGCCGTATTTCGTCACGCACAGGCAGAAAACAAAGAAGGAACGTGCGACCGGGACTTCGAAATCGGCAGCCTACGGTATGCAGCAGGCACGCCGCCCACATATTGCAACATACCATGCAGCGGCGGCACGGAGGGACATTAATTTACGCTTCCTGCCGAGACACAGTCCCCCGAAAGAAGGCGGCCAGCCAGCTGGCGAAAGGAATAGCAACAATCGCCCCGCGTAGCTAATCGCCCGGAAACGGCGGATCAGTGATCGCGTTCCATGATTATAGTGCTTTACGAGCGGCCGTGTCCGCGCTCCTTCCGTTCAGCCACGCTGGGCTCGAAAGCGATTGTTCCAGGGATGCCCTAATCTGTGGCAGATACGAAAGCGGTGGGGGAGGGGGGGGGAGATTGGGGCGAACGCCCTCCTCCCCCCCATCGTCTCCTCGAAATTAGCGCGACCACAGCGCATGCCTAAACCCCATCCACTAGTGGCCATGGTCCGGGGCTGGCGCCCATCGTTACGACCCCAGACATCGAGATCTCGGCCGCGGTCTGGATCCGCACAAGGCTCAGACGGCGGCGACACGGGCGCGTCCTTGCGACTTGCTCGAGCAAGGCCGCGGAGCAGAGCAGCAGACCCGACTGTAGAGGCACTTCCATCCCCGTCTCGCGTTTGCCGTGCCGGCTGCTTTGATGATGCGTGAGCAGGCCGCGCTTCCATTTCCGCGCGTATACACCTGGAACCCACCTGCGTGATCCGTTCTATGTTGTGCTGCGACGCGCTCCGCTTCCCTCGCGCTTGTCATATTTTATTTCATGGCAGTGAAAAGCCAGGAGGGAACGCGCGAGCGGGCCTCACAGAAAAGGTGTTGTGGTGAACCGAACGACTGTCACCACCGTCACATGTCACCTCAAGTACAAGCGACAGCCGGGCCTTGCATTACCTGACTAACGTGGGAGGGAGGGAAAAAAATCTTACAACAGGAACGGTACGCAACGTTACACATGGATTAGCCCGTGCGCATTGCAAGCGAAAATAAAAACCGCACAATAACGTACGTAGCTCGCAAATCACATCCTCAACCACGGCTTCAACTTTGTTCAGCCGTTTCGCTACTCAGTACGAGGTCGTGAATTCGGTTACATACCACGGCGGCTTTTTTTATTGAAGTAAAAAAAAAACGAGAACTCCCGTGCCTGCATGGTTTCGACTCAGGTTAAAAATCCCAGCGTGGTCTCTATCAACCCGCATTTGTTTATTTATTACATATGATTTGAAAGCCCATAGGACATCACTGAAAAGAAGGGGTAAAATACAAGACAATGTGCTATTTTATACAATATTAACGGAATGCAGATGTGCATATTAAACTGTGCTATTATGAACAATGGGCTTCTGAGCGGCCGTTTTGAAGAGGGTGGTATCAGTAATGGTTACGATGGCGGCGGTAAGGTCATTCCATTTGACGCTTGTTTTTGGAGCAATCGAACCATTTCACAGGCTGTTACGACAATATGGCAGGCTGACTTGGCAACTGTGGTCCATTTGGCATTATATAAAGTAGGGAGAGGTAATCTATTGTTTTTTTTTTAACGTGTCAGACTCAAAATTCACTAAATATGCAATCGATTTTGAATCCAAGGTCGTTAGTTGTAAGAATGTCCTTAGTGAAGGCCTGGGTTTCGCAAGAAGAAGTTTTTCGAAAGCCATGCTCCCAAATAGTGAAGAAGGAATTAGCGGAGAAATTTAATTAGTTTCAAATATAGTATTTTATGTTTCAGTAGTCCACAAGGTGTGCTTATTAGTGAAGCAAAGACGGTAGTTATCAGGAGAATCTACTTCATGTGATTTGTCACTGAGAACCACCTTCCCGGCACGATCAACAGCTGCAGAATAATTTCTGACACGATGATAGCAACCGCCACTACGGCGTGACTCAGCCTAGGTGGGGCTTGGGTGCGACCTTTGCTTATCAGGCGAGCGGTTCTCCACGAAAAAGGTTAGCACAATGGAAGTAAACGGTTCATGGTCTTCGAAGCTGAAGTGCATCACCGTGCAAAAACAGGGTGAGCTATGTTGCTTTCGGGCAATGTAATTAGGTTACTTGAAAGTAGCAGTTAAAAGGGATGAAACTATAGGTATCTCGTTGAGGCAACGGTGTGAAATTCATGCTTCGGTTCACATACAGCATGACTTTTTTTAAAGATTGTTTTTAAAAGCCATTGGAGAGCACGAACGTAGTTTCTATAGAGGTGCGGCCACGAGGAAGCCACTACTATGTAGTGTGTAGCTACTGTATCATTAATTACATTTAGCGGTCATTACTTGTACAGTTAGTGGCTATAGTGGACATTGACAGGTTATAAGCAGCCATTACACAAGGCGTTTCATTGTAGCTTGAGAAGATTTAAAAAAAAATAAGGTGAAGGTTAGAGGCATCCTAGTTTTTGAAAGGACTCCGCTGCGTCGGTGGCAACCAGAAGTCCCAATATTCAGTACAATAACCAGCATAACTAACACAAATATGGTAATAAAACTTTTTTTAATTGCTGGTTATCG
Source organism: Haemaphysalis longicornis (assembly GCF_048455015.1). Lineage (NCBI taxonomy): Eukaryota > Metazoa > Arthropoda > Arachnida > Ixodida > Ixodidae > Haemaphysalis > Haemaphysalis longicornis. Next base: position 162,866,778 of record NW_027526203.1, read on the forward strand.
GGGCATGTTTATATCAGTAAATTGCAGCAGACCACCTAACAGAAATCCGCAATGTCGTTCGCGGTTACAGACGTGCGCCTTCAACGTTGCCGTTGCCCTACCCCCCCCCCCCCCCACACACACACCGGAGTTCCATGTAATATTTGGTTAACAGACGGTAGGTGTGTAATATGATGGGGAACATTAATGTATTTGAGGTTGAACTTTTCTCAATAGGACGGTATGATATACATTTCCCTAAACAAATACACGCAACTTTCTCTCTGAACACATCTATCGTCAGTGAATGCATGTTTTTCAGGTACTTCGAACCACTAAACATTGTCCGTGATTCCACCCAAGATATTTCTAGGAAAGAGCGGTTGGTTTACCGCGCTCAATTCGAAGGTCTACGAGTGAGCTAAACAGCAAGAGAGAGCAGAACCTGTACCGACATATTAGCCTAGCATTTGGACATGAATACATGTAATTCCAAGATATATGATCCGTTTGTTCATCCATTATCAAAAATTCGTGTCTTGCGCCCGTTAGTACGGCGATGAGCAACCGGAGACCAACTAAAATCGTGTTCCAGCAGAGTTTAGAGTAAACGAAATGAAAAAAAAAAAAAGGAAAACACGGAAACCTGCAGGAAGGAAGAAAAAAAAACGCGAAAACGCGCATTTAATTAACGCAGACAAAAAGGGAGAAGCCACAAACAGAGACGGGACCAAAACAGAAAAAATACGATCGAAGGTTCAAAAAGTGAGATAAGACAGGACAAGAAATAATAAATGACGTTTTGCTGTTGTCATCACGAGTGTGTAATCTCGCCACCCTTGGAGAATACTCTATATGCAAATAAGTGGAACTATATGGATTCCCGCGACATTATATGTCCGCCTCGTTTCCCTGTGCTCGCATCGCACGACTCGTGCGGGCGCTTAAAAAGCAGACCGCTGTGTTGATGGTGAAGCCCGCAGCGCGCGAAACGTTCTCTCTGAGGACCCATCCGGGGCGCACGTTTTCAAAACATCCGCATTGGTGCATGGTCTGCGGAAATCAGAATAGCCCAGAAACGCCCCCCGTTAGGAATTCATTGCGGCTCCATTTTACAGCTACATTCGTTGTTCTACTCAAATCACGCCACGAGCTTTTTTTTTTCTTTCTCGCAACGCTGAGTGCGCTGTCGGCCTGAATTTTCCTTCTCCGAGCGCCCTCTAGGACTTACACTGCTGGCTTAACAATGCCGGCTTCACAATTCACGCGCAAGATATTTAGAAGAGCAGACAAAAGCCGCTACGGGTCGCATAAAATTTTTTGCGCGAACAGTGGCGTAATCGTGACAATATATAGAGGCGGTTTTTGATTTAGCGATGTTTTAAGCGGGTCGTAGAGATTGTGAAACTCCGTGTTTTCAGTTCCTCGCAGTTTTTTTTTTCCCGGTTCATGAACGAAGAGAAAAAATTCCCAGCGTCGCAGGAGCCGCGATAGTGCGCGGATATTGAGCATGTGATCGACGAGGGAACACTGGCATCGAAGCGAACTTATGCTTCACGATTCTGAGGCCATTAACAAACGAGTCGTATAGATGCACACTCTATATATGCGCAGGCAGCCAATACGGACGTCTAGAAGTATATAAGAAAAAGGACCCGGGGGCTGTCGAAATACGCTCCCGTGAATGTCGGAAGGAAATACAATAATAACGAAGCATGCGTACTCCCTGACAGTTATCGAGTGCGTTTAAGTAGTCTTAAATACGAGCTGCAGAAAAAAAAATACAGGCAAATCGATTTTGCTAAGCTTCGCGGAAGGAAATAGGAGGAATATTAGAAAATAACCGGTTTAGCGAGGCAGTTCTGCGGTCATTCGCGCTTATAGACTCCCACACGTCGCGCGCAATATTATATATATATATATATATATATATATATATATATATATTGTGGTAATCCGGCAATAGTGGCGGGGGACAATCCCACAGGACAGGATGGACATGTGCCGGCTGAGGATGAGGAGGTGGCGCGGGAGGAGCGAGGATGGAACATGGCGGACTCGGCTGGGCTACGTGTGTGCAGCCGGATCGGCTGAGCAGTGGACCTTGGCGGAGCGGGACTCCAAGTAAAGGTGTGATCGAGGGGGCTCAGTGTCTTTCTGGGGAACCGCGGCCGGGTGCAAGAACCCCGGTACCACATTTGGCGCCCAACGTGGGGCCGGCCGTGGTTCCTAGGAAGGGCATTGTGGTCTTCTTCCTCGTTTTGGTGTTCCGCGGCAAATGTGACCGACAGCTCGCTGAAGATGTGGTCAGACACGATCGACCTGGCGGACCAGTCTCTGGTGGTGGACATCTCGGATGCCCTCAGCGAGAGGGACAAGGTCAAGTTCACTGTCCACACCAAGACGACGCTGTCGGACTTCCAGAAGCCGGAGTTCTCTGTGCTTCCGCAGCACGAGGAGTTCATCTGGCTCCATGACGCCCTGGAGGAGAGCGAGGACTACGCCGGGATTATCATTCCCCCGGCCCCTCCGCGGCCGGACTTCGACGCCTCGCGGGAGAAGCTCCAGAAGCTCGGCGAGGGCGAGGGCTCCATGACCAAGGAGGAGTTCACCAAGATGAAGCAGGAGCTCGAGGCGGACAGCTGCTGACGACTGCGCCGGGCACCACCCCCGCGGAGCAAGGCCCGCGGACAGGACCTTGCCACGTTTGGACCTTCTGCAAGGACCCCCGGGTCTTAGGAGGTCACCTGTGGCACCGGTCTACTGCCATCCGGGCTGAGCCGTGGGAGTCCCTCGAGAGTGCCGACGCGACCCGCGGAGCAAGGCCCGCGGACAGGACCTTGCCACGTTTGGACCTTCTGCAAGGACCCCCGGGTCTTGGGAGGCCACCTGTGGCCCCGGTCTACTGCCATCCGGGCTGAGCCGTGGGAGTCCCTCGAGAGTGCCGACGACTGCAGCCGAGGGCAGCCAGCGTCGGCCTTTTCTTCGGAGGGGGGGAGAGAGTGGTAATCCGGCAATAGTGGCGGGGGACAATCCCACGGGATGGACATGTGCCGGCTGAGGATGAGGAGGTGGCGCGGGAGGAGCGAGGATGGAACCTGGCGGACTCGGCTGGGCTACGTGTGTGCAGCCGGATCGGCTGAGCAGTGGACCTTGGCGGAGCGGAACTCCAAGTAAAGGTGTGATTGAGGGGGCTCAGTGTCTTTCTGGGGAACCGCGGCCGGGTGCAAGAACCCCGGTACCACAATATATATATATATATATATATATATATATATATATATATATATATATATATATATATATATATATATATATATATATATATATATATATATATATATAGAGAGAGAGAGAGAGAGAGAGAGAGAAATCGGTAATGAGGGGCTTGTAAGAGGAATATAGAAAGTAAAGCCAGCATTAAGAACGCCAAGGAAGGTGAAACCAGCTTGTCTCTTTTCGTAACACACAGCACACAACCTTCGCAGAACGCGTCCGCTATCAGTTGGGCTGCAGTGGATAGTGTACTCTTTTGCGTCAGTGAATGTATCCTGCGCTCAATAGTGGTAACCAGCGCCGCGTTGCGAGGACATTCGGCGCTATCAAGATAAGCGCTTCGTGCACGCGACTGATCAACCCCGTTCAACAAACGACGTGTGGGTTGTCCACCCCGTCTCGTAAAACGCGAAGGCGTGGGCACGCATTATATAGGCGTGGGACGACCTGGAGGTAATTCTAAATTTACTTGCCGCTACCAGACAGCTGGTCGGGCAGAATTGGCCCGGAGAGGAGCATTTTGTGCACGGACAAAAGAGAGGACGAGCCAGCGTGGAGAACGAAACGCGGCAAGGTTAACCAGACGGAACTTCCAGGCCCCCGAGCAACAATCTAAGAAATCTCAGCACGCGAAGATGGCGGTGGTTTCTATTACAGAAAAGGAATACCCTTCTCAGAATTACATATGCGCGTTTTTTTTTCCTTTTTGCAAACCCTCTTGTCTTTAACTTGCTTTCAAGAAGTTCCGCCCGCGTTAATTAACTCCGGCGGCCGGTGGAATTTCAGTGAAACAAGAGCTACCTTCCGGGATAGACGTTTACGCGACACAAGCCGTATTACTTTAAGGGGTCATGAAGACAAAAGACATCTTTAGTTAATTTTAAGGGAATAGCCTTTAATCTCAATTCCTGCTCCGAAAGCCGTTTCTTTTACCGAGAAAAGAGAAGAAATATCGAAAAAGGGTGTACTGAAGGCCTTGTTAATACATATTTTAGCGTTTAGAAACAGCGCGGAAGACGGCACTAAGGAAAGAACAGACAACACAGGCGTCGACGAACAACTGCGCGGATTTTAATTCGCTGGAAAGTATACACGAAAAGCGAAGGCAAGATAAGCAAAAAAAAAAAAAGCGAAATGAAATTATTGTTATATTATTTAGCTTTTTTTCGTTCCTTCTTATATCCCCTTCGCCTTTCATGTTTCGAATTAAAATCCTCACAATTCGTCAGCGCCTGTGTCGTCTGTTCTTCCCTTAGTCCCGTCTTCTGCGTTGTTTCTAAACGCTAAAATAATGAAAACCTTCAAATTTCCCGCTATACGACGTAGGCAGTGACGTAATTAATGAGTGCTAAAAACGGAGTTATAAGTGTGTTATGTGCACGTTTGCAGTCAAATGGTACGACCGAACGGAACGGAACTAGAGACGCAACTACAATCGCACAGTGATGTTTCTGGGCGGGGACTCTGGTCGGCGGCCGATAATCGCACGAACAAGTTACTGTGACGGGAAAAGGACTCGGCGAGAAAGTGGCCCTAGTTTCATCTGTTATTCATGATACCTTAGTTGTTCCAGTTTTTTGCTTATATCGGCATCCTTGTTATCGGGTCCTTGCGGTCTTGACACAACCTGACTTGTATATTGCCCTTACGGCTCCTTCAAGTTGCTTGGGTCAGTCCAAGGACGCGAAGACGCAGGCGTTGAACGCACGAAAATATCTCGCTCCCTTCGCGATGAAAGGGCTACGTCGGATAAAAAGGGGCAGCACATTTTAAAGGTACGCTGTTGCTGCAGGTGCGCGGTACGAGCTAGGACGCTGATGCATTTCCGGGTACACTTTACAGGCACATATTTTAAACAATGAGCGTGGCCCACAATTTAAATGAAGCGGGGGGGGGGGGGCTTCAATTTTTCCTGCCAGCTTAGGGTGGTGGAAAGGGCCGCTGCAGGAGGAGTCTCTAATGGAGTCCTGAACTGACGACCCCAACCCACATTACCATGCTCGTAATAAAGTTTATACTCTCTCTCTCTCTCTCTCTCTCTCTCTCTCTCTCTCTCTCTCTCTCTCTCTCTCTCTCTCTCTCTCTCTCTCTCTCTCTCTCTCTCTCTCTCTCTCTCTCTCTCTCCACATTCCTCTCTGTGGAACCCGCGCATCCACACACACACTGTGGAACTCATGAAAAAGTAGTCAACAAATATTCGTTACTCAGACACATTGTCGTTGCATTTTTCTTTAAATAAATGCTGGGCAGGTGCCGTTAAAGCTGGTGAAAGAACGACATTGGTAGTGCTCTCAAAGTTCCTTTAGAATTTTATCTTATCTTCTGTTAAAATTTTATCTTTATCTTATGAGCGCGAATATACATGAGCATTAGTTCTCTCCAAGTTATGTCCCTGAGTCTAAAGTCTCTGGGCTTGTGCTTCTGAGCTTAGGTTTGATGAGTGCATGGCGAAAGATGCAACAGGGAAAAACGGCCATATTTTGACTTTTCAACATAATCCTCTTTCCTACACCCCTCCAAAAACGAGTCGAATTCGGGACGAAATTAAGCGAAGAGGGGGGGGAGTGCAATTGCAGATGGAGAAGCGCAATATGAGTGCGAGGGGAACGGGGAAGAATTGGGGATGGTGATGGGATTATAGGAGGAAGAGGGGAAGATAAGCGTAGCCGAAAGGCAAAGGGAAATAGGGAGCACGGAATGGAGTGATAGAAGGGAAGAGAGTAGGAGGACCAGGAGGAAGAGGATGAAAACGCGTCGCGGTAGAAGGTGAGGTACGGGGATGAACAAAGAGAGAGCAGAATGGGAAAACAGAGGAGCAGGAAAGGCATGGAGAGAGAGAGACTTGGAAGGGAATGATGTGAAGGCGGAGGAGGCGATTGGAGGGGGAATAGTGGACGAAGGGTGCAGAATGACAACTCGTGATGCAACTGGCGGAGAAGGGCGAGGAGTGCGGCTGAAGGGGGAAGAGGAATAGAAGGTAGAGAGAGAGCGAAAAGGGAACGGAAGAGGGACGGCGAAAGAGGTGAAAAACGTGTCACGGACAGGAATGGGATCTGTGAGAGGAGGGAAGAAACTTGTGAGGTGGAATTGGACCAGTGGGAATTGGTAAGTGGAAATTAAGGCGGAGGGAAGAGAAAAAACAACGGGAAGCGGGGAAAGAAATTGGGGCCTATGTAAGGAGAGGGAATAAATTGTAAAAGGAAGGGAGAGAATTCGGGAGGGAGGGGAGACAAGGAAGAGTAAATGAAAATAGGAGACGATGAGGGGAATAGGAAGCACAGAGAATTAGAGCACGAATGGGAATTGGAGAGGAGGGCAAACACAACCTGACTAAAGCTTGAGTTTGGACTAGTTGGTTGCATGACATATCGGAAAAAACAGCGCAGGGACTAGAACTAAAGAAAAGATAAAGACAGTACAGGTGCTCCAAATACATAATCGGGGGGAAGTTTGGAAGAGACAGAAGATCGGAGAGTTTATAGAGATGGGGTGAGGGGGATAGGTAGGAGTGATAGAGAGTTGGGGGAGGGGCTAAACTGGAGGGGAATGTGGGGGGGAAGAGAGGAAAATGTGTAAGAAAAGGGAGGTAGGAAGAGGAGGATCTGAGGGAGGAGAAGAGAGGACGGCGGGAAAAGGTAGTACTACTGAGTCAAGGGTATCCAAGGCAGGAGGAGAGAGGGTCAAGGAGAGGGGAATGGGACACTTGAAACTTTTGTATATCTTGAAACTCCTGGATTAACCGTGTGAATTGAGCAACTCCTTAATTATAGGACTTTATGGTTGTGCTCATAACTAATTAGAGTCCTTATAGGGACACTAAAGGGTGGAAACGTTGGCCTGTATCGAGGGATTACGGTACCGAGAATTTAAATACATCATTCTCGCAACTAGCAGAAAATACCAGAACATTAAAACACCCGTAAAAACGTGAACACCCGTACCATTTCGGGTACCACAGTTTGTGACGTCACAAAAGTTGTGAACGACGAGAGCTCATCGGAGAAGCATCTATAGATATTTTCTTGAAATAAACAGATCCTAAGTGGTTGAGCACGTTAAATAAACGTACATAAAAGCTTTCCGTAAGATCATCGTATCTAAAAAACAACGACTACAGCTTTTATACACTGCGAGGTAGGCTCCCCTCACTATTCCGTCAGCTATCATGGTTTCAGTTTCGTTTTCGAAAAGTACTGGTGCGCAACTAGCGAGCTTCTGCAAGCAATATACCCGGCAGGAAGCGGCTAAAGTGCACTGCATGTGGCTAAGCGAGCCGCCCGAGCTTCCAATCTCCCGTTCTCCGCGCGCGGAGGGGGAGGAGTAGGAGGAGAAGTAGCACTCTGTTTAAAATGTTCTATCGGTAAAGTGCGCCCTGTTCGAACATAATCGTCCGTGAAACGAACTTACAGCCAGTGGTTAGCTGACCGATCCGCCCGTTCGCCTCGAGCCGCCGTTGATAAGCCGTAAAGCGTGCGTAGCTCTGCGCGGGCAACGACATCTACTGGACACGGCTGCCGTGAAGAGGGTTTATTCACGGCCGGGCTGGAGGAGCGGCGGGCGCTCCTCCAGCCCGGCCGTGGTTTATTTTACGCTAGGTTCGCGCTGCGCGAGAGAAGATAATAGGAGATGGCTGCGATCGCCAGAAGAGGTAATGTAAAGGCGCCAGCCGGAGCCCAGGAAGCCGCGCTGGATATTCGAAACGGCGCTTGTTGCTCCAAAAGCTGCTTCGCGGCCGTAGCACTCCATGCTCGCAGCCGGCTCGATGGGGTCTGGGACGCTGGAGTATGCGAACACACCGGCCGCTCGAGCATCTAAACGCGTTCCTCTATCCGTCGGTGAAAAATCAAAAGTCCAAGCTAGCCTCGTTGGCCAGAGAAACGTTGCCGTAGTAGACCTGTGGGCCGCCGCGCCGCGCCGCCGCCGCAAGCTGTTTTGCTAACGCAGCTTTGAGCCGCCGCCCGTCCCTAGAGTGAGCACGCCGCCGGGGACTCGCTGCTATTTTGTGACGCTGCGTCACGAAACAATATAAGGGAAGCGGGTGGGAGATGCGCCAGATTTATTTACTCATTTCTCAGCAAATAACATATCGCTGCTCGTAGAACAAAAGCAGAGAGAGAGCAACGAAACCTTTGGTCTTTCAGTTAAAACAAAATTTCATTCAGCATTTAGTGTCCCTTTAAAAGCAATTTTTAGCATCTCAGAATATTTTAGAAATTTGAATAATGAAGCCGTTGTCCAAACTCAATGAATTCTCTTTCTAAAAGATTACATGTAGGGGATCCATTTTCGTTTATTGCCGAGTAGCCTACGTATAACACGGGCACGAGACGAGTATGAGCAGGCCTCCTCCAGAAGAGATACTGCAGCAACGTAGATATATCCGGTACACGGACTAAACAGCCTATCCCAACCGACTTTCCCACGCACTTGCCGTCCTTGTCTGCCACTAGAAAAGCAGTCAGTTGATACGGTAATTAGCTAAATTATCTAACATTTGATAACCAATTTTCGGTATGGTTACTGTTGAGGACATGTTCTATTGGAGGGAGTTAAGATCGTTTCACTACGAATACAAGTCTTTTGATTGCTTCGCGAAAGAAGCCACCCTTTTGGGTTTCAAAGCTCGAAATAAATTAAGGGGCTTTTTTAATTGCGAGAGTTTGCCCTACGGCATAACAGAAAGTTTTAAGGGGCTTTCGCGGCGCAATTACCCTCAGAAAAGTGGACTTCGGGTTTTAATAAACCTTGTAGTAAGGTTCTATAGAGTTAATAAAAAGCCAATTAAAACTCATACTTTATGGACTGAAGGCATGCGGAAGTCAATAAACCCTTTATTGCACAAACTCCACCAACATTTTATTGCCTTCAAAAATTGTTTCAATACACTTCATATTACGTTTCTATGGAGTGAACCAAAACTCCCATCTTATAAACTGTGGCCAGCAGAATTTCAAATAAATCGTTTTTTGCAAAAATGCAACAAGCAATTTATTGCCTTGAATATGTTGAGTTTTAACATACTCTGTATTGGCTTCCTACAAGGTAAATTGAACTCCCAATTTGTATACTGTGGTCACTAGCCAGGCAATAAACGTTTCATTACGAGTAAGAGCGAGCATCTTATTGCCTTAATTATGTTGACGTTCAATAGACTCTGTTTACGTTTCTATAGCCCACCCACGGAGGCCTATCGGTGCATATATGTGGGGTGCTATTGTGCCGCGTGCTCCGCCGCATGATCCGAGATCGCGCGATGGACGGCCCGTCGCTTCGTCTTGGCAGTACTTGGGAACGGTGGCGCGTGGGGTGACAGACGTCACAGCCGGACATTGCGAGCCCGTAAAAAGTTCGGCTGCTAAAACTCGCCAGAAAACCTGACTCACAGGCAACACGGTGCTACGGCCACACTCAATAAGAATTTTATAGAAATCTAACTCAGATAAATTTAATAAAAACTAATCAAAAATTCTATTCAAACTTAGCTCGTATGCAACAGGATGTTACGGCCATAGTTAATAAGAATTCTCTAGAAAGCTGATTGAGATAAATTTAATAAAAACTCATCAGAAATTCTATTCAAATTTGATTCACACGCAACGGGATGTTACGACTAAACTCAATAATGATATTATAGAAAGCTAATTGAGATAAATATAATAAAAACCCGCCAGAAACTTTATTCAAGCAACTGGCTCTTACGACTCTACTCAGTAAGAATCGTATAGAAAGCTTATTGAGCATTTTTTATAACAACCCTACAAGAAACTCATAAGAAACTACATTCAAAACCGGTAAGGACGATTGACTTGGTTCCGTATACTTTTAATTAAAACTCAGTGGCCAATTTGTAATGGAAATTCAATATAAATATTCTATATAATGATAACAATGTTTATAGGATTTTTTTAGGCAATCTCTATAACAAATTTATTAAATATCGGTAAACACTTTCATGAGGAAGAAACCAGCCTTACGCGGTCCTGGCCTTCCCACCCCCGCAATAACAACGCCCAAACCGGGCAATTTTGGGTAAGATGGAACAAAGGGCGGCTGGGCAGCATTTTCTATGGTTCGCATATTTACTAAAGATTACGGGATAATTGAAATGAGTGAAACCATGGCTATTTTTTCGAACGAAGAAAAAAAATAGCAAGAAACAGAAAAAAAGTTCTGCATTGGAAAGTGGCGGACGTGTTTTTTTTTTTTTTTTGCTCAGTAGTTTGGGCTGGGTTTGGGCGTATATTATTTTTGTCAGAGGCTCAATATTCCGAGACGCCCAACGGGACCAATGCGCTACATAATACCGAGTCCCCTCAATAACGTACCACTGTAAAGAAAAAAAATGGTTGCAATTGTTTTGGCCAGCTTAGGAGCGTTTACAACAACAACTGTAGAAACTCCCAAGTGAGAATGGGTGAATAAACGCTTAAGCCGCTCCCCCATACAGTTCCCTTTAAAGTCGTCCGCACTACTGCACGCGCATGCACTGTTGGGAATGCATATTTTCAGGCTCCATGTAAGCAGTCCTATGCCAAAGTAGGCAGCGTTAAATACCTCCATGAGATTAGCGCTCGTGCTTCTTCTCTTTCGTCCAATTAAGTTATCCGCACTGTATTTGAAGACTCCATAAGACCTCGTGTATCCCTACGGAGCGCTATGTGCCGAGAGTATTTACAGCTATCTTGAAGTGCAGAGGTGCGCTGCCTGACACGAAAACGTAGAACAGGGGGAATTATACACAAACAGACGGGGTTGAGGCGCAAACTATCAAATGTTTATTATCATGAGAAGGGGGCGGTTATATATCATGAAAAAGCACACACACACACGCAAAAAAAAGAATAATAATAGAACGGAACACGTGACATGATATCTATTCCACACTTATGAACCTATTTTACGCTTTGAAATCCGTCGAACGCCGGATATATATATATATATATATATATATATATATATATATATATATATATATATATATATATATATATATATATATATATATATATATATATATATATATATATATATATATATATATATAATACAGCGATTTTCTTAACTCTCCGAACTGCACCCTCGCCTTATAATCATGTCCGCCTTATGATCGAATAAATACGGTATTTGAAACTATTAAGGCACTGGGGCTTTATAATAAATCCCTGCATAAAACCCCTTTATCCCTACGGAGCGATAGACACCGGCCATCCTTAGAGTTAGTTTCACAGCTACGCATAAGTGCATTGCTGGAAAGAGATTTTTCGCCGGGACAATAAAAAGAGTCGAAGGAAAGTATGGAGGCCCTATCGCCTTGGAATTTTCGTATGCATGCGGCGAAAGTGCGAAACGTCGAGCGTTACAGACAGACCGCTTTCTTCGTTGTGTGCGCATAAAAATGCTCCAGAATTTAAAAGTTACCGTTATTGGAAGGCAGAGCAGAAACCTGGCCCATTTGGCATCCACTTGGCACCAAACGCCTCCCTTCCATAAGTGGTTCTCGAACTGCCTATCGCGTCGCGTCATTCTTGCGTGGCTCTCAGCGCTGCTTCCTGGAGTATAGCTCCTGTATTCGATCTCGACGTTTTTGCAACCCCGACGCTTCCGTCTCGACTGGGTGCGCCCGTTGCTTGAGGCGACGTTCTCGATCGTCCCTTTTCTCGCGTCCTTCGGCAGTTGATCGCTTGATCTCGCTTGGCGCTTTTACTGTCGCCGTTGTCCGCCCAAAGACTCGCTTCCGTTTCCTTCGAAGCGTATGCCTTGAGAAAGATCACTGTACCGAAGCCACGCAGTCAGAATTATCAGCTGCGGGAGAAAAAAAAAAGCTTGAGAGTTTCTAGCATTCTTAGCGCAACATAGCGAGCACAGACTCGAATTTGCTTGCGTTTTTGTTGACTGCCGAGATATGTAAGGGAAAAATGACACGTGCTGAATTATAATATATATATATATATATATATATATATATATATATATATATATATATCAAAGAGGGAGCGAAAGTGGGGGCATTTCGACATTTCCTCCCCGCCTACACTATACGTCTCGTGTATAACTTACAGTCTCCCCGTGCCAGCCAAATTTCTCGAGGGCGCGCCTTGATCCTGGTGAGGTTTACTTTGTCCCTCCCTGTTCTCAGCGCGATATCTTCCTATATCAATCTATTCCTTCAGCCGTTCTTCTTCGGACTCATCTTCACGCTAATCCTTCACAACGATCCTGGCCGCCATGAATAGGCCCCCATAAAATCTTTTCGCACAACATCGCACGGAGTGATCCAAAGACGCGGGAGTTGTGTGGTTGTTTTTGTGTAAGAATAAAGCCCGGAATAGGCTCTTTACATTCCGGTCGTGAATCACTCATTCCGCGCAGCGGTAGTTTCGACATCACGCGATGCGGCAAGCTGCGATACACAAAGAAAGATCCAGTAAAATATGCGCTGGAAGAAATAACATTAACGCGCTCGCGTGAGTGCCTACAGGCTGTTATAGCTAGAGGGGATAAACGCGGTCATAAATGGGGAAGAGGTCTTGCGAAAATTATGAGACCGGGAAAGAACGAAGAAAATAAAGGGAGACGATAACAGTTCGCGGGCGGTTTAGGCGTGAATGCGGAAGCAACTGAATAAGCACCCATACAAGACACGGGTTTCCCCAAAACTGATTTATGTATAATTCAGAGTTTCCGCGAATCGGATGTTGGTGGGTTGTTCCTGCTTACACTGACTTTTTGTTTCCCCCCTGTCCTGACTGCGGCGTCCCCTTCTCACTTTTTTCGCGGACAAAAGTAAAAAGATAAATCCGCCACGCTGGCGCTCCCGGAAGATGAAGATGGGATTTGCTAGCTATTACGTGAGGATCTTGCAAGGTGTACTTCCTCCCGTCAAAGGCTTTGGAACCGTTGCGCTTAGGCCAGCCAAACCGCCACTTCGAGAGACACGCGCCTTCAGAAGCTGAAAATTTTCGACATGGGATCAGAGGTAAAGGCCTCTTGAAGAAATAGCGGTCACAAGTATCCAAAAATGCCTAGTATCACGCAAGTCCCCCATCAGTGCGTATGAAAAGGGTATCGTATGAAGAGAGAGAGAGAGAGAGAGAGAGAGAGAGAGAGAGAGAGAGAGAACGGACTTTAATGAAAACTGGCGATGTCAGCCCAGCTAAGATGCCTGGCTTGCTACGCCAGATGAATGCGATGACGATGATAATTATAATGATGAAGAGGAATACATATGATTTTAACTAATTACAATGTCTGATCGAGACTTGTGTCTTTTAGGTATGCCAATAAGGCTTTCGTTGCACGAGCGACACGTTTGGAAGAGTTCCAAGGACCTAATACGTCCCTCAGTTCTAGTTTTGCGGACAGCGGCCGGCCAAGGGACACTGCGAGAGACCCTCTTTGTGTAGTAAAGCGCACACAGTCACATATTAGGTGTTGGAGGTCTTCACGCACACCACACTGTGGGCACAGAGGCGAGGAGGACTGATTGATTTTGTAGCAGTAGTATCGCGTGTAGGCGACGTTCAACCGCATGCGGTGTAGTACTGCTTCATCATGCTTGGATAGTCCCGGTGGCATCTTAAAATTACACTGCGGGTCGATAGAGTAGAGGGGCGTGTAATGGCGGGATGCGTCTGCCCAAAGCGATCGCTGCATGCTCCATAGATGCAAGGGCTGAAGCATCTTTGCGAGAAAATGGCACCGGTATTTTTGATCCGCGTTGGTCATGCGCTTTGGATGCTGCAACGTCCGCCTTCACATTTCCAGTTATCCCGCAATGGGCAGGGAGCCACTGAAGTGCTATTTGATGGTGCGCTTGCAGAGCTTGAAGATGTAAAGCTTGTACGTCAAGCACAAGCTGATCTTTGGGGAAAGACGCCAGACATTGCAGTGCAGCCCGAGAGTCCGTGAAGATGGCCCACGCGCGTGCCGGCTGCTCGATGATGTGCGCCAAGGCCATCCGCAGAGCTGCAAGTTCGGCGGCCGTAGATGATGTTTTGTGGCTGAGCATGGCACTGAGGGTGGTGCGGGACGAAGGTATCCACACTGCGACAGTGGATGATGTGGATGACACCGAGCCATCAGTGTACAGATGTGTATGACCTCCGTATGTGTTGTACATATGTTCAAGAGCAAAAAACCGTAGAGCGGCAGGTGGAATATGCTCCTTGCGTGTAATTCCGGGCACCATGGTCACTATTTTCATGGGCGGGAACATCCAGGGCGGGTGGAGATGAAGTGATGGCGGCTGGTAATGCTGCGGCAGGAAGTCGCACACTTCAGGGACTGAACTTGGCGCTAAAGGGTGGTCACATTGCCTGGCCACAATACGCAGTCGCACGCGGAGAAGCTCCTGCGTGCCGAGAGCCAAGGGTGACAGACGTCGGCATTCCGTCAATGTTCCAACAGTAGAGGTAGTTTTCGGAACACCAATGCAAGTCCTCAAGATCTGTGCTTGCGTGGACTCTAGAGCCTTGATAGTTCCTTTAGAAAGAGGGACCAAAATGGCGATGCTGTAGCGTATGAGGCCAACGCACAGCGCTTCGTAGAGCCGAAGGAGAGAGTTAACGGAGCAACCGCCGGAGTTTCTGGAGAGCATGCTGAATATACGGGCGATTGAGGTAAGCTTCTCCTTGAGATGGCGGACATGAGGTGACCAGGTGAGTGACCTGTCGAATGTCACCCCCAGAAACCTATAGCTGGGAAGGTATGGGATGTCAGTGCCGCGAACAGTGAGCCGGTAGTGCGTGAGGTCCCGCTTCGTAAACGCCAACGCAGCACATTTGCTTGCCGAAATTTCCATTCCTCGGGCTGCCAAGAACGATACAATGGAGTTGATTGCTCGCTGCAGTCTAGACCGCAGCACACGTCTGTTTCGGCCAGAGCTCCATATGCAAATGTCGTCCGCGTACAAGGAGATTTCAACCGACTGCGGCAAGCATTTTTCCAGGCCTATAATGGAGATGTTGAACAGCGTGGGGCTTATCACCCCGCCCTGGGGAACACCTCGAGTCACTCTGTACAGTGCTGAGTCGCCGCTGTGTGTTGACATGTATACATACCTATCGGAGAGATAGTCTGATAGCCATGCATACATGCGGCCTCCTATTCCTGAAGACTTCATCGCCGAGCGAATAGCATCATGCGCTACGCAGTCATAGGCTGATTTGATGTCCAGGAACACGGCAATAATGATGTTCCGCCGATACTTAGCTTGTTTTATGCTGGTTGCAAGGGCAATGGCATTATCGATGCTGCTGCGGCCCTTGCGGAAGCCAGACATCTGTGGCGGGTATACATTTCTGACTGTCAAATCCCAGTCCAAGCGATACAGCACCATCTTCTCCATCAGTTTGCCGACACAGCTCAGGAGGGCTATGGGGCGGTAAGACTCTATGGCCGTTGGAATTTTCCCTGGCTTTAGAACTGGCAAAATGCGGGCGTGTTTCCATTTCGGCTCTAGTCGGCCGGTCTCCCATGAGCGGTTAAAAACGTTTAGAAGGCAGCCTTTCCCCTTTTCGCCTAAATGCGAAAGGGGTGAATAGCTGACGTCGTCCGGACCTGGGCAAGTGGATTTTTTGATGGAGGCCAGTGCAGCCAGCAGTTCTGCCATTGAGAATGGAACGTCCATGGCACACGACATCGCTGGGGAATCCTCGCTCTGGGGCGAAGATGATGGTGGTACAGGTGTCGGCGCCGTGGTAATTTTCTTACAGAAGGCGTTAGCGACGTGTAGGTCAGTCGTGTTCGTGCTGAGGGCAATTGAGCTAAAGGGGTGCAGTTGACTTGGTGGGGCCCGCAGGCTTCGAACGAGGCGCCATATTCTGGAAAGCGGCTTCCTCGGGTCCAACTTCGAGCAGAAGGACTCCCATTCGCGCTTGGCAAGCTTGGCCATATGCCTCTGGACCACCCTCTGAGCACGCCTGGAAGCTCGGATATCCTCAAGCGCTAGCGTCCGACGGGCTCGTCTTTCGGCTCGTCGACGCACTGCTCGAAGCCTCTCATACTCTGCGTCAGCAGTGCTGTATTTGGGTGGCAACCTCATCACTTTGGTGCTGGACTTACGAGCTCTTGACATTGTATCCATGAAGGAGTCATATGAGCTCACTGAGTCTGCACACTCCTCCATCACAGTTGTAAATGCTTCCCAATTTGAACAGCGAATTACACGCTGTTGGCGGATACCCGTAAGACCATCCACTGAAATGTAGGTCGGAACGTGATCACTGCCATGCCCTTCAATGTCCGCTGTCCAGCTCGTTCTAGCAATAAGTTGCGATGAGACGACCGTGACGTCAAGGGCGCTTGATACCTTGCCCCGGAAGAAAGTCGGCTCTCCAGTGTTGACGACGCACATACCGTGCCGTTGAGCAATGTCAAGGAGGCGCCGCCCTTTGACTGTCGTTTTTACACTGCCCCATGAGGGATGGTGAGCGTTGAAATCTCCAGTCAAAATGTGCGGGGCTGGTGTGGCGCTGATGATGCTTTCTAGGCGGTTTGTATTTAATGCCACGCCAGGCGGAATGTAAGCAGCAATTATTGTGAATGATAGACCTGCGCCCCGCACAGTTGCTGCCACGTATTCATTCGATACGTCTGGTGGTAAGCTATGCACCACTGAAGTGAGGTCGTTTCTCAGGGCCACTAGAACTCTTGATATTTCTACACCAGTTTTCGACTGCACAACTGTGTACCCGGAAAGGCGTATATCGTACGACAATCTTGATTCTGAAATAGCAATCACGGGAAATTTGTGCTTTAGGGCGAGTTTACGTAGATCAGAGAGGCGTTGTTTGAGTCCGCAGGCATTCCACTGGAAAACTGTGGCTTTGTCACGAATTTCGTTAACTCTGGGGGCTGTCACCACACGAGTCGTAGCAGCTACCGCCATAGTGCAAGGAAAGGAGAGACATAGTTCAGGAGAGTCAAGAGCGCCGCGGCTACGGGAGACGTCAGAGGGGCGAGAAAGACGCGAACAGCCTCTACAAGAGAGGACAGCACAGAACACCAGCCCTCGGTACTTCGGTCAACTGCACGCTGCGCTGGCATAGACGTCCGACGGGCAGATTTTGAAGACCGTGCAGCTGAATTAGGAGTCTTAGCTGGTGGTGGATGAGGCGCTGCTGTCGATGCAGGCGATGACGCATCTTTTGAAGAAGACGCGGTGGTTGCTCTTGGATCCCGCTCTGGCAGAGCTTCTGCAGCAGAATGCTGCTGCTGCGGCTCGCGCCGCAGGACCGGTAGAGCCGGGAAGTCCTCATCGACGTTGGTGGAGATGAGACCCGCAGGTGGCTGTTCTGGCTTTTCCGAGTCTTTGCGCCCAGTGTGACGCCGCTCTTGTAGGGCTGATTTTGCTGACTTGTAGTCAACATGGTTTGCTGTCTTGAGTTTCAAAATCGCCTTCTGATTACGGCGGACGGAGCAGTGAATAAAGGTAGATTCGTGGGTTTTGCTGCAGTTAGGGCATTTTAGCTTGTCCGCAGAGCAGGACGCACGATCATGACTGCCACCGCACTTGGAACAGCGAGGCGAGAATTTGCAAACTTCTGCCACATGTCCGAACCGCTGGCATTTTTTGCATTGCCGAGGTGTTTCCACGTAGTCATACACACGATAACGTATGAAAGCACATAACTCATGCATGCAGGCCCCTTGCTGTAGCGCAGCGCTTAGCTGTATGGATATGAACCCGGTTGCTTCAAAACGAAGAGCCTCAGAAGGAAGTACACGCGCAAAGTGTTGAGGCATGTATGTGTGATAAAATAACGAGGCGTGAGAACGTGAAAGTTTAGTGTCCGCCCAATTGAATGAGAAATAGATATAAACTGAACGGGAAAGTCAGGGCCGTTACTGTGGGGACATCGGAAGGCTCATAGAGGAAAAGCAGGGAGGAGAATACAGCGTGGAACGTCCACCAGCTCTGATGAACAAAACTTCATTGACGTAAAAGCCTGGAACGAATGAGCACGATAATAATCGTTGATGCAGGTGTATTAAATGAAATGGCAACGTTGCACGTACCGCTTCCACTCCTCGATTAAAAAAAACAGATCACAGTAGTAATAATAATAATAACAATAAGACTAACAAGGACAAGAATTAGAAGATAAAAAATAAAAACATGAATCAGAAGAATAGGAATAACAAGGCTATAAGAATCATTTCAAGAAGAGTCAATTGAAGCGTAATTCAGAAACGTGACGACGTTGAGGGGTAAAGTAAAGCTCCACGCACACTAGCGTCAAACTTGCCGTGCCGCCCGGGCTGCCTACGGCCGCCAGTGGCGACGGATGCAGTCTTCAACAGTAGCGCAGCGCGGCGCGACGCCGCTGGCGGCCGTCGGCAGGGGCGCACGGCATGTTCGACGCTAGTGTGCGCGGAGCTTAACGGGGGCAGCGTCCCGTGTCACTGCCGCCGTGGCTTTGAAAGCGTTCAGAACGACGGTGGGAATGAAGGCGGGTGGTGGTAAGAGGGGGGAGGGAAATGAAGAAAAAAAATGGCAGCATCTCCACTCCTTGGATGATGGCGAGGGTGCGGAGTACGGGGACTCGAAATGACATCCAAGTTGCGCCCCGAGTGACATCCGATTTGCCCCCGACCGTCATTCGATTAGAGCCGTGAGTTGCACCTTGCTTATTCCCTAAATGAAACTGCAACTCTCGGCTCAAATCGAATTTCGCTTGATTTTCGCTTGATGGTGGTGTGCGCAAGGATGGACGCGGACGGACATTGGGAGGTCCTATAAGGTACTACGCACCGTTACAGGCGCGGGAGTAAGCCGTTTGACTCTCGGGTACTAACTCACGGTCGTAGCCCAATGGGTAAGACGACTGACACTAACTTTCTCTGGTCTACCATACACAGGCTCGAATCCTGCCGGTGCCTGTGTGATTTCTTTCAATTCTAAATGCTATGTGCACGGACGCGGACGGACATTGTGCGGTCCGAAGGTACTCCGCACGTAATAAGTGCTGTCTTGAAGTGCACTGCATGAACAAAATTCTTCCCGGATGCCATTTGTTCAGATTAAGTGGGAGCCCAAGTACAGCAGTTTCACGAAATCTACTATGGAAAATAAAGTGCTCAAAGCGTGGCACACAGAATACAACTGCATAGCGTGACTAGCGCCAATTCCCTAAACTTCCTTTCACAAGCTGCGTGCACCATTGTGGGTGCTGCACGGCTTTCGACAAAGCCCCGCCCGACGAGCGCGTCTTAATCAGCGTGACATTCCACGGATGACAGCTAGAGTGGAGCGACAGGAGGCGCGGTGAGGGCTTTGGGAGGACGTTTCGGGCTTCCCGCGGGGTAGGAGGGGGGGGGGGGGTGTACCAGCCTATAGTTCATTCCACATGCTACGTGCACCACTGTGAAGGTATAGGCACTATTGTCAAGGCAACATTGTTGTCAACAGTCCGCCCACTGAGCACGCCTTTTCCTTAGCGGTTCCACCTGCCCAGAGGGTATAAGGACGCTTCCTTATCCCCTCTGGGCAGGTGGAACCGCAAGGCACTGGCACCCTTTGTCGCTTCCTTCAAGGTGAGCTAGGCGCCCTCAGTGGGCGGACAGTTGACAACAATGTAGCCTCCACAGAGCTGCACGTAGCTTGTGGAAGGAACTATAGATAAACCGCGTAGCCTCGCAGCTTGTGAGATGAACTATAGCTGCGGGAACTGGCAAACATTCCATCGCTGCACCATGATTTGCAGGCCTCGTTAGAGAATTCCGACGACTCTATTTGCGCCAAAGCACAGTCGTGAAGGCCATATTATTTGTCAGCTCACTGGGGCGTATCTGCAGGAGAAGGAATCCTCCGCCGACTCTCAGCGAAAAAGGCAGTGGTTTCGGACTCTTTGCGCCGGTTGCAGTGAAAAGAGTGAGCGAGAGCTTCGAATGAACAATTAAACAATCTTTATAATATTATTACGGTAACCGCACAGTGGCCGAACAGGCCAAGAGCGCAATATCTTTTGTTTACCTCTCCTTCTAGCTGCACCTTAGGCCATGGACGGGCCCAGCGTCATCTCCCCTTGGCTGATACCCAGCACTGTCCAAATGTTGTACTTAATGCACCCGAATCGCTAGGACGCAGAATGTAAATTTTGCTCCGAAATAGGAACACTCCGCCACGTAATCGGGGTGTGCGACTTGAGCTCTGAGCAGCCTCCTCTCTTGCCGTCAACTAGAGCAATGGGAAATGTTGCTGTCCTGCCCCTCTCTGCCTACGCGGCATCGGCTGGTGGGCAGAGCACAGGCGGCGCGGACTGCATATGGGCTCCAGTGAAGAGGGAACCACCCCCCTGGGCCGCCATCTGGGCCTTTCAGAAATCTGAATAAAAGTATTTCCTCCTCCTCTTCCTCCAAAGTAATGTACTAGCGTCCTATTCTTCCTCTGTGGCTGAGACGCAGTAACAATATGAATACGCAAAATACAAGCACAAAAGAAAATTATAGCGGAGGCCGAACACAAAGAACTCTATTGCGTGCGGTCGGCTACGTTAATTAATATGCAACTGAAAGGCAGAGAATAAATAAATCTACGCCAAACTATACAGAGCTGTGAAAACCAAGTAGGATATGTGAACACCAAACTACTGTACGTACGATCAACAGAATGCACGAACTGTTGCCGCTCCATTTTCTCCATTTCGTGGGGCATCGAAGTGTATGCGCATGTATCCAGCGATTACTTGCGGTAGCCAGCGCCCCTACCCCTGTTATACCTGTGCTACACGAGCGTTTGGAAGGACATTTCAGTCGAATGACCTTCGAAATTTCAAATGTCATTCGAACTGGAAGGAGTTCTGTCGATCTACACGACCATTCTCAAAGGCAGTTGAAAGTTTCCGCGTTCGCCCGCCATGTTTTGGTGTCGCCACTGCTGCCATGTTTCGTTCTTGGCGAAAATGTAGTTTTAGAGTTAAAATGGGCTAACAAAGCAATTATTAGAGATCAAATTGATAACTATCTACAAGTGCGCACGAAACATGCACAAGGCAGCCAGTTTCTTTTTGTCTTTTTTCGCACCGCCCGTGTTGAGAGTACCAAGTTACGTCGTATTCGTAGAGCGAGTGACAGAGAACGAAAACAAGTGAGCAAGTGAAAAATTATGAAGATCTTGCACTTCAAACAAGTTTTACTCGTAAATAATTGTTTTTGTTATTACGGCTTGCAGAAAATGAGCCCGAGGGTACGACCGTTCGTGTTTCAAAGGCCTTTGAGACTTTCAAAGGTCACTTGTCGTGCTCCTTTGCCTCAAATGCCATTTTAACCAAATGCCTTTGAAAAACGTCGTGTAGCAGCTCAAAGGTGTCATTTGAGTCAAATGACATTCGACTCGAAGGCCTTCGAAACGCTCGTGTAGCACGGGTATTACACGGGCACTTGCAAAGGCCGTAAACTCAAGTGGCAGTTGAATGCGGAACGGCCGTGGGAACTCAACGGTGGTGGCTGCGCTCACATGGCACTTCCCTTGTTCAGTTCCGTTTGGATGATTTATCACGTGGCTCTAGTAATTTTACCTCGCGAACTAAAAAAAAAATTTTCTTAATTATTTTCTGCGCTGCATGCTGCACAGTGCATTTCTTTTACTTTTCCCAACAAGTTTTTGTAACAGTACTGTATAACCTTATTTAGCCAACCCAATCCAATCCATGGCGTTGAAATCGACTGCATTTGTTGTGGTTTCGACGTGGTGAACAGCCACAATTCACGATACATCGCTTTGTACTAACCGCAGCACCGCTGTCCTACCACAAGTTAATCAGCAAATGCATCAGCGGCGGTGTCCACACGAGAGTTTTTGCGGCAGCGCTTTCGCCTTCAGGAGAGACACGTTGCTGGGCGCAGCCATCTTGCCTATCTGCCGACGGAACGAGGGGAAACCGGCGGAACGGAGACAGACGACCTCCGTTGGCGCTGATTGCCGTTGGGTTTCCAACGGAGTTCGCCCGCCTAACGGCCGTTAACGATAACGGCAACTTGGGGTGATGGGGAACTTCTTTTTAATCCCCAGGTGGTGAACTCGGACGGTTACGATATTTGCAAATACATTCTCACATGAGACGTTTGAAGAGGTACAGACGGTATTCGTTGAAAAGTTTAGCGGTCAATTTCTTCGCTTGGCAACACTGGAAACGGCCACAGACATGGCCGATGCGCCACAGACACGGCGCAGCCTGGGCCGCTGCGGCCGCACGCCGAAGAAAAATTGGCGCTTTTCATTAATGTCTGCGCAGGAGGCCGCCTGGTTCTTGCTGCGGCAGGAAACTAAACATCCCCCTCGCGAGGGGCACGATCAAATGCAGAGCATTTCCGGGGGCGCACGACGTTAAGTAGTTTGCGTTACGTTAATGTTGTTGCACTTGTTGCTGTTGGTTGTTGTATTGTAATTAAATGAGGAGACGTAATTACGTGGTCACGTGACATCATTTATTAGCAGGTGGGTATGATTATTCTTCTTCTCTTCTCTTCCCTCTCTTTTCTTCTCTGGCTGTTGTTGTTGCGTCGTCGACGTCTGATGCCTCTGGTTGAGTTAGTCCCCCCATTCGAGGGAGTCGATGGGAGACGTCATTGTAGAAGTTGTTCTTGTTCTTGCTGCTGCTGTTGGTGTTGTTGCACGACACCGAGGACGACGGCCTTGTGGTCGCTGAAGTGGACCGTCAAGGGATCGGGAAGCAACGGTCGAACGCGCAACGTAGACGTAGACGACGACGACGACACGAAGACGAGATCGATGCACGATCCGTGAATCGTCGTGGGCGTTCTGCTGTTGACGTCGTTGTGATCAGACACGCAGTCCAAACCGTGCAACTCCCTCATCCGCCTAACGAGCCAATCGTCCTCGCGAATGTAAACGTTGAAGTCACCCACCAGGATCAGGTGTTGAATGAGTCAAGGATATAAGGCGCGTTCGTAGCCCTCCATTATGTGTCGGCTTTGTGGCGCAGTGGGTAAAGCACCATGTACCTTGCGTTCCGCCCGCAGGGTCGTGGGATCGAAACCAGGCGCCGGTAAGTATTATTTTTTTTATATAGTGTAGGGGGAGGGGTGCGGACTACTACGGACAACTAGAACGGGTGACATCGTGAGTTAAAGAAATGCTCTGCATTTAAAAAAAGACACAGGCGTGCGTCATCTGCTCCGTTCCAATCCGATTCTAAACTGTGGCGCCAACAGAGATGTTATTAATCGCACTCACAGTGAACTCGACGCAATACTTTGTGTTCGGCGAAGAGTTCGTAACGCGAAACACAGTCATGTGTTTCACAGTCGTGCTTAGCACGGACAAGTGCCGCCATCCCGCGGAGCCCGACGTAACGAGTGACGGCGCACCATGGCCTCCGCATTCGGCTACCGGCGGCGCGCCGCCGGCAGCAAATCGCGGAGGCCACGGGCGCACTCACACGGTTGCATGGAGGAGAAGAGGGGTGCCTGATCTGCGGGCCGTGCGCACAACGTCGCCTAGCAACAGACGCTTGGCCACAGATATGGCGGCGCACACTTGGTTGCTTGCATGCACTGCACGCCATTGAATACCGAGGATAGGTAGCAGAAAAACTGACGTGCAAATGAAGGCACCAGAAAACTGACGGGAGTATAGACCGTTTACAGTGAGCAGTTGGGCCTGCCTTAGCCAGGTGGCGCCAGCGCCGCACTCGCCACTGCTGGCCTTTTCCAGTCTCGGTTGCGCCGTAGACTCCCATTGTCCGCTCGTAGTGCGCCGTTAGCAAAATTGGTTAGGCAAGGAAAAAAGACAAATTTTAATATTGTGGACGCAGTCGGAGCTCTTGATGGTCGTCGCGAAATGGAACAGAACGTTCGCGGAAGCGCTACAATGTACGGACGCATGTAAAGTCTGCGGCTCGGCACCACGAAGCGCGATTCAGTCATTCGCTCCTAACAGTTCAGGTTTCCTCAATAGGCTGCACGTGTAGCGCTTATTAGGAAAGGTAGAGCAGACGAAGTGTGGAAAAGGAGAGAAATAAAAAACGTCATCAATTACAACTGTGGCTCGGGACGTACGCTGTCTGCGCCCCGAGCGAGCATCGCGTACCTTTCGAAGATCACTGTCGAGGACACCAGCATATGAAATCTTGGGCGGTACGTTTCGCTGCGCAAGTCGTTGAAAATGCATTATTCTAGCGGCACACTTTCAGCGTAGTCCGATGCAGAGCCACAACTGAGGCTGCACAAAATGAAATATTTGTATCTGTTAACAAAGCTTGATCACCTGATTTGAGCGTACCTTCACTGTACGCGCTAAGAATTATTTCTCGATTTGTGCGCGAGCGCACCTCGCGTTAATAGCCAAGCATATGCGATTTTTCCGTCCACTGTATGCGCCGTATGGCAGTTTCAACGTGTGTTTTCATAGCCGCAAGTTAGCACACCCTAACAGGCAACAGCTCATAATGCGGAACAGATACACAAGGCCGACCGCGTCAGCTGTAAGTAAGCTGACAATAACAACGCTCAGCGCTGCAGCTTGTTCATCGCACGTCGAAACATCAAGAAGCGGAGTAATATACAACTTTCACAGCCATTCAGGATTATTTTGTTTTAGATCCCTTCGTATTCATGATATAGTGCGTCCACAGGCAACCATTTTATCGTAGGCCGGAGAGGAAAGTTTTAAAAACAAGCTTTGTAACGTTATTAATACATGCTGAATAGTGTTTTATTGCACAATGTTACAGACCCTAGACTTTTATTTTGTTACTCTAAGGAAGTGAGTAAAAATACAAAAAATAAATCCCTCGGGCAGCTTTATTGGACGAAACGCGTCAATAGGAAACTAAGCGACGTACGCCAATCAAAACAGCGCTAAAACAACGTTTATGTGGGTTTTTTTTTTGTGACTAAGTAATTTCTGAACGTTGGCACACCCTACCCAGTTGGATAACAAGCCCCTGGTCACAGCAACACTGAAAGAATTGTCAAATTCACCCATTGAGCCGCGCCGGCGCTCGCCGATGCGCACGGGTACCAGCGAAGGCCACGGCGAGAAAGGCGTTCTAAAAGGCCAGCCATGCCGAATGACGTCACGCCGGCCAACATGGCCGCGGCCAGGGCGCCGCGCTGTAAACGGTCTATACGCCTCGAGCTTCGCGATCGCTGCGGCGCCTGCCGCCGCTTCTCCGCGGCGTTGACGGGATGTGCGCTGTGAGACTGGTAAAGGCTCGTACAGTGTTTTGGTTCTGTTTCGCTTCTTTTCGCCTTTCCGCGCCCTAAAGAAAACTTGTTATGGTGACGTCTATAAGCAAAGAGTGCGTCTTCGTAGAGCACGCGATCGCATGCAAGAGCTACCCGGGGACGCGGTTCTGCGCGCATCGTCGCCGCTCTTCCGGACGTCGGCGACGGTAGCAGCATATCACCCCTGTCACCTCCAAATACGTCAGGCACAGGGGACTTCTACTGGCGCCTCGTTTAGACCTGATGCTGGAACAGTGAGAGGTTGGCTTCATTTTGCAGCGTGGGCAACGATGCGGCTTCGTTTCGAATATATACGTCGCATAAAAATATGTTTCGGGGATGTGATTAGCCAATACCGGACAATAACACAATAACTTATACATTTTATAAGAATATAAACCATGCGAAAACGTTAAATATATTCCAAGCACGTCGTTAAATATGTGCCCACGCAGGCCTTATAGCGAAAACCAAGGGAACTTAATACGAAACCACGGAAAAAGACATGCTGTGCAACTGCGGAAGAAACATAATAGCTCTAACAGAAATGAAAAAAAAAACAGTCCAGCTTCTGACATGCTAAAGACGTTCGTTGAAACTTAAGCCGGGTAGGGCGCACCAGACCACACATGCGCGAAATGCACTGCTATTTCGCGAGACATTGGGGGGGGGGGGGGGGGGGGGGGGGGCGTAGGGGCGGGGGACGCTGTGTACAAATGCGGAGCGGAATCAAGCAATGAACGTTTTAGTAATCACACACACAAATCTCGCGTTCACTGTCGTTTTGTTTTTCGACTCCAACGAGCAGCTGATCGTTCGGTGGTCGCATTTTTAGAAGTATACAGGATAGGCAGTTCACAAGCGATGAAAGGTGTCGTTGGAAGAGTGTGGTACGTGATAAGGCCCTCTGATTTCAGTTTCTTCTTTATTCTGCAGGCTCCCTGTGCCATGTGACGATATTTCGAAGAAGCGTTTAGTCGCGGATGCCGATTATATTCTAAGCCAGTCTGCGCGCTGCTGGCAGAGGATAGCAGATGAATGTTTGCGGGCGCTCACCTCACGACTAGACGACTCTTTGTCGTGTGCTGATCCCCGAGTATAATTCTGCATTATCCGCCGTACTTACGTTGAATATTCCCGAAATTAACACGCACTGGCTTGTAAATGGTGGTGATTAATATCTAAGGTATATCATTGGCAAAAGTAACTGGCGGCTGTCAGGTATGAGTGTTCCGCTGAATATGTAAGCGCACAAAGCTGATTTACATCGTTGTGTGTACCCGTAGCATGAACATCTGAGGAACCGGTGGTTACGGAGACACTGCTAGTAAACTCAGGGCAGTGTAACTACAATCAGGCCCATGCATTCGCCGGTTCCGCGACGCTGGTTTGCGACACACACCTCGCGCTTACACAGACCGAATATACCACACTAAGATCGCGTCAGAAACATTTACACCCTCGGAAACAGGCCCCATTTCGTATAGAGTGACTTCTCCACATAAACGTGAATTTACAACGCCTGCAAACGCTAATTCTCAGTCGTGAACATGCCGCAAAAGCAGCGGCGACAGTGGGGAGCGGGACGAAACTCCCGCGCCTGCTTTCGAAACGGGCCGCTAGGGGGATTTCAGTGGCGCCCCTACAGGCCGCGCTCGAGGCGTATAGCCGGCGGAAGTTCGATTGTAAAGGCATCGGGCTCGTCTCTAGAATGTCGTGGGTTCAGGTCTTATACGGGGGCGCATACGTTCTTCCTCTGTAGTGTCTCTCCGATTGTATTTCACCTAACTTTTCAACATTCCGGTTTTCACACAACTGGAACTGTTGGCTTCAGAGAGAAAGAGATATATAACCGGTGGGACGGGTCAAAACAAACTAAAGACAAAGTCTTTTAACAAATGTTTCTGGCAAAGAAGAACAATACAAGGCACTAAAATAGATCTGGCGCAGTTAAAGTACGGCTTGTTTGCCAGAAAATGAAAACTAGGAAGCGCTTAAGCCCACTTCTTTATGGCGTTAAGTGCCGGCAGCCCTGATTTTTTTTTTTTCACATTTATTTCTAAGCGTGTTAACACGTACGCTACCATCTGTTCCCGTTGCATGTTCGCATTCTTCAATTTGTCTTCGTGACCAAGCGAGAAAAATCTCACAATCCAATTCAGTTAATGCGTCACTCTGGCCATTCATCAATTGTTTTGTTGAAGGTCCTGTACATCGAGGGAGCTTTACTATGCAAGTGCCGAACAGAAGCGCCCAATCTGCCTCCGTACGAGTGGGGAGTCTGGGGGAAGTGGGGGCCGCATGCCTGAACGGCAACTGCATGGTCAGCGGGAACGCTTGAAAGGGGGCGCAAACTTCTAGAAGCCAGCGCAATATAAAGGAGTAAATCGCTGCGGTGAAGCCTCCACAGCGCGAAAACAGGGCGTTCGACATAGCTTCGATTTTACCGCGACCAGGAAATCGATTTTCCGCGCCTGTTTCACTTTGTCTTTAAATTTCTTCCGCACTCGGCGTTCGCGTTGAGAATTGATTCGGAACCTGTTCCTGCTGCCGTCGCTTTTGCTTTTAGCAGAGCGCTTTGTGTCCTTCGTATACACAGAGCCAGCTCCGCTATTCGCCTCATTGCCGGTAACGCGGTTTGCCGTTTTGACGGATTTCTTGACGCGTCACTTTACCACTTTTATTTTCTCGCAGGTTTCTGACACGCACGCCCGCGGTTCGCACTCGTGGCTATAAAAAGTTGCTCTCCCGCGTATGTTGGTGGAGCGATAGCGGCAGTCTGATGACGGTGGGGCGTATTTTTCTAAAGTCCAGAATGATTTTTCACCTAGCGTTTTCCGGAAAGGCCCGCGATTCAGCTAGGATTGACAATGAAAATCCCATTTGGCAGTGAGCTTCCACGTCTCTGAAGGGAGTGTTCCTCATTACTTTTGGCC
Organism: Haemaphysalis longicornis; assembly: GCF_048455015.1. Lineage (NCBI taxonomy): Eukaryota > Metazoa > Arthropoda > Arachnida > Ixodida > Ixodidae > Haemaphysalis > Haemaphysalis longicornis. Next base: position 162,895,160 of record NW_027526203.1, read on the forward strand.
CGGGTTATTTTATTCTGCCCAGAAATTCTGAAGTTGCCTTCCCGCAAATGCGGCACTTCATTTTATTTCGGTTTTCCGCTGCGCGGCTTCGGTAAACCGTGAGGGCCCATGCAACGGCAGTAGCGGGAGGCGGCTGCGGGGGACGGCGTGTGTACGCACTTACCTCCAATCACACACAAACGAAAAAAAAAGTCCTCGTACCGAACCTTTCGTGGAGCGCAAGTCGCATGGCACTTGTCACGGCGAGCGACAGCCCATTTTCCGAATGACTAGCGGCAGCGTGTGAAGCGCGAAAACAAATTCTGCACAAAGTAAAAATGTCGAGAGTCTTCTGATCTAGCGAGATATTTCTGTAATAATAACTATTATTATTAACGAAGTACACATTTTAGCGGAAGTCCAAAATGGAGACGATGGCGTCAGAGGAGTCGTCTGTTCGTGCTCTTTCTCTGCTCGTTGCTATCGCCTGAGTCGTAAAAATGACTCCCACCTCCCCTCGCGGGAACCCCTGTGTAGATGCGACGCATAGGGGGTTCCGTTGTTTCCGTTAGGTTGATCCTCCCATCGCGTGAAACGTGCCGTGAACCCCCTGCCGCGGCTATGACGCAACGTGGCGCGGCTATGACGCAACACAATCCAACACAATCCACTTTAATCCAACCCAATCCAAATCCAATCCAAATCCAATCCAAGCAAAGCCAAGCCAAGCCAAGCCAAGCCAAGCCAATCCAATGCCCCTCGCGAGAGAGTGTTCGCTATCGGAGAGGAGAGGGGGTGAGCGGCGGAGAGCGCAGCTCGCGCGGCAAGGAGAATGGGGGAGGGGTGTGGACGGACAACGACAACGCCATATGGAGGGACAAGGCGAGTGAATGAGATGCCGTCGCATCTAAAAGCACGTGGTCAAAGACATTCACTGATTTCTATCGATGTGGCAACGCCCATGGCCCTTCCACAGTCCGTCGGCAAGAAAAGGATGAACTCCGGGACTTTCTTTTGCTGCTGATCCCCCTCACCGGCAGCTAGACACCCCAGTTGATGTGCTAGCGGCGTGTCTACATAGGGCACCGCTCTTCTATGCCGCGCATATTGGAAAAGCTCCGTGAAGCTGAATCCATGGTGCACTCAACTGGCGGCAACGCTCGCTGCTGCGGACAATGCTACAGACCTGGAACTGGATTATTCGCCTCCAATGGAGGTAACGTCAACGTTCCCGCTGCCCCTGGCTCGCCCTTCCAGTTTATGTAATCGCCTGTGGGGCCAGGGAGCACCCCAACACATGGTTGAGGACACATTGAGAGAAAAACAGCCCAGCTGAGACATGGACACAAGAAAGGCTCGACACAGGCAGCGCTCACGGGTGCCAAGCCTCACATATGACCGTGTCTGAGCCGAGATGTTTTTTACCCGTTAATCGCGTCATTTTTTTTGTTTACATGCAACACATCTTAGGAAACATTGTATTGTTCCTGTACCAAATATTTCTACACTGCACGCAAATACCATGTGAGCCCTGCCCTGTACTGGTTCCTCGTCCTCAGTCAAACTGTCTTTAACAACTTTTAGCCCAGGAATCCATCTAGATCTTCTTCTAGTAAATAAGTTGAATTGAACTGAAATCAACACCCCCAAATAGCCACTTGAGAACGCATTTTCACCTCCGCTCAAGCACGTTTGTAGGCCTGCCACCCGCCCGTCACCTCAACTTTCCAATGAACGCAATTCATCAACGGCAGCATGCAGCCACACCGCGTGCAGCGACAATCACTTACAATGCCAAGGCTAGGAACTCGGCGTACAAGGTTGCCTTAAACACCAGCAGCGCTTTAGTATTCCCTGTCTTCCAACGAAGACATTGTTGTAGACGCTCGACAGCTGGCTGACTAAAAATCTTGGGATTTGCCGGCTGCACGTGATATAGTCGCACCAACACGATCGGTATGAGTGTAGTCTAGGCTGTACAGCTATGCTCGCTGGACCTAATTTCTCTAATGGCTTAAAGGAGGCCTCCAATACAACAGAGAGGGAGAGGGACAGAGGGAATCCACTTTTATTTAGTGCTCTGGTTTGAGGGTTAGGGAGTGGCGGTGGCCCAGAGGGCCGCCGCGACGTCGAGGGCCCCGGCCGGTAACCAGTTGTTGGCGGTCGCGGTCCGAGCACCCGAGAGCCTGTTCCCAGAGGGTGGGAGAGGGTATAGGAGGGAAGGGCTCACGCGGACATTCGCAGAACGAGTGCGTGTCCTGCAAGTCCTCATATACAAGCGTGCGTGCTGTCAAGAGGTGACAACCGCGGCTATGTCGTTTCGGGAGTAGACATCGGAGAACAACCTGAAGACCTGCACGCCAACAACGGTGCGCCACGTACCAGGAGTTTCTGCGGTGTTCGCTATATGGGCTGCGTTTGCACGGACCTTGTTACTCTGCGAGGTCCGCTGAAGCCAGCGGACCATCTTTTGTGAAGTGGCTGCCGAATTCGCCCACGTAAATACAAGACCTGAGTGATGCAGTATTACCGATGCTCTTGTCAGGTTCAAGAGCACGTCCTGGCCATTATCTGCAACGGTACTGGCTACTACGCCATCAAATCGCCGCAATTCAAGTTTTGATGCGGTCTGTGTAAGAAGGATGCCATCACGGACAAAAATGTGCGATCAAATGTAAGGCTACTCGCGCTAACAATGCGCGTGGCGACGCCGCTTTGGGCCCAACGAAACGTTTCGGCTGTTTGGCACCGTTTGAAGAGGACGCAATGGGGAAAAATTATGCCCACCTCCCCTCGCGGGAACCCTGGTGTGATGCGACGCTGAGGGGGGTTCAAGCGCACGCGGAGAGCAACCGTCGACCGAAAGGCCGCCGGAGAGCGGCACACCGGTTATATATGCGCAGCGCGCCCGAAGGAGAGGAGACCGCGGAGAGAGAGAGTACTGCAAATGCGCAGCACCGCGCGCAGCGCCGCCCACCGGCGGAGTGAGAGCACGCTGGGCCGCACACTCGCAGATGTTGAGAGAGAGTGTTCGCTCTCACCTGGGCAGGCGCCGGCGCCAGTGCGTCTGCCGCGGCTATGACGCAACACAATCCAACACAATCCACTTTAATCCAATCCAATCCAAATCCAATCCAAGCCAAGCCAAGCCAAGCCAATCCAATCCAATGCCCCTTGCGAGAGAGTGTTCGCTATCGGAGAGGAGAGGGGGTGAGCGGAAGAGAGTGCGGACGCCGCCGACGACGACGGACGCACGCAGGAAGGACAGGGCCGCCGACAAGAGATGCTCTCAGCGTCGCATCTTAAATTCCACGGAGCCTTCGGAGTACTCCCAGCCCAACTTCAGTAGTCAAACTCTCCACCCACGCCCATACTGCCGGCATGGCATCCGCGATCGGCTGCCGGCAGCGCGCCGTTGCTGCAGCCGATCGCGGAGGCCATGCTGCCGGTGTCTCCACTCCCTTGCACGCCGCCAGATGGCGGAGTCGCTCCATCCAGCCAACGTGCCGTGATGTCCTCCGGCGCTACCACCGCCGGTAAATTTGGCACAGTCACACTAAAAATGCATCTCCTCTTACAAACTAGCTAGTGAAGGTGGAATTACAGTTGGCTCTGCTACAAGCTGAGGTCACCAAACTCGCCCAAAGGAGTACTGGGCCATTTCGTCGCGCGCAACGCCAGTGTCCACCGCCACAAGGTGTTACGAATCAGCGCGCCGCTGTGCTGCAAGCTACGTGCAGCGCTTTTGTGCCATGTGGTGAAGGCTCCACTACGTGCGTTTTTCGAGTGTCGATGACTTAGGTTTGAAGCGACCGCCAACAGATCCCAACGTGCCGCAGCACGCCTAGGATAAGTCCGGATCGCTGGCGCCTCTCTGTATGCGTGATTCAAACTTCGGTGTTGGCAGACGAGGTGTGTAGAGACACATCTGAAGGACGCGGAGATTGTTGCGGAGATTGTTGCGGAGACCTCCTCTCTCCCCTCTCTCGGACTTTGGAAAGAGCGTTGTGTGTGTCTGTACTGTCCGTGCCGTGTGCAAAATCTAGAGGGAACGCTTATTTGACCGTTAGCGCTTTGGGTACAAATACGAGCAAAGCACTGAAGTTCATTCCTATTGGAGCAGTGAATCAATGCTGTCACTCCGCTCGAGTTCGGTACTGTAACCTCGCCCGTCGGGGTATTGTTCTCGTCTTGCTTCGGCTTATATCTCGTCATGTAGTAAACAAGGTAAGTTTGCCTTCGGTTTCTTGTCGTCATCTTTAAGGCCGCAACGTTGGCTGGCCGATCGCTTCACCACGCTACCACACGCATTTTGGAGGCAACGGAGCTCGGCTAGGGTACGCCCGCCCGTATGCAACAACTGGTTGGCAGCGGTCGGATGGCAACTTCGTAACACCTGGAGCCAGCGGTGCGAGATACAACCCCACGGACGTCAAGGCGGCTTCGGACTTCGCAGAATTCACGGCGGTCAATGGTGAGTGCGGGACCTTTCTTCACTTAGTTTTAGTAGGCTTCTGAGGATAGCTGGTGGGGCATGTGTTTTTGTCGCGAGGGTTATTCGCGAAAAACAATTTTGGAGCAGTGGGAAAGCAGTGCTCTAGACCGGCCATGAATTTGAAAGCGTTGAAAAAACCGCTGTTGATGGAGCTTGCAAAAGAGTTGCGCTTGGATGTTTCCGACGCGCTGAGAAAGCCAGAGCTGATACAGGCTATACTCGTTGTTGGTGCTGACGATGACGAGCTGTCTGAGTGTATTGCAGCTGATAAATGACAGGGAGACCGCTAAACCTCAGGCCGCAGAGGCCGAGGCCGAGCTGCAACGCGAGGAAAAAAAGCGAGAGCAGGAATTGCCACGCGAGGAAAGAAAACGTCAACTCGAGCGACAGTATGAGCTGGAAATGAAGCGTCTTGAGATCGAGGCATTTCGATGTAGGCGTGAGAGTGACAGCAGCGGGCAGTCTGCGGCGACTGAGCGTCCTAAGTTGCGAATGAGTGACCTAATGCGACCCCTCAAGTTTGGAGAAGACATCGGTATTTTTTTGGTCAATTTCGAGCTTACGTGCAAAAAAGCCCAGTTCAGCCGAGACACGTGGCCGCAAAAGCTGCTTACGCTTTTCCCAGGTGAGGCATCCGACGTGATGGCCCGCTTGTCAAAAGAGGAGGCAGAGGACTACGAGAAGGTCAATTCGAACCTCCTGCGTAAGTACAGACTGTCGGCAGAGGCGTTTCGTCAGAAATTCCGTGAAGCCGAGAGAGCTACGGGCGAGTCGTAGTCTGAGTTCGCCTATAAGTTGAGGGCGAAGATGGAAGAGTGCCTCAAAGAGGCAAAGTCTTTTGGAGAGCACGACAAGGTAGTTGAGGGCTTCTGTCTCGAACAGTTTTACCGCCGTCTACCAGAAAACCTGAGACTCTGGGTGCAAGACAGGCCAGGGGTAAGTACTGTGGATCAGGCAGCTCAGCTAGCTGACGAGTTCGTCGCACGTCGAGGTGCGCAGGAGCCGAAAAGCGGCCAAAAAGAATTCAGGCAGCGGCCTGATAAGTCAAGGCCAAAGGCAGAGCTCTCCAGGAAGACAATGGAGCTAGCAAAGTCGTTTTCTCGGGTAGTGAAACCTATCGGGAAAACAAAAAGAGCGCAGATTCACGCATCGCTGTGATGAGTGGTTAAGGGAAAAACGAACATGGATTTATATACGGACTGTATGGACGGAGGGCTATGTAGAAGTTGTCAACAGGCACCTAGTGCTCACCACCAATGATACGTTTATTCCAAAACTTTGCAGATGAGTGACACAAGACTGCACCTAAATAGCATCACTTGATTTCAACGGGGGATTGCCGTTCCGCACCACGTTATGGCAGGTAGTAAAAAATTGAAGTCTCAAAGGAGCCATGAAGAGAAAACACAAGTTTGGTTCATTCAAAAGCTTGCCTCGTTAGAATCATACTGACACCACTTTTAACGTAAACTCCGCTCAGATAAGCTACATAATTAGGAAAAAAGGGAATGGCCATGCGACCCACTAGCTCATTTCCCGCAACAGAACCTATGATGTCATTCGAGCCAGTTCTGCGATTGGCGGAGGCCGGCGAAAGTAAACGCAAATTAGGCAGAGCTTACAAGCTTGCCGAACGAGCTATTTGCGCTTAAATTTAGGGCACATTCTTTTTAAAGCCGTAAGAATGGTGGTAAGTGTAAGTTACGAAAGGACATGTAAACATAGAAGTACCGCTTCGTACTGCTGTTGTTGGTACTGCGCGCACTATGCTTGTTTAGCTGCACAGAACTGCGGGGCTTTGGGGTTGTCTCAGACGACACTGGCCGATTGATTGACGCGACGGTGTCTTACGTGAACATATTTGTCGAGCGAGCACTATGTTTCACGAAACCATTTTCTCCCAGAACGAAAAAAAGGCAGAAAACGACACGCCACGGTATGGTGGCGCCATCTAGGTTCAATAACGTAAACAAACGCGCGAATACCTCAGTGCCAGCGCCAACGTACAGGGTGGAGACACCCTTTGAACGGTCCCGTGCCGCTGCAGTTGGGCCAACGTGCACAAAGCGTTGTTCTCGTTTCCCACGAGACCCAGCAACGCGAAACAGATAAGATAATTCGAACTTCGCCAGTTAACCCCGTTGCGGCGATAATTTTAGCGCGGTTTTGATACAATGACTTGTTTCGGCAGCGAGCGAGTGGGCCAAAATGGCGCCGCCAGCGCATACGTGTCTCCACCCTGTACGGCGGATGCATGAATCAAGGGACCCTAGGCTGCAGAGCCGGTCGGTTCCTGTGATGTCATTTGGGACCACGAAAACGCACGATTTAGCGGGAAAATCAAAATTTTTACCTATATTGATTAATTTCTCAGTGAATAAAGCATCGTTTGCATTCGGACAACCGCTGGGGCCACTATAAAACACGAAATCTTTCGAATAAGACAAACTTGCATTTTGTCTTCATGGCTCCTTTAAAGACGGAGATTGAGAGTCACGCAGAGGATTGCATGTTATATGACGCCATTTGCAAAAACCCGAGAAAAAAAATACCCGCAAAAGAAAACAAAAAACGTACAACCTGCATATACGGCCATGTATTGCAGCGGATGGGAATTCTGTAACGTTTACATCTTCACTGCGAACTGATTATGGCAAGTATTGTTTTGGCGCTCTTTGCCCCAGTTGGCCTTGCGCCATAAACATCCAACGATCATCATGATTGGCAAGTAAAGAAACTCGGCATAATAATACAGTCGTCTTAGGCCAATCTCAGTAAGATTTTTTTACAATATACCTACATTAGTTTGAGAGCTAAAAAGCTTTCGCAAGAAACCTAAGACAAAGCTTTTCCGACGCGTAGACGGATGGATATCGACCACCGCTGGAAGGTATCTATAAACAGCTTTGCTGTAAGAAACACGAGGACAATCCTGTACGAGTGGCAAGATCACTGTACATCGCTCCCTTCTGGTGGCTTTTCGTTGATCCACTGTTGCCGGGCCAGCACCCGATTCATGACGTAGATTGGACGCTAAGTAACACGGTTTTGGGGCGTTTCATACTCTGGAACATAAATTTTTGCGCAGTGTGCTACACTCACTGCAACAATCCAAGTCACATTTGCGGTAATCAGTGAATACCAGATTTGTCGAAAATTAGCCACATTTGCGGTAATCAGTGAATAGGAGATTTGTCGAAAATTATTAACGAAAGTGTGCCCAGCATACCACAGTCGCTTAGTAAAGTTCCACGTCGTCGTAGATTCCTTAAATCACTGCATCTAACCTGTTCTTCTGGGTGTTCTTGCTGCAAAAAAAGAAAAAGAAACCGCGCATGGTGCATGTATTCACAACTCTTTCTTGTTGTGTCCTATCCTAATTGAATAAATATTATAAAAACATTTTCTTTAAGTTTGTGATGTTCCGTTTTGTGTACGTTTTTCGTAGAGGAAAATACCATCGGCATCACAAAACAGTTCGTGCGCGTAAAACCAGTGCAACGGGGTTTTGCGGCGTGGTTTCTAATCATGGTGTCTATGGACCAATCGCGGCATGAGAACTTGACATCAGACAACGCACCCGTCGACTACAAAGCGTTCATGCAATTGAACAGTTTTGTCAATTCGGCTTCCGGACTCTGCAAAACAAAAACAAGAAAAAAAAACTCTAAGAGAACGCAGAGAAAGTTGGTACGGGCACGCGGGTCCTAACACGCATCCAAAACCGCGCATATTTCTCAGCTCAGTTAACATAGTGACTGTTGAATCCCCAATACCTTTCAACCAGAAACCGCCCGATGCTCGGGGTGCCTAAGTATTTTTGTGAGCGCCGAAAAGGGCTGCCGCAAGCTCGCTGTGAGAATGCAAAACCTTTCGGATGGCAGAAATAATTGATGGAAAGGTTAGCCCGTTATCTCGCTCGGCGCTGATTTGCCGGGGAATAGACTTCGACTTTGCTGACACCCTTATCGAACGCGCGTACGGCGAAAGTCCTGATTCGTTGACCGTGTTTCAAAGACTGGCGATTTCTTCATTCGATCGCGGTAATGCCCGAGATCGCAGTCGCTTTACAGGTTGATTTTAAAAATGAGGCTACATTTTTAGCCACTGCGACGCTTCACAGGGCACGCTTCTCGTGGCGCACAACGCGCAAGTGGGTGACAGAAGGAGGTATACAGGCTCCGTGTACTTGCTACCTTCCATCAGCACTCACTGGCTGTTAGCGGACACCGAGACGGACCGACAGACCGATCTGACATGATGACTGCTCAGAAGTGTTTAACGGGAACAGAATTTGTGTTTGCCTAATAGAATACCCAGTGCTTGTGAAAAATGCACCCACGCGCTTCGTAACTAGCGGTAACTCCATGGCTAGCCAGCGAAGCTGCAACGTGCGGCCGGTGTTGACCCGTGGCCTACCCAACTCGTAGTAACCTCCGGCCGGTGTTTACCATTGCCCCGTTGACGCTGCCCTGCCCGCGCAGCCGCCACACTGTGGTAATCACGCTGGTGTTTACACTGCCCGCCGTTGTTGTTTGAGCTGTGCTTCAGGCCAGTTCGAACAACACCTTTCCAGTTGGTGTTGCTCAGGCTCGCTGCGCGCGCGCTGTGCTGCCAGGGTGACTCTCTTTCGCTTACTCGGATACGCCATTCCCAGTTACCAGAGGAGTCAGTAGGTGCGAGAGTGTTGCTACGTCATTTATAAACACGGTCAATCTCTTTCCCCTGACATCCAACTCATCTCCAACCTGTTTTTTTCGCGCATGCTGCATGGGGATGCCCTGGTGGAGCTTTGTGCGTGCACGGCGCCGCCGCATGTTCCTTTCGCCTATATAAAGCTTCGCTTTAAAGAGAAGAAACAGTGTACCAAGCTAAATTTTTGTAACACCATATTTTAAACAATGGCTGGAAAGTTTGATTCGGCCACGAGTAAGCAGTCCACTTGCCGTTTTTTTTTTTTCCAAACAAAAATTGAATAAACACCCCGGCAAACGTCGTTAACACACGCGAGCGCTTTAAAATAGCGGATAAGAAAGCAACTAAAGCAAACAAACTACCCACCAGACGCTTGCAAGGTTAATAAAACCCCTCTTCAAAAAGTTAATAAGTTGGTCCGTGATCACACAGATTACGAACACGTGTCATTCGTGCGTGCGCGTGCGCGTCTGCACGCACCCACACACTAATACTAAGACACACACTGATCAACCCAGCGGAAAGTAAGCGACCTTGCACCGTGTGTCGCCACGATGAAATCGTAATTTCGAGCTACGTTGCGAAACTCCTCCGGCGAACCAAGTTATTCGCCAACAGGTCTCACGAGTAGAAAAGGAAGTTCCCGAAGCGAGCACAGTTCGGGAACTGACAGGCCCCTGGGATGCTGAAAAGAGCGATCAGTAAGACCTGCGCGCCCCGGAGCGCTCCCGGCTGCTTATAATGAGCTGTTGTCGGGGGCCCGGCGTCGAACAGCGAAGCCTTTCTTTCCAGAAGAGGGATCGAGGTTGTAGACAGAGGTGGCAGCGGCGACACCGTAGTTGCGAGTCTCGTCGCGATAGCCCCTTTTCCCCGGAGAAATCTGGGCGGGACGTAGCCGGTAGTTGCGGAAGCCTGGTGCGACAACAGGCGTAGGCGCCGGTTTCGCGGCCGTAGCAGTTAATTTCAGGTGTCACCATTCTGGTCACTTTTAATCACGCACAGTGACGGCGACCTCTGTTTTCATTGTGCGGAGGAATGAGTGAAAAAAAAAATTAAGGGGTTGCCGAGGAGCCGCTGAAGCGCATACATCTTCAATTTTAGTGATCGTCGTTGACTACTGTGCCGCTCGTAGATTTTTCTCTTCTCGCAGCTTCCGAATCTTTCTTTACGTTATCGTCCCCCCCCCCCCCTTCCCCCCCTCACCCTTGCTGAACGCGACAAAGGACTGAAACAGTTGAGAGCTCCACTTCGACTCTCGGAAGACTACACGCGAACGCTGGCATTAAACAGTCGTGCGACTGATCGAACTACTCTGCCGCCCCGTGTGGACGCGTGTGCAAGTCAGTGCTTTACGCTCTGCGCCGTCACTTGCCCATAATTTAGATCCGAATTTTTAATTCCATTTGTGAAATGGGCTCGCCGTATATTACAGCTACCAAACTGCTTTTTTACGCCTAGCACGTTCTCACAGCGTTTGGGTTTACATCCAGCGCATTTCACCGGTTCGTTCCACTTTTTGTGCAGCGCACTTCCGCGTTCCTTATGGAGACAGTTCTTTACCGGGCCACCTCATCGGTGCCATGGTTAACCTTCAACTAGCGACCGCAGAAAGAAAGTAAAGAAAAGAGTGAAAAAGTACAGTAAAGCAGAAGGCATGGCTGTCCCTTAAGAAAAAACAAAAACAAAGGTGTCTTGTAAGACGAACATTAAATTTACGCGATAACTATATTTGGCCGAGTATCGCAATGTATTCCATACCCCATAATAGTGTTTCATTACCGAAATGCCAATAAATTTTAAAATTTTATCCCAGTACACAAATTCAGATACTCAAAAGTATTCGTAAGAGATTATTACGCTATCTACTCAGCTCTGGTCCGGGCATATTGGACAAGTTCTTGAAGAGCTAGCTGCTGGATAACTTTTACACGCTCTTGAAGACCTAGCTGCCGGATAACTTTTCTTGCCTCAATTTTTAGTTCCCGCCTTTTTCTACTAAGCTGACTTGCTTTCTTTTTTTCTTTATTCATTTTTTTACTTTTCAGCAGGCGCGTGTCATTAGCGAGCATGAAGATCTCGCACACGTCCGGCCCACCCAAAGACTTATGCGACACTTGAGAGAAGGTAAGCAAATAGGCCTTGAACTTCACCGTTCTCCCCGGTTCATGGTCACCGCGAAAGGAGGAGGGGGCTCTCTCGGCTTCCCCTATACGCTCTCGTGAATGACGAATGTGGCAAATCCGTCTATCTTTACAGCCGAGTTGTGCCTGCCTGAACCACGGTTCCGGAGATCGTAACTACAATTTGATTGATTGATTGATTGATTGATTGATTGATTGATTGATTGATTGATTGATTGATTGATTGATTGATTGATTGATTGACTGACTGACTGACTGACTGACTGACTGATTGATTGATTGATCGACTGGCTGATTGATTGATTGATTGATTGATTGATTGATTGATTGATTGATTGATTGATTGATTGATTGATTGATTGATTGATTGATTGATTGTTGAGCGATAGATCTAGCAAGACTACAAGTACATCGCACGAAACATTTCAATTTTCAATCTTCTGCCGAGGTAAACAGGGCAAAAGGCGTTCGAGCCCGACTGATCGAGCCCGCTTGATAGAAACCGATCGAGCCGCCGGACGAGGCCCCAGTTTCAAAGGCCCTTCCTCTTTACCTGGAAATGTGTAAGCATTCAAATCTGTGTGCAAGTGTGCCTGCCTTCCGCACACTATCCCCGCGTTGATTTTCGTTTTCAAGCCAAGCTTCAATTGCCTGAGTGGTGCCACCGGTGGCGTCATCGCTATAAACCCTCCTCCAATCTCTCTCCTCGCCGCTGTCACTCCAGCGCAAGAGACAAAGACAAAGCGAGGACGACAAGGACTCGCTCTGTCTTTGGCTCTGTCTTTGCCCGCTCTTTCACCTGCTCTGTCTTTGTCTCTGTCTTTGTCTTTTTGCGCTGTTTTGCTTAGATTATGTACCAACACGAACAGTTTTCCCCGTTAATCTCCCGCCGGTGGCGGCTGTCGGCGCGCCAATCGCAGGCGCTACCTTTCTCCGGGCAGAGGTCTTCGCTATCACAAGTGGCGCGGCAGATCACGCGATACTCCGAGCCAATAGGAGGCACTCGCTGCGCGCTTTCCTCGGCAGGCAGTTCACCTGCGGCTGCAGCATGGGTAGACTGCGCTTGGTCTGCTCCCTGGCAGCCATGCAAAAAACCGGTCCATCTCCACTAACGTGAAACATGGGGAGGGGCGAAGCATGCAGTCTATAAGTGTATTCTTGGCGCCTTGGCGTTTTTGCCCACGGAGATGAAACCGTTAGGGGGTAGAGGTATCCAGCTTTGCTGTAAAAGACTCGTGTCTTTGAAGCACGAGGCGTTCTAATCGAGGCGTTGGAAAACGAGTGTCCCGGTGTGTTCTGTTAGTATGCGTTACGTTCTAGCGCGAGGCGTTGGAAAACGAGCGTCACGGTGTTTTAGTACCGTGACTAGACGAAACGACGACGATGGCTGGAGACGCCGACAGCCCGAGCCCCTAAAGGCGCGGTCGCACTAGCCCGATCATCGGCCGATTTGGTCGGCCAACACCGTGTCGGCGAGCTGTCGGCGGCTGTGTCACACCGCGCCGACGCCGACCGTTGGCCAACCGTCTGCGTCGGCAAGAAATCGGCGGGGCGTCGGTGTCTGCACGCTGTCGGCCGACGCACTTGTCACACCACGCCGACGACCGCGCGACGACCCACTCCGCCGCCTCGCCTCTCCGCCGGAGATCTCTTTATTTCTCTAGTCAAACTTGGAGTATCGCGTCGCCGCTTCTGCGACTGATGCCGTTCATGCGTACTCACGTGTGCGCTGCTTGTAACTTCCTGTTGGATCACTGACGAAAAAAAAAGAGTGTGTCCGCTGCTGCCGCGGCAGTAATAATACAGTTGTTGCGGATGAACCCCCGGCGAAAAGACCTCTGTAGCACGTAGATTATGCGTATAAATTAGTGCGTACGTCAGCGGAAATTTAACCTTCTCTAGTAGTAGAGAAGGCCTTAAAGTGCACCATAGTACTACATTTTCGAGAAACGCGGCGCAAGAAAAGTAAAGTAAATTGTTGTGGCTCCAGAAGGTGTAGGAACAAATGGTCCCGGAACAAATGGTCCCGGAACCTATGGTTCCGGAACCTATGGTCCCCGAACAAATGGTCCCAACTCGACAGTAGGAACAAATGGTCCTGGAACTTATGGTCCTGGAACTTATGGCCCCGGAACAAATGGCCCCTGAACAAATGGTCCCGGAACAAATGGTCCCGGGTAACTCTTCGGGCAAAATGATTCTATAAAATTCCACGTGGGTTCTCTGTTTAAATTTGTTGTATCTTGCTGGAGTGCAGTTTATCATTTCTCTATTTTCTTTATTTTTTTTAGATTCCGTTAAACCGGTTATCTCTGCCAACCATACATTTGTGCGCGAGTGCAGGGACCGCATTGGGAATTTTTTTATTCGTATTTCCGCCGTTCTTCTCCGGCATTTTTTTTTTATTTTAGTCTTCGTATGTTTTATATGTTGAAGAGGAATATTCTTATTTATTACTTCTCTCTCTCTCTCTCTCTCTTTCGTTATTTGATTTTTGTAATATTTTCATTTTTTGTTTTTGAATTTTTGGTTAATCAAAATATCGTTATTTCAATTATCTGCCTTGTCACTACATAACGAATGAATGTGCTGCTTGCAAACACAGGGGAAAAAAGAATCCACGTTTGAAACATGAAGCTCCATGATTTACAGAATACGTAGAGGCATGCCTCAGAGAGAAGCGCCATCAGTTTCTTGTGAGCAAGCACTTCACGGGTGCGTGTGTATTGACTTCTCTCCCCCCTCCCTCCTCCTCGGAACTTCTCTCAGTCATCCCACGCAACTATTTCCAGGCACGGCCAGACTCCACGCTCCCTTCCCGTTTGAGAAAGTTTGGGAGTCCGCCAGTGTTCCGGGAAGCCGCACCTATCGCGAGACGCCGCTCGGAGGCGAGGTTGGTGACAGGCACAGTCTCGAGACATGCGGACGTCTGATCGCGAGCATCGGATGAGCCGCTGGTCAAGCCAGGCTGCCTCGACCGTCAACACCATGGCCAATTTCTTCTAAAGATGGCAATGAGGGCCATCTTAAGCAAAGAAATATGCTACCGAAGCGAGTGCACTACCCCCCCCCCCCTCACCTTCTTCCTGATTTGACCTTTGCTTTTTATGTGGCGTTGCGAAGGGGCTAGTCAGCCGGCGGTGGTGCATCAACCTGCAGCAATCGTCTGCTTTTCATTGCACCTTGACGTGTGACTGTCTCTGGTTCTCGTAATTTTTGGCAGCGTAAAGCCGACTGCAAGACCAGCAAAAACATGTTCATGTGTTTGCACGAATAAACTGCATATATTTGTGCTCAAATGCAGTTGCGAACAATAAAGTTTGTTGTCGATGGTGGGTGACAAACTTCGAGTATGAGCTCACCTGCTGCCCTAAGCACGACTTCACGCTCCCGCAACACAGCGGCAAAATGAACAAAGCGTGTTAGCCAGCAGTCTTCTAAACCTTGCAGCATAAGAAAATACGTGATAATAGCTATGTATTGCGTATTTTCGGGGAAAAGAAAAAGTTTCTAAGCTGCAAGCTGCAAAATTACCGAGGTTCAAAATGTCGATTAGTGTCACTCCGCTAAAATTATGACAGCCCGTTATTGTATTCGCTTTAAACACCGGCCGAGGGCAGCCCAGTACACACAGATTTTGATTGAAATGTCTGCTAGTGGTTTGTTTGATACTCGGAATAACAAAAAATAAGGCGAGCAAAGGAAGCATGCGAGGGCGTACAGGTGCGACAAAAAATTTGTATAGTCGAGTCCACTTATAACGATACCGTTTATTACAATATATAGGATATAACGATGAACAACTATGGCACCGTCAACTTTTGTATTCTTTCTATGGTAAAATAAACCGCGTATTACAATGCTCCAGTGCCACGATATCGGATATAATGATTGAATCCGGTCATATTGTGCACCAAAAGTGCAGCAGTGAACGACGCGGTTGCGCAGCCTACTCAGGTAGAGTCTTCGTAGGAGGCCCAATGCGTGACAGTCTCTCGGGGACTTTGTTTCGGCCAATCACATTTACCTCAGATTGAAGCACCTATAGATGCTCTTGGAAAAGATTTGCGCTAGCTTCACACGCGGCAAACAAAGTTGACCGACTGTGGCTTCTTTTCCGCAAATTAGTAGTAGTACGACCTTGCTGGAATGAGAATAAAATGTTTTGAGCTATGTTCCGTCTTTTTATTTCGCAACCCGCTTATAACAATTATCGGTTATAACGATGGGATTTCCTTGACACTTGGATATTGTTATAAGTGAACTAGACTGTATACCGCATTTAACTGAAGTAACATTGCATTGGCAGGAAGAGCAAACTAACATAAGGACAGTAGCGCTTTGTCTCGTCGGTGTTTTTGTTTTCTTCTCTAGTTCCGTGTTAGTTGGTGCTTCCCGCCAATCCAATGTATTGCCAAATCGCCCAAGCTTCCGCTATTACAACTCAAGTAAATTCAGCCTCAGCAAATATATTAAAAGTGAACAGATGCAAAATACATTGTGCCCAAATACAAACATATAAACATAAATACATTTACCCCCTGCCTTCCCTCATACAGGCGCTCCTACATAGGTGCAGTAGTGGTGGGACCATTTTTTCCTAGTTTGAAGTTGGGGCCATTTATTCCGGCACCATTAGTTCCGGGACCATTTGTTCCGGGACCTTTAGTCCCGGGACCATTTGTTCCGGAACCGCTTATTCCGCGACCGGGCTCCACAAGCACTCACATTTTCGTAGAAAATTTTTTATTACAAACGTAGTTCCTTTTCAATATAACGCAGAAAATGGTTCGCGAATTCGATATGGAGACCATGCCCCTTAAAAAAACCGCTTAAAAAAAGCTGCCTCCGCGGGGAATTGAACCTGCAACTTAGACCGAGCGGGCACGACGCGCGAGACCACTGCGCCACCGCACAAGTGCGGACCCATCGCGAAATAGCCGGTGTACTAGATGGCGGCCCATCTTTCAGTCGTACGTCGGTGTTTACTAGCTAGTTTACAGAATTCCTGGGTGGTAAACTGAAATTTATTAAATAGCGCTTGCGCAGCAAGGTTTCGCGAAGCCCCTACAATAGCTTATCGCCATCAAATCTGCTCCTACGCGAAAGCGCTCGCAAAAATCAGCGTGCCCGGCTGCGACTGCGATTTTGCACTGCAGGGATAGTGCTTGCCGTACTTTGGTTTTACGTTTTACGTTAAAAACCTCGGCCGATATTGATCTCTTATTACCCAAATTAGCCTACGTAGCTCTTCTTCTGCACGAAACTGACCTTACATTTTCTACAGGCGAGCCGATCGCACACGCATATGCAGTTTGCAGGAACTTCGCCCCTAAAACGCAAACGTGAGTGTGACGTGAACGTGCTCGTCGAGCTAATCCCGAGTTTCGGCAAGTCGAATGCCAGGCGAAACGACGACGGCGGGCCGACGAAGGGGTTCGGAAGCGGAAGCCAAACGACAACGGAAGGACAAAGCGAATGGAAAGGGTTGCGTTGTGGCTGGTCAAGGGTTTTGCATTTTGCTTTGACAGAAGGCATTGGTTTGCGTTTTCACTGGGGTCACTTAAGCTTCGCATGCACCCATGTTTCCGGTAGGGAAGGGGTTCGTTAACCTTTTGTTCTTGCGTTATAACTTACGACTTTTACAGCGAAGATGTTTATAGATATGGTTCCGTGGATTTTTCGCGTCCGCCAACAAATATGGGAAGTAAAGGGTCCAGTGCCCTTCCACTCTGTGAAAAAGGGTGATCAACGAAGCTGGATGCAAGTCCAAAGAGTGCACGAAACAAGACACGCTTGTTTGTAATTCGCAATTGAGCATACTTTCTAGTCACGGGGCCGTCCGTTTTCCTCCCGCGTCGCAGGCGGGATGACCTGCACGACAGGCATGTCATCGCTAAGGGCATCAAGCCTAGCTGCGCGTGCACGCCACCCCCTGCCCTCCACACCCTACCCGTGCCCTCGTAGCGCACAGCCGATGATCTGCGCTCGCGTGCCTAGACGTGGAAGACACTGGCGGCTTTCGTTATTTTTGCGCCCATTCCCGCTTCTTGCTGTGCTCGCCGGCGCTCCTTCAATTCTTCCTCTTGTTCATCTGAGCGAACGACACGTGTCCGTCCTATAGCGAGTTAAAGGTGCAACTGGTAATGGCGGCGCTAGCGCCATCAGCCGATTGCACAGCTTGTGAAAAAGGCATCGGCGGTGACGAGGAGGAGCGGGGAAGCGCTGCCGAGTAAAGCGGCTTAATCGGAATGAAAACCGTGGGTGTCATCCAGTTACACAGCTCTTCGCTGTAAAACGCTTCGCGCCAAAGTCGACTTTACTGCGAATGCTCAGCTGAAAACTGTTGTTACGCTCGCTTTATCAACACTTTCCCAAAAACATTTGTATGACAATTGGCCGGTAAGACAAGCCTACCTTTCGCCAGAAGAGTTAAATCTTGAGCCGGTTGGTACATAACTTTGAGAGTAGAGGGCAGCGAAATGAACGGGACGAAGCGAAGACAAGACAAACACAAGCGCTTACTAACAACCAACCAAACCGGGGCGCCATTCTATACATGCTGGTCGACAACCAAAAACGACAAGGAAGAAATAAGGAGGGGTAGGAGAGAAGGAACAAGGAAAAGTCAGACCAATTTGATTCCTAACTAAAAAACGAACAGCAATGGTGACAGGAGACACGTGTCAAGTTTTGAGACAGTGAATCTCTTTCTCGATGAGGGAGACGCTGGGTGGGCTAATACAATCTTCACCATGCTGAACAATGCAAACAGCCTCGTAAATCTCGCGTCCCTTCTGCTCCCGATAGCGGCCCAATATACTGCATTTTTCAAATAACGGCGTGCAGCCACAACTTTTGCAGTGCGCAGCAAGGTACCCGCTAACAGATCCATTGAGCGTATTGGCGTGTTCACGCAAACGGTCGTTAATGCAACGGCCCGTCTGACATATGTAGCACTTTTTGCAATTTAGTGGGAGGCTGCACACGACTTGAGGTTTGAATTCAACATAAGGCCGAGCATGTATCTTTGCGCAGGTCTTGGCTAGACTGTGCTTGTAATTAACTTTTCTGCACAGGGGTGAAAGTTTGTTCAGCGCGGTGAAAACAACGCGAACGCCGGCTTTTCCAACTACTTTCTTGATATTGTGCGAAACCTTATGTACACAAGAGATCGCAGCCGTGCTATTTCTGGCTATTTCGTGCTATTTCTGGCAGCCCAATGTTGGTCTGCTAGTATAAAAATCTGCACAAGTCTTTCCAAGTTTCATTAAGTAATCACAAAGTCATAGCCTCTACCATTACCAAATGCTCAGGAAAATGAATGCGTGTACATAACCACATGTGTCATGCGCATTTTATACAACGGTGGATGAGCTGTGGCCCATCCACCTTCACCGAGCGGGACGGCTTCTAAATTGGCCAATACTGTGCGGTATTCAATTTTCATCCGCTCATTATGTCGCATCAAAGCTGAACGAACATTTCCGTCGTGGATTCGTTGAATTGCCACTTTAGCTTGTATTCTGCAGACAGGCATTATGTAGCAGGGAGAGGTCATTTTCTATTACTATCCCGTTTCGCCTGTTCGAAGCGTGGAGTCCTTGGAAATATTTGAATCAGTCTTTGTGTCGAAATATTTCTGCACCTAAAACGTCCGTGCTAAAAAAAATTCCCCCGCATTTCCCCGAGGGGGAGAATGTGAAAGTGCGAATGCACGGTTGTCGGCCCGCTTGCGGCGCTTGCGCTCGGCCCCCGCAGCCCTCCGCCTCGCCGCCTTCTCTTCCATCTCTTCCATCGGGTTTGTAGTATCACGTGTACACCACGCAGTTATCAAGCCGCTATAACGCCGCTGAGTCGCCAACGCACGCCGCTGACGACGTAGTTTGAATGCGTTAAAGATATAAGGCGCGTCTAACACTGATATCACCGTCGCGTCCGTGGCTTGGTCGGTAGAGCGTCGCGCTGCGGCCGCAAAGTCCTCGGATCGAAACCTGGCGCCGGATGCTGTTTCTTTTTCAAATATAGAGGAGCACTGCGGACGCCAACGCCGCCGACGCCGGCGGTGGATGGTTTGGGGTCGCTTATAAAGTGATTAAAAGAAAAAGACTCCCTGCCGTGTTTCTCTAAACTTCAGGCAAGGCACGCATGCGCGCGGCTTTGTAGCTTCAAGCTGGCCGACTCAGTACGTCGTTTACGTAACTAGTTTGCGTGACTAGCTTGCGTAACTCCAACTTTACTGGGTGGTAACTAGTTCAGAATTCTAGCAGGAAAATATTAAAAAGGCACGGCCATGTCGATAGTTCCGTCGCGCCCCAAGCGCATAGTCACAGGGTAGTCGCGTTAGCGTTAAAACTTATATAAATCGGCAAACGGCTGTAAATGCCGGTGAAAGAGCGCCCGAAGAACTAAAAGAGCTCAAAATGTGCCACCGGATTAACTTCTCCTCTTCATAAAACGTTGGCAACCCTCGTCGCTTCCCCTGTCTGCGCTGGACTTGGTGCCTAATGTCCAAAAGGAACGCGAGATTGATCTGCAGCCTTTAAACGTGCATAGAAGTATTACATTGAAGGACTCTGGTATTACGTAACACACACCTAGACGGGCGGGCTGCATGGAATATTTATCCGCCGCGGCACAAAAGGCCGTGTCTTGGCAGCTTAGCTTACACAACAGGCGCACACTGTTAGCGACATTTAATATTCTTCCGCGCCCGCGGCAGCGGCGTAAACGTTTCGTTACTGCATATTATAACAATAGCAAGAGTACAGGTGCCGTCAGAAGTAATTGGAACACGGGAGCTGTATCCGAACCGCATGGGAGCGCCATGTAGCTGCCCCATACGGTAAGCGAACTGGGCAGAACACGCATGCGCACCTGCCGACGCTGATAACCTATCTACACCTCTGAACCCATTGCTTTTTACGTGGCCAAGAGCATTTTTGGCGGCATACTGCCATGGTCTCAGCGATGGCGCTGATAGCAGACACACACACATCTGGCAGCGTCTTTCGCACACTTCAGGTGAGCTGCTAGAGAAGCGGCGCTATCACAGGGGCCTGCACTGACAATTTTTCTTTTCAAATATTTTTATATGTGTCGGCTATCAGCGCCATCACCGAGACGAGGTTGCTGCGAACAATGGTAGTTGCCAGGTTTAAAGAAGTGGTTTTATATGTCTAGATGGGCTATCGCCATCGGCACGCGCGCATGCGTGTTCTCCTCCACGTGGTTACCGCCGGTACAGCTACAAGGCGCTCCGATATGGTTCGGCCACAGCTCAAGCGTTCCAAATACTTCTGACGGCACCTGTACGTTAACAAGTGCGGGACAGTTTGCTCCCGTATGCGCCGAAGCAGTGTACGTATACAGAGCAAGCACTCAGCCAACGCAAAACCAGGACCTTATGTGTCACCGTGGCTCACATCAACGCGGTTATTCAAGCATAATAAAACTGCTGGGTATTTCAAATCGCTGCATCAGAGCACGCAATTTCGGCATGATTCCAACAAGCACGCATTTTCTCCCCACGTGCTGGAGCGGCCTCAGGCCTGCATATACGTTTGGGTAACATACATGCTCCATCTAGGTATGGTAAAGTAATAAACCCGGGCGACGAAAACGGCGATCCAGTTAGCGTATGTAAAGGCAAAGAATTGAAACGCTAGGACCGACAAGTGGGTCAACACACACAAGGCGCTACTTGCAAACAGTTGTATTAGCAGACGAATACGCATATATATATATATATATATATATATATATATATATATATATATATATATATATATATATATATTACACACACACACACACACACACACACACACACACACACATGACCACTGGTCCACGTCATAGTACAATTTCATCCCGTCATGCTCGACTCAAAAAATCACGCTCTTTCTTTGATACGGCCACAGACGCAGTACTAACACACTCGTGGTCCGCTTTGCCCATCCGATGAGCTTCGAATATCTCTCGTGTTAGCTGATTCTTGTGCCTGGCAACAATTCCGCACTTATCGAACAGGGGCTTGCAACCATGCTGCTTGCAGTGCGACGCAAGCCATCCCCCGTGTTGTTCTTTCCATTATTGCTGTGCTCACGGAGGCGTTCATTGAGACACCGCCCTGTTTGGCCTATGTACTTTTTCCCACATTCCAACGGAAGGCTGTACACAACGCCGTCTGCGCAAGCTATGAAGCGGTTTTTGTGCTTTTTGTTGCACATCGGTCTAGTAGGAAGGCTAGGGTCTGTAAATCTACATAGACTGCCCAATTTTCCATCCTACTTGACCGATTTACCACAAAAAGGACAAAAAGCTGCAGCTTCGCCGCATTAAACCCGAAATTTGTTTTCCCAAGCTATCGTGATTTAGAACTGCGGCGTACACTATCGAGGAGGTCCGCTTATGTGTGACTATCGTTATGCGTGTATACATGAGTTAGGACTGCTACTGTTCCCGAAATGCGGCCGGGCACATCTGCGAGCCGTCAATATGACGCGGTAAGCTCGAACTCCCTTTGTCAATGAATCGAATACACCCACTATTTGCGGTGCCCCGGGCTCCAGAGAAGGCAAAACACGTTGGGTCCATCGGCCGCATAAGGCCGGGTTCAGACTGTTGCCGCGACTTTCGTAATATCTTTAAAAAATGACGTCATTTCACGTCTCAGCCAATCGAACTACGTGACACGCCGTTTTTTTACGTCCGCAGCTCACGATATGGCTGTTACGTCGGTAGTCTGAACACAGCCTTAGTATGTTTTAAACAGCACGTTCTTCCCCTTCGATGGACGCGATTAAATTGCATCGGAAACGAATGGGACAGAGTGAAGTGAAGGCCACGCGCGGGCGCTCTGCACCCACCTACCACGTCACGCCGGGCTTCTCTGCACACACCTACCACGCCGACGAAATTGCCAACGGGGCCTCAGCAAGAGTATACAACAGGGCCGCTGGATGAAAGGCGCATTGAGGTGGGTGCGCTCTCACCCAGCGACCGTGATACAACTTCCGAACGGTAACTTATTCGGACACAAAATTGCGTATTCGGGCAGGCGCTAGCGTGAAGATATGCGAAGCAGATTACAACGTAGTGCTTTGCAAGCTGAGCAAAGAAACTAAACAAGCAGACCCCGCAACATACCTTCATCTAGCGCCGCGCAAGAGCAAGCCAACAAAACAAAATGATGACCATGCGTACACTTACATGCATACAGAAGTGAACTGCCCCTTGGGAAGCTAAAAGGGTGGTAGTATTTCTGCTGTCTGTTACTAGCGTTCTGTTTACGCATTTAGTTAAAGCTGGGTAGCGTTACCAGAAAACTCAGGTCAGCCGCGCGCACGTGAGCGTGCGCCTACTGACGAGCGCCCGGCGTCGGCCAGCTCGACCTTCGAGAACACTTTGCCCGGCGTTCGTGGCGTGATCTCTCGCATGCTGTTCTCGCCAGTGCACGTGTGTTCGCGTCTGAAGTGGAGAGCACAAACAATGAGTTCGCGCTACAAACGCCGAGTTCGCGAACCCGGTTGGCAAGTTGCCGATTCTAGCGCGGTCCACTTTGGGAGAGATGTGAAAGCCTGCGAACAAAACGATCCTGGCCGGCCAGCAATGGGGAACATTCGGCCGCAAGTTCGGAAATAAATGTGAGGTGTAACAGCCGGGTCTCCGACGAAGGGAGAGGGGCCGCCAGCTCCGCTCTTTCTCCAGCTTTGCGCCCCGAGTGCAAGCTGCGCCAATTCTTTTAAGCTTGGTCGTGTGCGATACTAACTTCTCATGATTTTGGTGGCGCGTTTTGCATGTTTTCGCAGTGCTCGGTGCATCTGATTACGTCAGCTTATGTTGAGCTTGCCCGCAACTCTGTTTATCACCTCGACGAATTAGAAAAATGGGATTTAACGGCTTAGCGATTCGAGGAGTCGGAACGGGCTGCGTTTTTTCATTCCGGGGAGTTCCAAAGAATTAAATTGTGAGAAATTGCAACTTACCGGAATAGGTTTTGAATGAATGAAGGTGTCCATGGAGCAACAGAACGCTGATATGGAGCAGTGTTTTCTTGGCGTTGCTGTTTCGACTTGTAGCGAAATCTATTAGCCATAACGAATTTTTCTACGGTCTCCTGTAAATTTATGCCCTTGAGAAGGGCTAATCTAGTTCGGGGCTTTCCAGACCGGTGCACAGTGGTGTGGTTGGTGGGCTCATACATGAGAGTCCTTCCAGACGCCTCTTGAGTTCGTTCAGGAAGACCCCCTGGTACCCGACGTGCTAGGTATGGATAATGCGGTGCAGATGGTGTGCCGTGACGCTTTGATTCCCCCGTTCGCAGGAGGGAGCGTAGCAAAAATTTCCTCGGGGCACTTAAGCCTGTTACGTGCTTGAAGGCGAAAACCCGGCGATTATCAACGACTTCTTTGCTTCTACATTATATTTAAGTCCCTTCGTTTTGATTTCTTGGCCTTTTGGCGCAAATTACTTCGACAGGCGTCTTTACTGCTGCACCGTGTTTGCGTCTCTTTCTTCTCTTTTGTTTCTTCGTCTTTTTGCGCGGAATACCTCAACAGGCAGACTGGTGACACATCACGCCACGGCTTCCCCAGAATCAGAATTTGGCGCGGCTGGGGTCAACCTGTTCCACTCACGTGTCGTCACGCTCACTTGTCGCGCGGCAGGCTCTGGTCTAACTTGTGTTTTACCGATAGCAACGTGCGGAAATACCTGTAGTGGTTCGTACTGGGCTGCTATTTAATTCCCATGATATGCGTTTTTATACGTATAAATTAATTCTGTTTTACAGCGGCGGCTATTTTCAGTATGGGACGACAACAACGACGACGACGACAGTTGATCGCGCCATGAGGCACTTTCGCCTTAAATACCAAACTCCCCGGACGCCCAGCGTACCTTTTAATTTATTGCGGAACTGAGTCCAATTCTGCTAGCTTAGTTGATGAGCGTACGTTACAGCTTTGGTTAGTTTTGCGATTATGATTTCAAGGTTGTTGTTCTTCGTTTTTTGATCAGGCATTTGCGGGAATCCCAGAGGTATGCGAGATGTGCGTCAGCAACGGTATTTTCCTCCGCCACAGTTATTTCGGTGGTGTGTTTTCGGGCTCTTTCAACCAACTTGGACGCCCAAGCTTCGAGGTCGGTTGGTATTGTGTCACAGAAATTCTTCCAACTGTTGATGCGAGCAGTACTGACCTTCTGATGGCGTGGATTCCGGTGAGGGACTTGTAGTCTACGTTTCGTCGGTACGCGTTTAACGTATAAAATGCCTATTTTAGGTACACGAGACGATCGATCTGATCGTGCAAAGCGTCCCGTAGGTTACAGCATTGAGAAGCAAAATTTGAGCTGAATGTCCACATTCCTCCGCGCACTGGGGCGTTTGGGCATTGGGGGCATTTGGTGTCTGTGGTTTAAGCGGGATGATATTCCGTAGGGCTCGCCTTAGCAATGCATGCCGGGACGGCGGCCAATGGCGGCGAAGGCATGGACCCGCGATAGCGCGCCGTGATTCAAGCGAGATATTCGTAAAGCAGATTGGATCACAGTAAGACTACCAAAAAAGCTATAAATAATTTAGGAATACACGTTTTTGCTTATATTCCATATAGTGGTACACCCGCAGATCACTTTAAGTAAGATAAAATCGGGCCTGTGTGCTAGGATCCCAACTGAGGTGCACTATTTAGTTGTAAGTCAATATCTTCCTTGAGTACAAGTAGTACAACATTTGAAAAAGTTCGATGCAGGCGTATCTAAAGAAATTAATTTTGTCTAATCGCGATATTATCAGCAACAACCAAGATGGTTTCCTAAGTCCACGTCAGTCATCCGCTGTACATCCACTTATTCATTTCCTTAAGGGGGACTCACCTGTTAACATACCTATGGAACTTATTTCATGACCCAACCCGCCGCGGTGGCTCAGTGGCTAAGGCGTTGCGCTGCTGAGCACAAGGTCGCGGGTTCGATTCCCGGCCGCGGCGGCCGCTTTTCTGATGGAGGCGAAAAGCAAAAACGCCCGTGTGAACGAGATTTCGGCGCACGATAAAGATCCCCAGCTGGTCAAAATTAATCCGGAGCCCTCCACTACGGCGCGCCTCATCGCCTGCGTTGCGTCGGCGCGTTAAACCCTACAATCAATCAATTATTTCATGACCCACAGATTTAAAACATCGTGCACCAATACGAAAAGCTTTACAAATGCATACCAATGTTCACAACGGGGTAGTTTGCTTATTTCAGAGATATGTCACTTCTGTACTGAAACAAGAGAATAAAACTCTTGCTTTCTAGACAGCTAGTGCCATCCAGTGAAAACTGAATAAACTAAAATACACCTCTTTTTATTTTTTTTATATCAGTAAAGAAGTAATATGTTTCTAAGAGAAGCAAACTAGGGCGTTACGAACATTTCCATGAATTTAACGGTACCCGATGCTTTCTAAGCCGGTGGGTCATGAATTAGTGAGTCCCACAGAAATGCGATCAGGTGAGTACCCCTTAACGCCTCGTTACACAACAATAAAGACGTCCTTGTGTTTTCATGGGAAGCTTGTGTTGGCTGACTTGCGCCGTCGGTGGTGCCGTGCGCTGAAACGCCTTGCGGCAGATCCATCTTTATTCGCGTGTTCTAATGAGAAAGGTGATTGCGATGGTGATGATGCCCTTGAAGTGTTTGGCACGTACCCACTCGGGAGGATTGGCCAGGTATAAAGTGTTGACTGTGCTCCTGTAATTACAAATTGAAGCCCTCCCGGGGATTACCCTTCTCGGGCGCAGCTCTCGCTCGCCATTTGCGGCTGTCGCGGGCGGGTGCGCACAAGTGTCGCGCTCTATCACGCCACAATAGGACCCAACTAGCGGCGTCACTCGCATCACGCCACATCGCAGGTTCGGTTGCTTGTTCTTGTCGGGAGGTCCATTTTCTAGAGCGGCATGGGTATGCCGCACGTGGTTCGCTCCGCAGCCAGTGAAGAACGTGCACGTTATTCCCTAAAATGGCTGGAGAATGACCTACAATAACGTATGTCAAACGTTTGCGTTCGGGTAAAAGCTCAGCGAAATGAAAGGATTCCGTTTTGGTCGATCCATGGTTTTGCGCTTTCATTTCGCGCATTGCCTTTTTTGATTTAGGCACAAGTGTGTTTCGATTTTGGCCGTTTTCGTTTTCACTGAGGTCAAGCTTCGCATGCACCCCGTTTCCGGAGAGAAGGAGTTATAATTTTTTAGATGGTAAAAAGGCGTCTGACAACTTCATCAAATTATTATTCCATAAGCTATACAGCTACTGCCCCAGGAGGAAATGTTCCGAAGTTTTTGCCAGTTACTTTTCTGGACGCAAACAGAGCGAGGGTAATGACAACTTTGTTTCATCTTTTGAGATGGTGGTAAAAAGAATTCCACAGGGGGCTCTTCTCGGGCTCCTGTTTTTTTCCTGCTGCGTTAATGACTTCTTTTTAGTGTTAAAATGGTTTGACGCACTAACATTCTCCTGTGACACGTACGGCCCTCGCCTTCGTCGCAAAAAAACTGAATTACAAAGCCATATAAATTCGGAATTGATAAATGCTGTTAATTAGTTCAATATCAAGGAACCAATTATGAGCAAAACAATCTAACGCTCAACGTAAAGAAATTAGGCTGTATTCCACATTAAGTGATGGGATAGTTATGACTGCTAGTGTCTACGACTGAACAATGAGCAACTACGTACAGTCTACCGCGTTCTGACGGGGTGTCAAGCCTCCCCATAAAGGTCATGAAAAAAGGCCACACGAGCAAGAAAACATGTTGCTAGGCAACACCCAGGATAGCTGGTGTATGGCGCTGCACGCAGGGGAAATCATTAGCAGCGCGTGGCCTCCTGCCGTGCGTAACCAATCGGCGCTCC
The DNA here is from genome assembly GCF_048455015.1 of Haemaphysalis longicornis. Lineage (NCBI taxonomy): Eukaryota > Metazoa > Arthropoda > Arachnida > Ixodida > Ixodidae > Haemaphysalis > Haemaphysalis longicornis. Next base: position 162,922,371 of record NW_027526203.1, read on the forward strand.
CTTCACTCGAGCGCTACCTCCCGCAATGACGTCAGTGAAGCAATTTTCAAGTTTATAGTGAACGTATATGTCTTAACCTTGTTGGAGCTTCGCGTCGCAGGTGTATGAGCAATTTTTAATCAATAAGAGGAGAATGAGACAGAAAATGACGACAGATATTGGAGAAAGTACGCTAACGCGAAAGGCGGAACGACCATCTATTTTTTTTTCTGAGAGGTTGGCGTTTCCGCACACATTTTATTTCACCAAAATAAGGCGCGCCGGCTGCAGCGGAACATTATAAAAATGCTAGATTATTGTTTTTCTTTCTCGTACTGACAGGATCTAACACACGTCTTTCAGCAAATAGGCATAAAAATATATCGCGCACACGGAAAAAGCGGTGTATTCCGTTAAGAAGGGAAAATAACCCCCCACCCAACCGTGACTACAAAAGGAAAGGGCTGTTGGGTCACTCCACTGCCGGACCTCCCACGCCAGAACATTGACTTTCACATCACGTCACAGCCAGATAGTAGAGAAAAGACAGGTCTATGAAGGGAACAAAACGCTTCAGTCAGTGAGTTCTCATACGGGCAAAGCGAAAGGCTCCCCCAGTCGGAGCGAACATAAAGGCGGCCACTTGCGTCGGGAGCGGCCGGCTAACTGTTGAGCGCAGGGGAAGCGCGCGCGCGCAACTGAATGAGTGGTGATGGGAAGAGACAAAGGAGAGAGCTGTTTGGGGGGAAGTGCTTCAGAAAGGAGTGCCCTCGCTCCTGCGTCCTTCCCCTATCCACCCCAAAGCGATCGTTCCGTTAGGCGCCGCTCGCGGCGCCACCGCCGTGCGCGCGGCGAGCGGCGGGCTATGAGGAAGACGCGCGTCCACGCCGCGCCAGTCCGTGTCAGAGTCGTCACCCCAACCAGACGTGGCGGCGGGTACAGGTGCCACCGAAGACCGCAGCCCCGGAAAACTTCGCTCACAACTCTCCATGCTTCACCGCTCAGTCAAGCCACAACGTGGTGCAGTTTCTCCGCCCGAAATCACCGTCTATTTGCCTGCGAAGCCTGCAAACCTGACTTTCGACAGTCCCGGCCAACTTTTCGTCAAAAGCCAACTTAATCACTCCTGTTCCACCATTTTATTCGTACTTAAAGCCGGTTAACTGAATACTTTCCTCTAGCTGTCCCCCCTCATTTTTTTTTTTTGCAAGCATCAGTTGACTGCTAACTTGTGACCGTCCGTTTTTAAGAACTCTTGCTCAGCCACGGACCTACTTGGTGGCGTTAACCAGCGCCCATCCCTGGAGTTTGTTGTTTCGGAAAAAGCGTTAGACTGACCGAGATGAACGACGACTTCGAATGTGCAACAACGACAAGGAATTGACGGCATCGCTGAACACTTCTGACTCTTGTAGTGACGTGCTGTGAATACTTTGAAGAGACATTGAGCTCTCGCGCTTTCGTCCCTGCGCTTGACTCACTCTGACCAGTGTGCTGCCTGAGGGACTAAACTTAAGAGGACTCTCGCCAGAATTATGATATTCCACTTCAAGGGCGGTGCTTTTTCTCAGATGTGCTACGCAAGTAAGTAAAAAGTGGCGGATTTTTTTCTGTGGCATTGTAAAAAAAACGGCCGCAATCCTTTTTCGCACTTTTGGACTTCTCAGTGAAAGAAGAAAAATACTAAAGCCAACCCAGCTCCATAGCGGAAACTTTCCCGAAGCACTAAGATCTACGTGTCTGGAAATCTCTGCTCAGCAAGTGTGGGGTGTTGCTGCATCAGAAAAAAAAGCGTCAAGTCACCAGAACGGAGAAGTACAAATTATTCTGGTGGTACAAGCACGTAAACATTCACTGTACCTCTCACAGTGTTTGGTATCACTGGAACAACGAGTCACTACGCCTCACCCATCTTTTTCGAGTTTCCCCTACGCGGATTGTATACTCTGCTCTCTGGTCCTCACCTAATATACAAAAAAGCCCGAACTCCCGGCACTTTTGCGTCATCACCAGCGACCAGTAGCTGTAAGGACAGACAGCGTCCCAGGCCCAGTAAGGCCTGTCGCAGCGCCTTGCACGTTGTCAAGCCAGCGCAGACTCAATGACTGCGACTAACTCCTCATGGTCGGGCCTAAACGCCACGGCCACCATCCGGTCACCGCTGGAGGTGGCCCGGGACGTGTACCGTCTAGCTGTCCCGGTCATGCTAGTGGCCTGCCTAATATCCATGGTCTTCAACCTTGTCATCGTGGAGTCGGTCCACTGGCTTCGACGTAGCCCCAGCCCAACGCTCTGCTTCAGCTTAAGCCTGTCGGCGGCGAACGCTTACGCATCTTTGCTCGTCGGCGTCGGTCTCGTGGTGAACAGCCTTCTCCCCGCCGTGTACCACGTCCAGCCACCAGCCTGCTGGGCGCTGTCTCTGGAAGCATTCCGTCTCACGGGTCTCATCGCGTCCGTTTTCCACCTGCTGGCGCTCGCCGTGAACCATTACATCGGCATCCTGCGGCCCCTGCACTACGCCGCGACCGTGACGCGTCGCACCGTATGGCTCTCGACCGCAGCCATGTGGCTCTTGCCATTGTTCTTCTTCCTGTTCTACTTCTCCAGCGTGCCAGGACAGGGGTTCCAGACTGTGAACTGTCGCTACGACTTCATCCTCTGGAGCACCTTCCGCGTCACGCTTTCCGGACTGTTCTTCGTGCCCCTGGTACTCATGTGCTTCATATACACGCACATTTTCATCATCGTCCGTCGCCACCAGCTGGGGGTCGGCCTGTCCGCCCAGATTCCGGGACAGCTGCGCAGAAGCGTCAAGGCAGTGTACACGACCCTGCTCATCCTGGGCACGTACCTCGCCGGCTGGATGCCCGCCGTGCTGTTCTACGTGCTGACATGCCTGGACTGCGCCTACCCGATAACGTCGCTGTCCCTGGACGTGCGCCTGACCTTCGGCATACTCACCAACTCGCTAGTGCTGATCAAGTCGTTCGTCGACCCGGTCATCTACGTGGTCCGCATGCGCGAGATCCAGGAGGCCTTCGCACTGATGTGGAAGTCCCGCTGCGGCTTGGTCGACGTGTCCCGCTCCTCGGTCGACTTCATGCACATGGCTCACTCACGCACCGACACACAGCGCATCACCACCAACGGATCGCAGCACAAGCAGCGCTGCATCGCCCAGTTCAGCTAGCCCGCCGTGCGCCGCAGCAACTCGGGCCGGCGCGCCGCCGAGACGCCACTGTGAACGCCAGATCGCATCAAAGAACCAGGGACGAAGCAGAGCCAACGACGGCTAGAAAACGCTAAAGCTGACACAGTAGCTAGCCAGGTGGTGCTCGGCCTGGATGACCCGGTTGCTGCTGAGGACCACTTTCCCAATTTCATCAGGTCAGCTCCTTAAACACACGCTGTTTGTAGGCCACTGTTTTCATTCCTTATCGCGCGTGTGTGTGCTTGTGACCGATTGTAGGCGTGCCAGCACCCATACAAGTGACAGACAGTTATTCCACGCGCTGGGTCACATGCACGGCGCGTGACTAACTTGCCTGGAACTTAGGGGGTGGAATCTTGCAGTGCAATGCTTTTCTGCACCCGCCAAACTGTGGCTCTCTCACGCTCCATGCGTCGCACTCTCCTCTACACGCGCTCCCAGCACGTGCTTCGCTGTGCTTGGGGCGCTTGACCAGAGTTGAGTCGACGCTGGTCTTTTTTCTTCTTTAAAGACACGTTGCGTAAAGTGTTTGTGCTCCTAGTTGCCTTGTGAAGCTCATGTGAAACATTATGGCCTTGATTCTTGTGTCACTGTGCATTATTACCGAAACATCTTACAGCTGACTGTTCCCATTGTCTTTGATAACCAGCTCCTGCGTAATACCTCATCTACGGAAAAAAGGTGTGTCACACTTTGACGTAAATGTGTTCCATACTTTGTCTCAAACTAATAAAGTCGGCTTAAAGGGACTCTGCAACACTTCCGATATACGCTTTCACTCTTTCCTTCGAATCTGGAAACATTGTCAATACTAGTTATCGACAGCACGGAGAGACAATGCGTGATTCGCTCGTCGCAGCAAAATTATCAGTCTACCGCTTCTGCTTTGCTTTTGTGGCTTTTTTTTTTAAGTGGCTATCGAATGCGTTCAGTGCTGCAGCAGAAACGAAGCGGCCAATAGCCGCTACATTGCTGTAATGACGTAATTAGAGCACCCAAAGAACGCCAAGACTCGGGATAAAGAGACAAATATTTTTAACAGGTCACCAAGTTATCTGATGGGCATGCAGCAGTAATTTTTGGCTGGGGTACTTTGTGACTCCCTATTCGAAGTACTGAATGTGTTTATTGACTACGTGCTGAAAGAATTTAAGACTTAGAAAAAAAGTTGAAAGAAGTGTTGCGGGTTGCCTTTAGGTCGATTTGAACCCGGCTGGCAGCAGCTGTGGGAGTTGGGGCAAACTGGGGCTTGCATGCTTTGTGTGCCTGTTCCTTTACGTGCCACCAGATGTTTTCAACCCCTCTAATTGTTCAAGTACTGTAACAGTCCTTTCGCTTATAGAGTATATTTGACGCTAAAGGGTAATTTTTCGCTTAGCGTGAAGCTGTTTTCGGAGAATGAATGTCCATCCACCGCAAATTTAAAAATAAAGTCAACACTGCTTTGTCCACACACAAAGCACCTCCGGGGGCTAGATATCAGTAATTACAGAATGACTTAAACTATGTCGCGACTTAAAAAGTGTGTTAAGAGTCTCACGAAAAACCGAAAATGAAATTAAATGCATATTTCAACTGTTCCGGAAACTGCGTGAATGACTGCCTGAATAAGTACGCTACGTTGTAATAAAGTGGCGCTTTTTATAGGCTACACTCGCGAAATGTTAATGTCGTTTTCAGAGATGGTGCCTCGTGGTCGTAACCTTCTCTATTTTATAAGCAACGCTGCTTCTTTCTTTGCAATATTGGAAGTTGGTTTAACTCCCGCACGAGTCACACGGAAACACACACAAAAGCGCGATTAACTTGCGGAAAAACGAAAAGAGACATTGCGTATTTAAAATCGACCCGCCGTAGAAGCAGCGAATGGAATATGCGAGAATTTTCGAATATGTGAGCGAGGTTGCAACAAACGTACACCGCTCGCACGCGTGCTGAAGTTAATAAAAATGTTAAGGCAACCTCGGCGCATGCCGAACACGACCACTATTAGGATATGCTCTAGTACCATTAAGAAGAGACCGGAGAAAAAGTTGTGGGGCAATATTCCGCACAGACGTTTCTTCGACTTGGTTACCTATTTTATGTCGGTTTTAAAATGCCAGACGTGAAGCGTCCGTGCAACGCGCCTGCGTCCATTACACGTTCTTGCTAAGCATTTTTGTGGCGCTATTTCGCAACAATTTTTGCGGTTCACCACACCGCTTCTTTTCCCTTTTTTCTTGCGCTAGTTCGCAGCGTTTCTTCGTTGCACTGCGGAACTTAGATTTACAGTTCCTGACTTGCCTTTGATAGTCCGCGGGATATGCCGAGGGTTCTCTACATAAACGTGAAAAACGAAGGCGGCGGTAAGGCCGGGACTGATAATCGAAATGCTCCACTACTTGTTACTTTTTGCTCATTTCCAGGTTACGCAAGTGTGCTGGGTTTAAAAAAAAATACGCGGTGTGATCATTGGACAGCTGAAAAAGTACGCGTCATTAGGCAAATCGAGAATTAAACATCAGCGGGTGACGAAACTGCCTGGAAGTTTGAATGCGCGTCTAGAGTTCCTGTCAGGGCGGACTTATTCGGCGTACAAATTCTTCAGGTCGAATCCAACACATGTCGAACCTCGAGGCCCCGTGCGTAAGTATTTCTTTCGCAATGTTTCTTTCACAAGTATTTCTTTCACAAGTATTTCTTTCATCCGGTGTTAAAAGTGACTTTTCCCAAAAGAAATTACGTATCCTTTGTCAGATAAGAAAACTATATATAATTACCCCAAACGTGGCATATTTATTACGATTGTTAAGTTGTAAAAAAAAAACGCAAGAGAGAATGGGGAATGCTCAGTGCCTCCCCGTTTCGTTTCCGCAAACATTGGGTTCTGCGGGGTTAACTGTTGGTTAACGACGTATTTGTGGAAGTTCTTAGGGAAATTCTTAGTTCGTGTCCCTTTCGCTACTCCCGAATGCGTTTGCTTCAGTGGGAGGAGTATGGTGCACTGAAAACAGATGAAATCCACGTTGGACCACGTGTGGTGGCTACGAAGACTCCATAATCGTGTCGAGTTCCCATCGGAGTTGTAAAAACCTGAAAGAATTCCCGTGTGCTCCTCACTTGGCTTCTGCGGGAAGAGCTTTGGCCCCGGAAAACCACTGTACTCGCATTATCTTGAAACAAAACGATACCAACGTTTGTCCACTAATGTCACGCTATAGCACGCCACTTTCATGTCATTCGTTGCAATACCTAATTATTCCCCGCTGTTTTAGAATTAGAAATATAATTCCGACAATTTTGCAGCCCTTCTGCGACCGCACGGGATGCGAAAAAACGGCTGTAAAGAGATGTATAATGCAAATTCGCTAAAGCGAATTACAACTGTGTCCGCTAGAAGAAAACTACGCCCATACTATATACAGGATTTGAGGAGTACATGTTCAATCTTTATTTGAAAACCGCGCACCATTTTGGCAGCGTCCCTGTTAGTACGGAGGTTGACCCTGCTGGGCGTACGCGTTCCCCGAGGACGTCCGCTGCCCACCATGCTGTCGAACTTTCTATATCTCTCCGCCTCATTACAGCTCCTCACTTATTACCGTGTAACGTCATTAGGCTACTTCTCCGACTTTCGCACGAGTGGGTGCGTGCGTGCTGTCGACGAACGACGTCGACACCCTTAACACGCTGACACCGGGGGCGCCAAAGCACTGATAGGGGGAAAAAGAACCACCATCCCTTCCCCAAAAAAGTTGGGAGAAGCGCGAAAGCTTCCTCACACCGTAAGTGCGTCAAAAGTGCGTCAAAACCTTCGCTAAAAGTGCGTCAAACATTCGCATGAAAGTGCGTGCAATCGATCGTCAAACCTCCTAAGACCCAAACCGCAAACAAAAAACGCACCCACGCGGCTATTTTGTGACCATTAAGTAAACGCGTCTACGAACGATCTAAATGTGTACCGATACGTGGTTTATGAGATAAAGGCACACTATTGTACTCCTCCTTCATGATCGATGCCCGTATTGTCTTATCTTAAACCGTTCCTTTTTCGCGATTTTCAAGTAAAAGTTCTAACACCATGTTAGTCCGGTTTCACGCAAGCGCCGTGTGTCCAGAGATCGTATCAGAGCGTTTCGGCCGACCAATCGGTCTGTGGGGAAATGCATTCGTTCCTGGACAGGACGCCATCGGTCCCACTAAGAAAGCTTTCGCTTTAAAAAGCGATTCGCTACACCCGTTCAAATTGAAACTCTCTGAATTGTCTTTATTTCGGCGCGATAGTATGTCGAGCCAAGAGCACTGCGAAGAGCAGGAGGGTGTTAACAATGGCATAATTCCGCGTACGCAACACAACTGGTTAGCAATTTGTAAGAATTCTTTTTCACGATGCCTAAAGGGCGGACATTTTAAGCATCCGACGATTTCCTCGGGAAAGAGTCAGCTTTCATCCTTGTGATTTAGACAAGTTTAGTCACCCATTTGTCAACTTTAGGGCTTATAAAAATGCGGCCTATAGATGAAGGGAGGGAATACTGCTCGACATTTGACGTTTCTGGCATGAATTATGGACCTTTTACGGCCCGAGTTTCAAAAAGCACAACCTATACAGCACGACCCTGCAGTTTGCATATTTCTTGGCTGTAGATTTCCGACGGTTTCGGTTTCATCTCTATGACCTTACTACATAGTGCGATACTGCGATGGGTGGATCATAGAAAGTGTGCCAAAGCAATGAAAAAAAAAAAATCGGCCATCTTAGCAATTGAGATGCAAAGACTGAGGTAACAGCGGAGCTGTGGGTCTTCCCTATGGCTTTAACTTGGCTTTTCCCAAGCCTGCCCCTTTCTTAAGAGAAAGACGCTTAAAAAGCGGAGTTTTCTCCATGAAGACTGAGTTAGACCAAAGTCTACAACCAACTAAAATCTAAAATTCCAAAGTCCGAATCCAGAGCTTCAACTCAGCCGAAGTCCAGAGCCCGCGCTACGAACCCAAAGGAAATGCTGCGCGCCTCCAATGATATGATAACGCAATTTAAGCAGGTTACACTAACTCGTGTTCTAAAAAAAGAAAAAAAAAAGCGATGATAGTGAAATCGGATAGACGAGGATTTCGTAACGCGAAGGACCCAGGTTCGTTTCCGACCACGGGAAGCGTTTTTATTTTTCTTGGGGCGCGCGGGCTCCTTGCCGCCTCACCACTTTCCCTCACACTTCCTTGCCTAGCATTTTCCCCCTCTGCACTTCGTCAAGCCGAATTTTCCTGCTAACGATCCGCACGGACAGAAGAAAGCTTAAACTGCTCCGTTATTTAAAAAAAAGGTTTAATTTAACGATCCTAACTGTATCAGGGACCGGATGTAACGAGATAGTCGCGTCTGCTGGCGCCCACGTGCCTTACGAAAGGCCGAACTCCCAGACGCAAGAATTTGTGATATCTTGAGCGAAACTCAGTATTTCGCCACACCAGCCTTGCTCGAGCGGATCTAATATCAGACTTCGCAATTACATTTGCTCCCTTAGACTGACTGACATAGCGCCACAAAAGCGAAAAACCTGCTCACGTCAGCAGCCTCCTGTTGCCGGTGCCATTTCATGAGCCGTTCTACACTAAAGCGTGATGTATGGATTCCAACATTCACAAGCGGAACTGTACATGCCAACAATATTCCGCGAGAGCGCTCACTAGCCGAATATGTCCAATGGCGCATTTGTGCGGCCTTTGTCGTCCACTGCGAGCGCCAGGCGGCAGTATCAACATATCCGCCAATTTACACACGTTTCTAAGGCAACCAGACGGTTCCGCTTCACCGCAGTACACTCAAGCGACTAATCCATGCGACCTACAAAGCGAATTTGGCGAATGATAGCAACGTGCATACCATTTTAGTCAAAAGGTGATCTGCGCTGACGTTGTGATGCAGGCGGAATGCTCTGCATTGCGCAGTGCCCTGCGCAATACAGAGCGTTCCGCCTGCATGGCGTGGTGCCACAAAGCAGAAGGCTATTTTCACTCAAATGGTATGTTCGATATCGTCATTAGCCGAACTTGGCTACGTGGATTTGTCAACGGAGTGCATTGTGATAAATCGATAGCATCGCAGGGTTATCGTAGAGTGCACGGAATAGGCATCAGCAGATAGCGCGGAATAGAAAGTTTCCCTAACAGTCAGCTGACAATAATGAGCGCCCAGGCTGTTTCGCCAGAAGCCGGAAAATGTGACGGCAATCGAGAAGAGACCCACAACTTCGCTCATACACGCACAGACAGACAGACAGACAGACAGAGAGAGAGAGAGAGAGAGAGAGAGAGAGAGAGAGAGAGAGAGAGAGAGAATAAATCTTTATTCATCGAGCAGAAGCTGATGTTACGGGCTTCAGCCCGCAGAAAGCATCCGAGTCCGGGATTTCTTGGCTTCGACTATCTATCTATCTATCTATATATATATATATATATATATATATCTCTTAACATTTTGCGACCACTTCAGCGAACAGGAAAAGCTTTAGGCTACCATAAACACGAGCAGAATAGTCATATATTGCACGGTGTTACGTAAGTAACTCCGCAGACCGAAATAATGCCATCGAACAGCGTCACACTGCAAGAACTTGAAGTGCATCAACAGAAAAATGCGTGACCGAACACAATTGAAAATAGCACCTGGCCACTCATACAATGTTCGATTTTTCATGAACCAATGATCAGCACGGCTCCCGTCGTTCGTTAGGTCCAAATCGCTGAGCAAAACAAAAAGAATAAGAAAAGCGAAAATCCCAAAAGTCTGAAACCGGCGACGCGCGTTGGCGCCAGCGAAGGCAACTGCAAAAATGTTTCGGCAAATATGTAAGCGATGCCGAATGACGCCTCAAATTTTTGTGAGAGGAGCGGGTACTCAAAGCGCTGAAGCCACACCTGGGCTATGCGGTTAACTGTGCGTGCTGGAGGGCTCCAGATTAATACAAACAACCTGTGATCGATATTTAACGGGATCCAATATCGCCACGGACACTTCCATATTTCGCCTTCATCAGAAAAATGGCTACCGCCTGCCGGGCTCTTACCCGCGCCCATGGGCGAATAACGTCTCGTTGTAGAAAATGGCCATTCCTAGGACGTTGCGGTGTAAGCGGTGTATGTGAATGTATATATAATACCGTGTGTGTGTATGTGTGCGTTCTTGTGCCCGTCCGATACTGAAGAGATAGCGACGCTTCTCACAAACCTTACCGCCTCGGTGGCTCGGTGGCCAAAGCCTCGTGCTGCGGAGCCCAAGGACGCGGGTTCGATCACAGCCGGGGTGGCTGCCTTTAGGCGAAAAGCAAGAACGCCCGTGTGCCGACATTTCGGCGCACGTTCAAGATCCTAAAATGGTAACAATTAATCCGGAGCTCTCCACTACGGCGCGCTGTAGCTTCGGGGCGTTAAACATAAAAAATCTGAAATTGAACAAACCGTCTTGCTGCTCTGAAAGATACAAAAACCTCCTCAATTACTTGCCGTCACTGCGATCGTCTCAGTTTTCTGCGCTGGTTGGGAAACTACTAAAGCGACTGAGAAATAAAATAACAGACTCCAACCAAAGTACAAACAAAGAGCGTTTCGGTACCAACTGGGTTCCTTCCAGGGCTTGTGAGTGGGGCCACGTTGCAGCGGTATCTTTTGTAGTCTATCGCGGTCGGTCATTCACAAATCACCACGATGTGGAGCGCAGTCCACGCGTGTACACAGTAGGGAGAGTTTCTAGGGCCTGATTAATAATCTCTTCCCAATATACCGCTTTCGTAAATGGCCGTTCCGTCGAGGTCAGTTTCCTGGGCGGATGTCACGTAGTGATCGACAACGGCGCTGCGCTCTCTATTTTGTCTGTGGGCATCGTACTTGTGCTGCTTCATTCGTTCCGGTAGATTTTTCGTCCCGCGAGTGCATGCATCGGATTCTTCGTTTATACTTTGCCTGGAGTCTGTTATTTCGCTTCTGAGTAATTTTTAAACACCACGGCATTTTTTTTTATCATTTCAGCTTTCTTTACACTATCACTCTATCTATCTCTCAGTTTCACTTTTAAAAGTACACCGTTAGCAGAGGTCAACCAACCTTCCAATTTTAACGCGGCAGATTTAACGGGCCTCCGACAAGAGGTCGCGTAGCATGTCGGACAGCACCAAACGCTTTGTCAGAAAGCCACCTCTACAGTGCGCTTCGCGGTGGCAATTAAAGAGATGGCACATAGCTTGGCGGGCGATTGACCGAAAAGTTTAATACGCCGCCGCCATCAGCAAAGCGGAATCGACCACTGAGACCCTCTTGTCCCTCTTGGCGAAACCTGGCGGCGAACGCTATATATAGCGAAAGTTCCCCAATCTCACTCCTGCGTGTGACACTTCATAACCGTCTTTACAACATTTAAACGTCAGAAATAAAAGATTGGCGGACCGCCAAAAGGTGTATTGACGCATCAAGCAACATCGCCAGGCTAGTTTCTCAGAGCCGCCTAAAGACACCTACAACTTCTTCTGAAGACCGCAACCATCCCGGAATGCAGCGGATACCTCCGGAGGTATCCTCCCGTTAAATTCTCGAAGCCTGCGATCACCCACATGCATTTCTTAAGCGTGCGTGCGTGCGTGCGTGCGTGGACATTTACAGTAAAGGTGTTAAATATATTCACCGGATGTTAGAACTGACATTCCCCAAAACAAGAATGCCACATTTGACTGCTTGGACGGCTCTAACGGAGTCGAGTTCGCGTGTTTTCTTTGCTTATGCATTGTTCCCAGCGGAGGAATGAAATCGTCTCAAAATTTTCGTCTGCTCCCAGCTTTTGAATTCATGGGTTTCTACGAGAGGACTGAGGGGTGGGGGGCTAAGAAACGTGTGTAACTTACTTTGTCTGAGCGTATTTTAAAACCCATTAACCTTATAGCACCACGTTTATTTGGGAAAATGACTCTGTAGCCATGCCGGGTTTAATCTTTTTAATTACCGCACGTAAATATTATTCGCCGTTCTGGAATAAATGCCATGACGCCAGAGATTCCAATGTCATTCTGCAACCTCACAAGGCCTGTCGGTATATTTGTAATGCAAATATGCTGAAAAAAATTGTGAATCAAATTATCCACTAGGAAAGCTGGAACATTACAACGTTTCAATTACGCTCAATAAACTGAGAAGTATGCTTATTCTTCATATGTAATCGAAGGTAACTTCGTACGCGGCAACCGTTTGTTCACCATCTCTCTAGTCGCAGACATACTCCGCAATTTCGGCAGCGGTGTTCTGTGCTGGGCGCACGTTTTCCTCTCATGGGCTCATGTGGCTATCCCGTTCTCAGAATTCATCAATCAGAGTGCTCTGTTACAAGAGAAGGCACTAAGTCGATTTCGCTGTATTCGCATTACAAGAACAGAGAGAGAGAGAGAGAGAGATAGAGAAAGGGGGGGGGGGCGCTCTGTGGTGGACTGTTTATTAGCGGAAAGCCGAGAGGTCTTCCGGCGTGTTGTCGCCTACATGAGCCCCTAAAGCAAGTAGGGCAGAAGAGAAACGAAAGGGGAAGAGGTAAACAACAACGACAACAACAACAACAAAAAAACGGAGTTAACATGTCGCTTTGAGTGCGCGACATAAAAGTTCGGATGCTCTCACACCATGAGGATATTTAGTCCTGAATAAGAAATTCCACGCACACGGCAACTTTCCCAGCGGAAAGGTTATCCGCATCAAAAAATACGTTTCGAGGAAGCAAAAAGAAGCCAGATGGTTCATTGGATATTTACATCCAGATATTCCGAATAGCTGCTTTCAAATGGATTTAAAAACTTCTTATTCACACGCGCTCATGAAAAGAAAAGCTCGAGCTAAAACGCGTCACACGTGCATATAAGTATGGCTTAACACTTAGTCGTACTTCTGACGACGCTCTTAATTATTTCGCACTAGAAATCTCGCCGCAGCGTGCCTCATAGCGCTTCGCGCTTATTTACGCCCTTCCTGTGCCAGATAAGGTCATGCTGTTCCTAAGCAAAGCGAAGAAATCAAAGCAGGTGTTATCTGCTTTATGTCTCCGGCAAAGGAGCTCGATGCGATTATAATTTATCAGCAGCCCAGAGGAACATCTGGAATTTTATAACAGCTGTAGCAATGGGCATTACAGAATTTTTTATGAGGTGCATATGAGCAGTGCACCACATTCATATTTGAATAAGGGGCGCTGATATTTGAAGCTTAACCTCGGCGCACATCAAGCCTAGTTGTAGCAGGGTACAGGGACCGCGGCAACGGGTCTGCCCAAGCTCCTAGCGTATTTTATTTACATGTATATGCCCACTTACCGAAGTTAGTGCCCACATGCAGGCGGCCAAAGGTATTTTACGATGCCAAATGCTTACGATGCAATCTTGCTTTCTTACATGGACGAAGGCGCACAACTAAGACCCGTCCTGTCATGGTAGCGTGGTTTACGAGCGGCTTGCAGGAGAGTTACTTCCTTTCCGACGATGAAGAGCCAAAGCCAAACTTAACTTAACGATGGTATACATGAAGCAGCGCACTAGTGTGCTTACATCACAATTCGAAGGGGTAGAGAAACGTTCCCCGAAAGAGCCCAGGGTGCACTGCCTAGGCTGGTCAAAAAAGAGCCTATTTATAGTCTTCAATGCAATGGTGCAAACAGGCACCGACACGTTAGAAGCAGAGTCAAACCCACACACGCAAAATGCACTGTCGTAGGGTCAGAGACGTGATGAGTCAGACACGGCGAACAGCCGCCGCGGCAAGCCGGTGCATGCGCAAGAGGGTTCTGGCCGCGCCGCATTCTCGAAGTCGCCAGCGAGACCAGTACGAACTTGCGCGGCTCTGTTCGGAAAGGGGGCCTCGCAACAGACCTCTGAAACTCTCCAGGGAAGCCCATCGGCGAGTCGCGTTGTGCGCTGTTGAAGCCTGCGCGCCGCGTCAACACACACATTACAGTCGATTCGTAACACTGTGCTCTTCTTACCTGCCGTTTCACCTGGCACGCAATCATATTTAAAGGGGAAAAAAAGATACTATTGTGTAAATACAACGACAAAACGCAAAACCCAAATAAAAAAATTGGCTCCAATCCACGCTGCGAAGGTGGTTGGACTGCGAAGATATAAACGACACCCACAACGATTACCCATGCCTCATCACTTCAATTCACACACGTGGCTCTACAAAGAGTGAAACCAGGGACTCTGTCAGCCGTTACCAGAGATTCGCCGGGGCGGAGTCCCGAACACAGCAGCGCTTGGCCACGGCCGGGCGAGAGTGGCGGACGCCGCCGCTCTAGCCCGGCCGTGCGTCGGCAGAAAGAAAGAAGACAGGAGCTCCTTTCGAGGGGTGAGGAGGAGGGCGGCACACGCGACTATGGCGTCACCTCTCTCACTGCCTGCCCCTCACTCTTGTTTCATATGTAGCCTCCAAAAGCACCCTCATCCTCCCCAGACGCTGAATACAAAACCACCGTCTGTCTCCCCATCTCCACGTGTGGACGCAGCTTAGTCGGCAAGCCGATGGGCTCTCGCGCCGCTTCTCTTAGGGCCCAGGTTCGGTCGCTGGCGGTGCCAGTAACTTGTTTGTGTAGCCTGGATGTAGCCAGTAGCCAGTAGTAGCCTGGGACGTTTCTTTGTGTAGTCATTAGCAGTCTCGAAGTTTTCTGCTGACGCGAACGCGAAAATTTCCTTGGCTGGTTAGAGGTATGCTGCTTCGCAGTAAACGCGGCAGCATTCGGGGATGAACGGATGGACACAGGCGGAAGCCCTTGCGGTAGAAAAATGGGCGGGTGGAATATGTGTTCTCCCTTTTCTAGTGAGGAAGGGGGGGGGGGGGGGGGGGGGGGAGGGAGGGAGGGAGGGGGGCGTTGCATGAAAACACGGATCAAAGAAACCAGCGGTGACCGTTATTCAGTCACGCGGTGCACAGGACTGAAACAGATGCCGCAGAGCGAAAATTTCGGCACGCTCCGCCCTGTGTTAAAAAACTACACTCAAAACGTACTACGGTAAAAACGCGTGTTTTTAGCGTATTTCCGAAAGGAAAGCTCCTGACTTTAAAGCTTGTCGCAAACACCAGAAACACGACAGAGTTCTGTTCTGTGTCCTCAACAGCCACAACACGACTAAGAAAGCGAACCCCAATCCGCTACTTCACTTGCCTCAATGAAAGCATACATCGCAAGGCGATGACGGCGTTCAGGGGCAGACGGGTGAACATACCTTCTTTGAAGGGCACGCATGCCAACTGACAGGCGGGAGTCGTGTGCACCGCTGAAGCACACGTTGAGATTTGACCTCGCGGCCAGCGCGGCATAGTGGAAATATGCGCGTGCCACATTGTCCTGCGTGTCCCTTGCTTGCTGGTGGCATTCCGTTTCCCGAAAGATACAGAACCAGCCTTTTCTGTGCACGCCTAGTGCCATCTATTGGTTTGCTTTGAACAAACTATTATCTTGAGAAATGGGTGAAAAAAGGGCTCGCCGTCCGGCCTCCGCCGCTTGGAGGTACATTCTAACGTACCGAAGGTTACGGTGTGGGTTCCAGCCACGCAATCACAAGTATTTTTACCTTAGTCATGGCTCATGAGTGACTACTTTCGCGCAAGAACGTATCTCCGAGATCATTTGGAAACATTAATTTCGTAAATAACATTTAATTCGTAAACAAGGACGGTTTGGTATCTTTTGCGTCCCTTAGTGACCAGGAAACAGCCGCTCACCGCGCTTAATTGCTGTTGTGCACCGCGTATAAAGCGCGGGTTCTCTGCCCTTCGAGGAGCAGAATGTCGCTGCCTACTTCCCTTTTCCTTTGCACACGCGCCATCGCGATAACACACGCGCCAGTACGCTCTATGCGGTTTGCAAAAAGGCGCCCCATCACCCCACTGGAGACGAGGTACTTTCCAGTGTCCCAACACAGACAGAAACCGGAGTTCCTCGACAAAACAACCCCACAATTTATCGACATGCAAGCAAAAAGTTAATTTTTCGATCACCCGAAAGCAAACCTATGCCGGCTGAACGGGCCATGGAACGAATAACCATAGGAGTAACACTTAGGGAAAGGAAACCAGCCTCCTGGATCAGGGAACAAACTCGCGTAGAAGATATCGTAGTTCAAATAAAGAAGAAGAAATGGACTTGGGCTGGCCCTGTAGGGAAGCGAAATGACGAAAGCTGGATAACCCGGGTGAAAGAGTGGATACCGAGAGACAGGTCTAGAAAAAGGGGAAGGCCAATAACTCTGTACAGACACGAAATAAGAAAGTTCGGAGGCTAAGAATGGACTCGGGCAGAGTAGGACAAGAGCGGTTGGCGGTCAACGGGAGAGGCATTCGTTCCGTAGTGGACCTAAGTAGGCTGTTCTTGATAATGATGATGAACGAACTGAATGATGCGTCACAACAACAACAAAAAAGTCTATCGTTTGTCTTGCCCGACGTACACCTCCCGTCCGCAAGCGTACCCCAGTAAAGTTCTGCCGATCAGCCTACACCAGGGTATCCTTGCGCTGTGGTTGAGACTGGCTGCGGTTCTTTAACTTGCACGTAGTGACACCTACACGGGACAAGGCCACAAAAAAAGTTTGAAAGACGCTTAAGCTTTGCCTTTTAGAGTGAAACGCGGAACCGTTATCTGGCCCGTTGGCATCGCGCAAAAACTTTCCGAGCGGTGAAAACCTTTGCGTTCCTGCTAGCCCGCCACCTGTTGGGGCAGCGCCTTACGAACATGGGAGTATCAATGGGCGCTGCAAAGTTGCGATACGGGATCTTTAGCTCATGCCGATTTTTTTTTTTCGTGCTCACGGTCAACGCCGACGACGACACATGATCCTCTTAACGCTAGGCGTTAAAAAGACGTAGCCACCGGTATGCTTTCAAGACAAGGAACTCGTGGGCAACGCCGAACAGTTAATTTAGACACCACACTCATTACAAGGCGTGCTGGGTTGAGAAGACTGGCAGAATTTGGCAAGGCAGGACAACCGACATGGTCATGCATGGGCCACTGTTCAAACAAAGCATAGGGGCACATGCTCGAATGAAGCATTGCCTGCTTCCCTCGTAGTCGACCGCAAGGAAACATGGCGTCCTCCTGAGCTCAAGGGAATGTGCTCTAATTCATTCATTCCTGAGCCGTGCTTTCGCAACCGCACAGGCGGCAGCCGGCTGCAGTCACGAGATAGCGCGTAGTCCACAGTGCGTCGGCGTAAGTCGCCGGATTCACTTTGGGTTGCGGCATGGGAACGAGAGCAGTGCTAGTGAACGTTTTCGGCTCTCGGGGAAAAATAAACGCGCACAGAGGCACAATCGAGTCCGAATCATGACGTCACATTACATGTATATAACGCGAAGGATTTACCGCTATTTTTCGCTATCGCAAGCGTGCCGCACCTTTCGACACAGTCTCGCAATGATGCTCCACATAAATAAGTATCGCCCTGTTAAGCCGATAACCACTTACACCTCAAAGGGGATTTATGGTATGAGAGCTCTCTGCCTCTATGCGTCTTTTTCGCGGAGGCCAGGGTTTTGTACCGTTCCAACGCTGTTCTTTGTTGCCCCATGCCGAATAGCGGTCGATGAGTAGACCGATCCCACCACGAAACGAATCAACCTTAAAGAGGTACTGAAACGTTGAAACAAGTCTACTATAATGGTAGAGTGCCGCGAATGCAAATACACCACTCGCGGGAGCAGCTGTTGCTTATTAGCGCAGAAATGCCAGAAGTGTGAAAATGGGTACCGCCACCCCAAATACTTTTCACCGCACTACGATTTGTCTAAGCGTTTTTCTGAAACAGACAGCAGGGCAGGCAAATGTAAAATGTATGCAGGAACTCCTCCTCAACCCACATTTGTCTTTAAAAGATGCCCACTGCAGATTTGAAACATCATACGCCTGTTTCCTCACTACAAACGATGGTAAGCTTTGTTTGAGCTTCGATTTTGGCACAAATGTTTCGCGTTGAGTCCTACAAGTACAGTCGGATATATATCTGCGGGTGAACTCGAGACCTATCGGAACATAATTTGTTACTGTCATGTCTATTTATAATCTCAGACTATTGAGTCTGAGATTACTGGCGCGATCGGTTACGCGAGCTGTGTCCGGCCGCTATGCCGGGGAAATCTCGAGGGCATTTTGTACTCCTCTTAGGCGGCCGCATCGGCTTTGTTTCAACGACTTTGTAGGCGGTCCTTATTCACGACGTGTGACGTGTCTTTTGCGTCAAGGAAAAATGAGAGCGAAACAAGAAAGAGAAATGAGGCCAGCCTCAATTCTTTGTTTCTAAACAAAGTATAATTTGCCTCTGAACAACAGCCGAAACAGCTTTGAAGGATACGATTTTAGAGTTAAAACAAAAAGTCAATCAGCATTTGGTGCCCTTCAATGTACACGTCACGGGAGAACAGTAGGGACTTTTTTATTTATCTTTTTGCGCGCGTATAAAATTAATATTTTGTAATTGCCTATCACCAACTATACTGCCTTCCAATAAAATCCCGTATGTAATTACATTACCAACTACTTTAGCCTGAAAATAATGCAGCCCCGCGTTGAATTGCTTTGAAAGCGCCATTTCATGAACTTAGCATTGTGTAGGCTCTTCAGCTATAACCGTTTTGCTTCAAGGGAGACTCGAAAGTGAACTTTCAATCTGTGGTTGCAGATACTATTTTATTTTGGCTTCCCGAATCAACCACTAACTAACCAAGGAGTGTTCACACAGAAACGATCTCGGACCACGCGACGAGGCCAGATGCGATGGAGTAACGAGGATTGTTGCAGAGAAGAAGGGCAGGGAAGGAGAAGGCGGATCAGAGCAGTAAGAGTGCCCGGTGTTTTTCTTCTCCGTTTTGCGTTTTTCTAGCAAGACTGAGAAGAAAATCTAGCAGACCAGACGTAAAACTTATCCCATTCATCACAGAGCCCACAATTCACACCAGAAAAACCAGAATCGCGGCGGTGGGGCATCAACGCGGAGCACGCAATCTCTTCGAGCAGCTGCGCAGGTCAGCTTAAAACCCATCGGAATTCTTTTGACAGCCACGGGGTTGTTACTTGTCTGCATGCTATAAGGTTGCAGATCAGTTCGGAGACAGGCGCCAGAAATTTTAAATCAGCGTTTGGGTGATCCTAGCATTAAAAACGCTTTCACGTTTAATTCATTTGGGGCCGCCTGTATTGGTAACTTGAGTTTAACATTATTAAACGTAATTTCCTTCTTACACGTTTGTAGAGTGAACGCTATACTAGGAAGGGGTATTTCATATGGCCAAAGCACTGAGCTGTTCCGTATAAAGTCGTATATTGGGTTGCTCACTGGGGCGGCTGCTTTTCACACAGGCAAAAAACAACAAAACATGCATCATTCCCTCATACACATAGTAAAATCAACCTCGTACTGCCCGAAACCGGCGCAGAATAATAAAAAAACCGGTGCGGCCTACTGAATTGATCCGTATAGATTTCCGCTGCAAAGCGCGTTCCGTGCGTTGAATATTGAATAAAAATAGAGCAGGGCTAACTGCCTCTTTTGTACACGCTGCAGACTGCGTCCATTCAATAAATTCCCCGGGAAGCTATTTTCTCTCCTCTCTCTCTCTCTCTCTCTCTCTCTCTCTCTCTCTCTCTCTCTTGGTTGTTTCCTTCAGCTCTGGGTTGTGCGAGGTGGTTGTTTGCGCTCGATGCAAAGTTTGAAAAATCCAGCGTTCACCTAGTCGATGCGGCTGGATCCGTGATTTCGCGGCCATGTGGTTGGCCGTTTAGGAGCGGCCGCCCGTGCGATACGCGAGCGATACGGTGGGACAACGGCTAGCGCAGGCTTTAAATCCAATGTCGATCGCTATCGACACGGTGCTACTCGGCACTGTGCGCTATGACATAATGGCCATTGCCAGTTGATTGGGCCCAATGCGATCGAAACGAGAAACGGATGCCACGACACATTTAATGCCCAGGCTTAAAAATGTACAGTGCAGCTTCGTAAAAAAAATCTGCAGAAATTCAGAGAATTGTCTACTAATGCGTAGCATCCTTATGCCGCTTGTCTAGAGTGAGTTCTTTACAGCCAAATATGGCGATGCGTAGCGAAAGACGTTGGGTTATTTTATTCTTTGTAAGTTTTCTTTTATTTATTTTCGCCAATGATGTAAATTTATACCATTAAAGCGATTAAGTGACTTTACTTCGTTTATTAAGTTTTTTTTTCCGCAGATGCAAGGCGAACTGCGGACTTGGTCAGTTTACGCTATTTTTTATTCGTATTTCTGACGTTCTTTTGCGGACTTTTTTTTTGTCTAGTCTTCCGGTTTCTTTTTTTTTTTTTGGGGGGGGGGGGTATAAAACATGCATACTCGATTTTGTCAGATCAATTTTGTGAAAATTTTGTTTTTTTATTTTTCTTATTTCTTGGTGTTTCAATATTTTGTTCGACCAGTTATCTCCACTTGCGCTATAATGACCATTAAATGTGTTACTTCCACCAAATCTCAATTTCTGTGGCCTTATAGGGCGTTACACGGTCCGCGCTAGGCGGGTACCCGGCAAAGAATGCTACGCATTAAAACAGCCCGAGGACACCTAAGCACTTCTTACAGGTGGTGAATGCGAAAGCGTGAATGTCCAGCTGAACGCCATATTCCGCCTCACGCAGTCGAACGGCTGGGCAATCTTGCCGCTGGAGGCGCTCCCTGCCTTGCGATCCTCCCTGGCCTTATCCACCGACGTGGGACACTACTCTCCACTACAAACAAGAAATAAAGCTTCACTACAAGAACATCAGAGAAACTCTTCGTACACTTCCTGTTCCAGACAAATCTCTAACAACCACGCAACTACGCATTATTCGAAGCATACAGTTAAACACCATCCTTACACCTGCTCGTTCCTTCCTCTACCGTATCCGACACTTACCAGCATGTCCCAATTGTCCCGAACGATACGCTAATTTAGAAGACTGCATTTTTCTCCTGCTCCATTGCAATTCAATCCCCACATTTTCCCCATACTCTTCCTTCAACGTGGCGGACTTGGCTAGCCTCGGACCAGCTCTCGGACCAGTTGGCGTTGGTGAACCTGGCCCGGGACATTCTCGACGCTTAATGTTGCGTTCGAATAAAGTTTTTTCCTCCTCCTCCTCCTTAACGGCGTAGTTAAATGATACTTAAGGTAAATGAATTAGGTATATATTTCAAAACGTCACTTTTGAAGCAAGGTGGAAAAACACTTTGCGTTACGTCGTATTGTGCAACTGCTATTTGGAAAGTGTTTTCATGCCAGCATCAATTGGCTAGTTTGTTTGACGAAACGCAGTTCAAGACGATGAAATGTCTTTGACGGCAATCGACAGGATAAACGCGCGGGAATGCTGCCCCGTTGTTGCTCTCACGACTGTTCTATAGACCACTTTATTCTCACTTATCATTCTCCTCTTCACATAAGCGCGTACGCGTCAAAGACGATTCGTTATAAAAAAACGAACTAAGAAGCTTTTCTATTATTTAAAAAAAATGTAAAAAAGAAGCTTTTCTATTATTTAAAAAAAAATGTAACTCTTTCATTACAAAATTCCACAACATGTGAGAGATAAGAAGTAACTTCGTTACTCGCAGTGTGTCCGTACAAGACTGAAACTGACCTGCTCAGGTTTCTCAGATATTTTACCTTTCTCTCTCGCTCACTGGATCTCTCAAACGCACACGCACGCACGCGCACACGAACACACACGCAACACACACGCAACACACACCCGCGCACGAACACACAGAGACGCGCGCGCTCACGCGCACAGGTCGAAACATGCGAAAGTCCGGAAGGTTGAACTCAGCTGGGCACCTGAGCATGCCTCACCCCGTGCGTAGATGGAACCCGACATTTAAATTCGCTCACCCAAAACTAAACCGTCTTCAGCGATGCTGCACCGTCCAAGCGGACGTCGCATAAGTCAGATTTCATTCGCGCAGCCGTCCACTTCTCTAAGAAAATGGTTTTGCCACTACCCATAAGCCACCCAATTTAATTTTCGTGAAAGTAATGACATGATCGCTTCGAACGAATGTGTACGACACGAACGAGGCCGCACTACTCGATAGTATCTGAACCCGCCGCGGTGGCTCAGTGGCTCGTTGTGCTGCTGAGCTCAAGCGGTCGCCGCTTTTCAGGTGGTGGCGAAGAGCGAAACCTCGTTCCTCTGCACATTAAAGATCCCCAGGATGGAAAAATTAATCCGGAGCCATCGACTACGGCGCGCCTCATACCAAGGTGTAGCTTCGGCGCCTTAAACCCCACAATCAATCAACCAATCAATCAACCAATCAATCAATCAATCAATCAATCAATCAATCAATCAATCAATCAATCAATCAATCAATGAGACAAAATAGACTAACAATTAATTATTCGATAATTAATTAATTAATTAAGAATAATAATCAGTCCGTCAGCCAACAGGCAGTCAATCAATATGAGGGCTCAGCTATGGAAGGACGCTACTTGTCAGCCATCGCGTCAACACACAAATTGTGCCGCAATAGCATAGAAATTCACCAAACTTGTCAGACGACACTAGTAATCACGCGGCAGAATCACAGCAGCGTAGCTTTTTTCGAAATTCATCTAAATTGACCAACGCCACCCGTATAGCGCATCAGACAGCTGTTCTTTGTGCTCGCGGTACTTTGAACAGTGCGTGTAGAAGGCATTTGTCTGGAGTTATCGTTTCCAGCGAGCGAATAAGCTATGAGCATGCGTGATACTGACTGCTTCAGTATAATTAGTGGCAATGGTTTCGCGTCAATGGTGCTTGATCTCATCCGTAAATAGCAGCCCTTACTCCACGATTTAAATGAGCGCGCTCACTTACCCTAGGTGCGCAGTATACGTGAGAGAAATTATAGCAATCTTTCTCATTAACGTACGAAGGCCACCAATTCCTGCGGCATAAAGCACACGTCATGGGTACACTTCCGAGTTGCGGAGTTAGTGAGCAGCGAGAGTTAATGAGCAGCATATAAATCTCGGACTTCAGAGAAATTCTCTCGTTCCCGCTGCTTGGGCGCACCCGGAACTTTACCGCGGTGCATTTGTAAACGCTGCGCTGGCAGATGGTAGAGAATTAGTTCCCACTGATTTCCCAAGCGCAGCATTTGCAAGATCCAAGCAGATTTTTCATTTTCCCGCTGACTCAAGAAACGCCTGTTTCATTTCGGCGAGTCGGGGGACTCGCCGCGGTGCCTAAAATGAGCACCCGCCCACATAGGGCGATTTTTCACGCGAGCGTGGTCTACCTTGCGAGCGTTTTGCTCGTTGAGGACCTCCACTACCTAAAGAAATGGAGATAGCGCATGAGGCCTAACACGCCGACGGACGGGACGGGTCAATAATAATAATAATAATCGTTGTCGTCGTCATTGTCATCCTATCAGTGTCTTAGGGAGCCTTCCTAGCATGGTTGCACGTATATAGCTTAGCCTCACTATTTTCCAATGACGCTATGTCTACAGGACCAGGCAGCCCTTTTTTAAAGACGATAGTCTTTTTTGGGCTACTTAAACCCAGAAATTTTGGTCCGTCTGTATGTCTGTCTGTCTGTCTGTGACTCGATTCAGCCACCCGGCCAAAGCAAAACAATGCCTGCGCAATAGTCTTATATAGTCACAGCTAAATCTACCCGCCTATGTCCGGTGTAATGTTCATACTTGTCAACATTATTGAAGAAAAACAAGACATTACGCAAATATTAGACAATAAATCAATACAGAAGTGATATTTGCAGTGTTCCTTTACAACAAAATCAAACATGCTTGACTTTTTCGAAATTAAATACTTCATCAACTCCAGAAAAAGAATTCGCTCCGCCGTCGCCTGCTGTCGCCCGCGCCACTATAGCTTCTGGCGCCATTTTAAGAAATCAACCGGCAACAGTTACGCAAGGTTCCACTAGATAGGTTCCACGTTCTGCTTGCAACGCACGTGGAGTAGGGAAACGCGGTTCTATAAACGTTGAAGTAGGGCGGCTCGATTAACGCGCGTCTTCGCCGTAGGGCAGCGTTTGCATCGAGACACCCGGTTTGGAGCAGTGGAACGCGGGAAATTTAAAATGATTTAAGCAAACCTTTGGCGTCTTTACCTTGGGAGGAGCGCGACGCAAGAGGAACAACATGAGAGGTGAGCGGGAAAGCGAAGGGAGGCATTTACTTCGCAAAAGCCGATAAAGACTATCGTCTTTTGACGGCATTTGCAACGAAAGGAGCAGATACGCGGCCAATTTTTTATATCGCTCCCCAATACCCAGCGAAAAGGTTGAAACAAAGATCATTTATTTCACCTTGTAAAGATGCACCTTGTAAAAGATGGGGCTTCTTAGATAAGGATTCTGCTGATGTCGAATACTAACTACACCATGGAGTACAAAACGAGAGATTAGTTAGTCGGCGTAAAATAAATGCACGCAAGGAGCTTCTGTATTTCGTTCGAAAAAAAGGCGGCTCCCATATGGCGGGTACCTGACACACGACGTGATGCAGGGCACAACTGGCACAACCCAACGCCTCAGAAACAGCCTCACTACTCCAAGGGCACGATCTCTGGAGGTACACGAAGAAAAAAAAAAGGGGTAAATAAATAATTTTTCCAGATCGCGGCTTCAGTTGCCTCCATTTTGGCGGGCCACCGTGCACGTTGGGATCGGTGCAATGTGCCCCGAGCCCCATCGGGGCGATCTTCGCCACCAGCGTATACTCAACCTGGCGAAGCAGTGGCGATCAAGTGGGTGGACATCACGTGGGTGAACTGAAAGTTCGGTTTTTGACCCGCGGCACAATATAAACGCATTTTGTCTTGGGTGTATATGTTCATACGGGTCAATCAATGGTCGCTCAGTTAGTGGGGAATACCATCACGGTGAATGGATTTCTACACGCTCTTATAAGCAAGCGAGTACTTGGTCTGTTAGACATACAAGCATTCAGGCGAGCATCACTGCGCGATTGTAGCTATATGGGAAAACCAACTACGAAGGGGCGCGATGCACAACAGCGTCCGTGTGGGAAAACTAGCTAAAAGGTGTTCCTGGGAATGTAGTGATCCCAACAGTGTAGGCTGCGGAAAGGAGCCAGAAAAAATACAAAATATTTCAAATGAAATGAGAGGTGCAGTTCCCAGTGAAGGAGAAATTCAGCTTCTGGAAGCTCTACGCACAGTTTAAGGTGAATGGAAAAGTGAATTGGAAAGCATTAGAAGTTCGTGAAAAATTCCAGGGAAGCTTGCACCGCGCGCAAGACTTGATTGGCGAAGCTGATTGACTGATATTAGGGCTTAACACGCCGACGGAACGCAGGCGATGAGGCGCGCCGTAGTGGAGGGCTCCGGATTAATTTCGACCACCTGGGGATCTTTAACGCGCGCCGAAATCTCGTACACACGGACGTTTTTGCTGTTCGCCTCCATCAGAAAAGCGGCCGCCGCGGCCGGGAATCGAACCGGCGACCTCGTGCTCAGCAGCGCAATTGGCGAAGCTGTTGAGGGTGAGCATTGCCGGACACATAGTTAAGTTTCAGAATCACTGTTTAATCATTGTTCATTTGGATAGTTCCGGTGCTAGTACTCGCCGTCATATGCATCGAAGAGGTCGTCGTCTTCTTTGCGGCGAGTGGTGGATGCAAAGTCATCATCAGCATTGTATCCTTCCACCACCTCTTCGTCATCGACTCGAGGCAGCGGTGGCGGGATCTGCAGGTCGTCTAGGGAAGGAGTGGCACACTCGTGGCCATGTCTCCAATTATCCATAATGGCTTCCAGAGAATGCGGCGGCCGCGGTGACCTCTCCCAAGCAGGCTGTCTTTTCATCTTCAGCATTAGCGTTGGGCCATTTTTTTACATGCGCGGTAGCGCTTGACGACGGCGCTTTAGTTTTCTTTTTTTTCTTTTTTTGCTCAAGCTACTGCGTGAGCCGGGGACACGGCGGTAGACGCGAGGCCCGCGCTGACGAGCGCTCGCCATTTTTAAGTGCGAATGCACTTCTTAAGCGACCCTGAACCTGCGTCCACCGGCGATGTCCGCATAGCATACCCACGTGGGGGATTGGCCAGGAATCTCCTCGTCTTCCTTGGCAACGGGGGGAGATGGGCGCGCGCTGCCTGGCCGCTGACAGGGCACATACCCACGTGGGGGATTGACCAGGAATCGGGCGTGAGAAGGGCTAATGCACCCGCTTAAAGGAGTACTGACACGAAATTTCAAAGCTGAGATCCGCTCTAGCAATCAAGTACAACGACAACACAAATAGGTGTCTGTGAATAAATGCATCTTTCTTTCTTTGTAGTTGTGTGTGTGTGTGTGATCTCTCTTTCGCGAACATTACCGAACCGCGCAAATTCAACTCGTGCATTCGCACTTTCACATTCTTCCCCTCGGGGAAATGCGGGGAATTTTTTCTAGCAAGACCAGCCAATTAAGACCAGTATAAAACGAAGAAGTCGACGTTAGTAGTAAGGTTGTTGTGCATCACCTTACTAGTAGCTGAACGTTACAAAGATGAAGCCACTACACGCAATTGCACGTCGATTCGTTACACGACATGGAACGCGAGACAGTTTCGGTTTCCGCCGTATACGTTCGCGGTGCGCATGCAACACTCGAGTGCATTGCAAGCAAAATGTAGAATGCCAGGTGAAGGACGACTGCTGTAATCGGCTTCCCAAAGTTTGATTGGGATCTGGGGGTACGGGACAAAGCGTCATTGGAGTCCCAGGGGACGCTTGATTAGCCGTGTTTGAAACCCTTCTCACGGCACGGCTTTCCTCAAGGTCAGCGCAACTATTCGCCCCCGGGAAGCTGAATGGCCAATCTGTAACGAAGCGAACAAGGCAGGTGCGTCGCTGGAGATTGGCAATTTAAATCCCGGAACGCTGTAAACGCTCTGAGTGTTGCACGCCGAAACGGAAGGCTGTCGGGAAGTTTTCGGGAAAATTATACGTACCGAACAGGAGAGCGCGGAACAGGTACACTAGGCTGCCTTTGCCTGCTAACAATCAGGTGACAACGCTCGGCGCTCTTAATTTTTTTCATCACAAGTCGAAACATGCGAAAGGAATGAAGAAGCATGCAACTTGCCCACCCAGGCAGGGTTATGTTGTTTTACAGCCATTAATCTTTGTAAAACACCTCGACCACACCGAAACATTTTAGAGCACAAAATAAAACGACGAAAGCCCTGACCCTGCGGTGCCCGAAACGAGCGCGGGTGAGGGAGACATGGAAGAGGATACGAGTTTTCTTCCGTGGGTAGTGTGGGAGGTTTTGGCAGTCCTGGTTGGGTGGCGGCTTATCGCTGATTGAGGTGTCGTGGCTGCGCAGAGCGACCAACGGGCTTAGTATCCTACTTGTAAATACACGCTCGCTATGTGAAAAGTGTAAATACAGAAGTTTCCATTTCCACCTCAAAGCGAGGTCGTCGTCATCACTGCCGCAGCGCTGCACTAGAACACAGCTCAGGGCAAGCAGAAACAACTCCAAGCATCATCCACACCCGTCTTGGACGGAGGCGAAGCAGGACAACTGGCCATTACTGCGCGTTGGCACCAGCGAAGGCAGAGGCAAGAAACGCCTCGGCAAAGCCGACAAATGGCCAGTGACTTTAGGTCGTTCAAAATTTCCGTGGCCAGGGCTTCGAAAAGTGGTGTATAGGTTCCAAACATTTCCAATTGTAGAGGCGCGCGCACAGCCCAGTAACAACACAACTGCATCCAAGAACGCCTTCGTTTTATGAAGCATTTTTGATCTGCGTTGCTGCATGGCTGCTTGTTTCGACTCCGTTTTTTCAGCAAGGCATCTACCCAGGCCATGCCACCAGACTACAGTCACCTCCTATTGCCTAACATGGTGGGCACGTACTATTTTGTTCACATTTGATCCCCGTGAACTCTGGAGCACCCGTCATTCCGTCAAGCGTGCCGGCGCTCCCGCGAACTTACCGCACATGCGCAGTGCTTGTGTAGGAAGGCTATCGTTTCACCCCGTGCACCGCGTCGTCGAGGCCCTCGTCTATCGTCTGCCCTCAGTGCTCTGGTACACACCTCCTGTGTTTGCCTTAACTGAGATACTTGTTACATTTTGCTCGCTCTATACCAAGCGAAGTCCACGGAGTAAGGACGTGGCGGCAATCACGAACAGAAAGACAGTGAACACTCGTTATGATGAATCAGTGAATCCCTAGGTACAGGAAACTGACTTCTCTATAACCGGCACTTTGTTAAAAGCGGGGATGATTTGCTCTCCCTGCACTGCAGTTGAAGCGCAGAGAAAAGCTTCGATTGAAGAAAGAATTCAAAGGAGACATTAGTATAAGGGGGCACAGCAACCACACACCGATGCGATGAAGGAAGAAGCCCCACACCGCCTTAAAGGAGCCTTGAAGACAAAATACAAGTTTGGTTCATTAGAAAGGCTGCTTTGTTCTGATAAAAATTATACCGATTTCATCGCAAACTTCCAAAAAAATTACGGAGATATTAAAGAAAACGTGTGGAGCTATGGCGACTCGCTAGCCAGTTTCCGGCAACTTTTCTGTGACGTCACAGAATCTTGTTTGGACGATTGACGGTGGCCGATCTAATCAATCGTCAGGACACATGACTGGACGATTGTAGTGGGGCCGCTAGTTCCCTTTGATCGAATCACTTGAATGCTAACGTGCACCTAACCCACTGAAAATTATGTTTTTAGTCCTGTCCCATATGACGTCACTCGCGCCGATAACACGTCACTGTGGCGCGAAATTTGAAAGTTCTTAAGTATTTCTTGCGTTTTTATCGGTTAAAAAACGTCTTTCGTGGCCGGAATGGAGCTGAGTGAGGTACTGAAGCCCAACTCTTTAAAGTTAAACAAAGTTGTATTTTCTCTTCATGGACCCTTCAAAGACGCGTGGCTGACATTTCTCTAGAGTCTTTGCCGAGTCTCCCCTGGTGACATCTAGCGACGAGGTCGAGGGAAGCGTGGTAAAGAGTGCGCAGGGAGTGCAGTTGTGCCGAGAGGGAGGGTGGGGTTGGTGAAGCTCAACGTAAATCTGTCACACGATCAGAACCAGCGCAGAGCCCACGGCAACGATCCGAACGAGCGCCCCAAGATCACCGTGCATCGAGATGCCAGCATGTGCTGAGTGGGCAAGCGTAGTAACTTTTGCGCTGTATCAGCCCTTCGTTACCAGTACTTGACCATCGGAGTCATAGTGGTGGCTACCTGCAGTGGTGGCTACCCCAAGCATTGCACACAACCAATACAATGCTAATCGCATTCACGCATATAATTATACCTTAAAGGACGGGTTATGCCTGAACTCTTGTTACAGCTACGCGGTTGCGGTAATCAACTGTAGGAATGATGAAAAGCATAACCTCGCGAATGTGCCTGTGAACTGACCAGTCCCCCTCCTTTGTTTCTACATCACCTGCATTCAGTGAGGGCTCTATGCCTCGACTGGCAGCCCTATGAGAGAGGAAGACAGCTGCGCACGAATAGACCGGTGAGAAGCGTTACCGGCACCCATAGAAGCTCAGCAGAGACGCCACGCTATACAAAGGCGCTCGGCTGCAGTGCCATTAAACGGACCACACCAACTGTGGAAGTGGAGCCGGGTCTGGCGTGCAGCTCTAATTATTTCTCGAGTTGGCACGGTTGTGATTTCCATTTCAAGCGTATTTTGTCTGCGAAAATGAGGAGAACCGGGGAAAACGGAATTTAGAAACTGCGTCAGTCGGCGCTTTTTTTCTTCTGTAATTCGCCATCTCATGCCGCAGGCGAGAAATGTTGTTTGTCCCGTTGTTTCTTGGGAAGACGCGTACACGCGCTTCACAATACCGTTGAGAGTTTGTAGGCACTGAAGTAATTTTTTAAAGACGGTAGTCTTTCTTGCGATTATGGTGTGTCTGATCGTCTGTCACTCGATTCAGCCGGCCAGCCAAAGTGAAAAAATGCTCGAACAGGAAGTATTGTAAGCCCGACCGTTCCAAACTACACTCTTAGTCACGTCCCGGATGGCATCCTATTTATATGCGGTTGGCAGTCTCAATACCGTGATATAAGAGGCCCTGACAGACTTCTTTTCCGTGATAAAACCTCAGGTGATTGCAGCACGCTTATATCCTGCCCCAACGGCTAGTGTCACGGCTATAAACAAGCAGACAGCCTGACGCCAGGAAATAAAAAAAAAAGGGAGGGGGGGGGGGGCAATCGTGAAGCTCCAAGCGATATGTGTGGCTTGCGGCGCATGCGCGTACTCCTCCTCACACAATGGCCCGTGAGCTTCCTTTGCGGTGGCCGACGACGCGCGCCCGACGAGGCGGCGAAAGCCGAAAAACATTTAAAAAAAAAAACTGGCCGCGAACTGCTCCTTTCGTTGCAAATGTCGTCAAAAGACGATAATCTTTATCGACTTTTGCCAAGAAAATGCCTCCCTTCGCTTTCCCGCTCACCTCTCACCTCTCATCTCTCAAGGAAACAGACTGCGTGCGTCCTGTATGTTTCCTCTGTGTTGGAATTTCGCCACCGACTTTCTGCGTCCTCCAAGTGTCCTGTGTGGTTCCGTCCTCCATGCGTCCAGTCTATCTCCCAAAGGCAACAGACACCATACGGCCTTTGTGTGTCCCCTGTATGTTTCGAAGGCAACAGACCGCATTCGTCCCTTGTGTGACCCCTGTATTGAAATTTCGCCACCGACTTTCTGTGTTCTCCTGTTCTCACTGATGGCGTCTGTAACGCGAAAGCGGGTGAAGTGAAAGAAAAATTTTTTTCTTTCACTTCACCCGCTTTCGCGTTACAGACGCCATCAGTGAGAACACTTAAGCTTCGCTCTAAAAAAATCACGCGTTAAAAAAACGCTGTCGAAAAGAGGTTCCGTAAAAAGAAACACCAACAAAGATTTCAGCCCATGCTGTTCGAGGAAAGCAAAAATCGTTAGATAAAGACGCGTGCTGTTCAAACAGATGGCGCCAAGCAGAGCGAACGCGCGAAAATTGAATTGAAATGCGTTGAACATACCCTCCGTTGCATTCATTATGGAGGGGCGAGAGTGTGGGGTGGGACAGGGTCAGAGAGGAGCGGCAGTTATGTGGAAGGCGCGGCAGAAGACTAACGTCTTTCGACGACATTTCCAGAGACGCAAGTACGTACGCGGGCATTTTTTTTTTTGTTCTGCGAACCTTGCTTGAAGTGCAGTAAACTGTTTATCGGTCAATCGGTTTCTACCCATACGCATAGACAAACGGAGAGAAAGCAAATGTCCGTCCCTAAATGGAAATGCCGCCCACTAGGGCAAACCTAGCACTGTCTACTGTCTGTCTGTCTACCTTGCGAGAGTTGCTATCTCCGCCGCTAGCGCATACACCCGAGAGCTCATACCACCAGCACGCTTCCTCACTCCACCCATGTACATAAATTCTCATCCTAATCGCACCCACACGTGCGGCTTCGAAGAGGCACCAAAGTGTGAAAACCAATTAGCCTATAGCGATAGATTAGAGCACCGAGATTACAATGGTACACCTAGCGGCGGCAGCGGTTGCTTCAAAGGAGTCTCTATACAGCATACGACCTCACTTTTTCCGAAAACAATTTGGTAGCTCATACCTCTATACCATTCTGTTCAAGGGAAAGCAGTGCTGCTATCACTGAGGGACTAGTGTTTAAAAGGAGGGATTTCAAATCACTGGTTCTCTGGGCCATAATATGACATGACAAGGAATCGATGACGTACAGTCATAGCCAAATGAAATGCGAACACAAATCCCAACACGCAAAAGTGAAACATACTGCTCGTGGAGGTCCAATAATGTCGCGCTATTGGTATATTTGGAAAGCTCCCAACTTTGTTACTGTATCAAGGTCACGGGTCATTTTTCGTGCTACTGGCGTGTCCGGGTTCATATATTCGTGATCAAGTTTCATTTGTCCATGATTTACCTGGGGGAGCCGCCAAAAATGAACACTGACAGTGCATACACTGACGCCGTAACGAAAAAAAAACCGAAAGCTTGGAACCCCTGATAAAACATAGTAAAACCTTTCAAGGTATTTCGAACCTGAAACACTGTGGGATCAAAGTTGAAGCCAGGAGAGCTATTTCAATTTGCGGTTGCTTTTCTCAGTAGCAGCACATTGCGCAAATTACATTTATTGCGTCAAAAGGCGAGGGCGGAAACGTATCCGCTGGGTCACCACCCTTTATTTTGTCCAGATAACTATATGTCTCACTTGATTGAAATTCGCGTTAAAAAAGTATCTTTACGACAAGGGAACATTTCGAATGCAGCGAAGCTGGACATTGTATTTGTGGTCCTTTTGTTTACGCTTCACTATGACTATGACAAATGCGTGGAAACGGATACCGCTATACTGTACCTTTTTCTGCACTATGTCATTTGACGCGACAAATTGTGAATGGTGGAGTGGCATTGCTGATGCATTGTTAACCATGTAGAAGCGTAGTCAAGATATTTATGGGAGTGAAAAAGAGAGCCTACCGTTCCTACTTAGCGCCTGTGCATTTATATGTGACAGCCATCGGCGGCCGTGTGAGGTTATATATTTCAGCGACAAGGGGACCAAGCCGGCCTTCAGTTTTGCTGCTCATGCTATCTATTGCGCGGAACTTTCTTCATCTTCACCTAGGTCGCAGCTCCGCACGACCACAAGCTGTGACGTGCTCTGGTACGCCTATAAAAATGGCAAGGACGCGAACGAGAAAACTTCTAGCTGGTAGTGTTTACATGCATAAAAGTCAGTGCCCTTCCACTCTGTAAAGATGAATCCTTTGACTACAGCTCGGCGCAGTCAAAGGAGTGCACGGAACAAAACATTTTTCGTTTTTTTTTATATTTTAGATTGAGCATACGTCCAAGCTTGTTAGGTGAATGAAACTTGAAAAGAAAAGTTTTATTCTAGCGTCATATTCTAGCGTAAGGTCGCATCGGGCCGGACGCGCCCACGGCACGTTGAAATCTCCCACCAGCACAATGGGCATGTCATCGTCGTCGTTGTCGTCGTTTAGTCAGTGAAAAAGCGACGAGAAGAGAAGAGAAGGATTCGCTGCGGATATTAATGTACCGAGTCAAGGTTACACCTGCATACAACGCAGTGTGGGGGAGGGAACTATAGGAGGGAGAGAATACGTGAGGAAGAACGTCTGTACGGCTGCCACAGCGGGAGTCGTCACTTGCCGACGGGAGAGCGCAGCTTACACGCCGTAGCCCGGAACACCGGAGCCGCACTGCGCGTACAGCCTGGCTGTACGTGCACCCCACCACTCCACCCCCATCCCCACCTTTGCACGCACAAAAGGGCAACCGGTAATGTGCGCCTGCTTAGATGTGAAAGACAGCGGCCAAAATGTCGCTCCAGGGGCCCTTCAAGCTGGACGGGAAAAGCACCGGTCAAAACGTCTCACCAAAGAGCCCTTCAAGAATGAAACACAAAACACTAGCCCCTGGGTGCCCTTATCAGTATCTGGATATGTATTGTTAACATCCACGGACACATTTTCCCAATGCCTGTTGGACTCGCTCCGTAGGCTCCGGGTTCGAATACACAACCAAACTGTGTCGTGACTGAGGAAAGGTTGTTCGGGCAGAAGTAACTAAGGGCTGGAAAATTAAACCCACCGCACGACGGCCTACAGAAGGACGACGCTCTGGTAGTCGAGGCACAGCAAAATAGTAGCAGCCTATAGGCGGTAAGGGCGACAGTCAACAAAGCAGTGATTTGTAGCAGCAGGAGTGTTCTTTTTTTTTTCGTTCGTTATGTTCACGCAATAGCAATATTTCAGTAGATATGGAAAACACGCGTTTGCAACTCACAATTACGCAGCGAATTTTTCACAAGTTTGCAATGTGCAGTGAAAGTGCAGTTTTATAGCGTTGAACAAAATTAAACACCATAAAACTAACCCCCTTCCCTTCCAGTCATCCGCAAGAAAAAACAAATCGGTGTTTTCCGCACCAAAGTTACACCTGGGTTATTATGGCGCGCCGTAGTGAGGCGCTACGAAATATTTAGACCACATGGAAATCTTTACGTGCGCGGAAGTCTCGACATACACACGTTTTCGTTTTTCGCATTGCCCCCCCCCCCTCCCCCAGGGGCAATTGAAGTGAAATAAAGACGTGAAAAACAACAACAGCCCGATTTCTCCGGCAGCACAACGCCTTAGCTACTTACCCACGCCGGCGGTTGAAATCAAACGAATCTCCTTGAAAAGGCAGCCTTTCGTGCAGTTTTGAGTTTGTGTATTTACGAATTCATATGGACGCGTACGCAGTGAGTCTTGCCTCCTCTGCAGTCGAAACAAAAAGAGACGCTAGCCTGTCCAAGCAAAAACGTTCTTGAAGTTTCGGCTTCCATCACGGAAGCCTTGTCCACAATGAATCAATCCAGCTGCTGGAAGCTTTCGCGCTGGGAGCCTAAACGTCAAGAACGCTTTTGTTTGAACTGGTAGGCGTCTCTTTTTTGTGTGGAACGTACCCTCCTGGCCATACGGGATTCCGTCATGCTCTCGACTTTACCTCACCTGAAGATTTTAAAGCCATGTTTTTCAGCAGGGGTAGGCTTCCTCATTGCTTTAATTTTGTGCTCATATCCAGCTTAACCGGAGTAATTTTGGCGAGCTGCCAGCTTTGCGAAAAAAATACTAGCTGCGTAGTCAACTTGCTGCGTAGCCAATTTGCTTCAAGTTGCCACGCCGGATGCCTCGGCCATCAGTGTTAATCGAATAGAACTCTCGATACACACATCACATTTTACTCACCCGTCAAGTTGCTCTTAAAAATAATGGTCTCCTGTACTTGTTTGATGTCACCAGAGACGTAAAGCATATAGGGACGTGACACCGTCTATCAAACTCCCATACCCCCCACCTGCCTTTTCTACGATCCTCAGCTTTTTGCTCAAACGGCCTAAAGACATAGCAGAAAAGGTAATATTTTCGCACAGCAAGCAGTTACCCCGTATACGAAAAGTGCAAAATGATTTGCGGAAACCTCAGGAAATTTTTTTGTAATTCGTAGTTGAAAGTTACTGCCTGTAGAAGTATAGTTGATAGCTTCCATGTCTCGAACTTAGTAGAGCCATATCTCCTGAATTTGAAACTGCGCTCAAAGCAAGATGTGCAATTCAGTAATAACTGAAAATAATTTATAAAACACTCAAGACATCCCGAGCAATGAATACTAAAAGAAGTGTGATGAGCCGGTACGCGGCTCATCACCGGTGTGATGAGCCGGTAGGCTGGGGGAGCGCCTCCTGAGGAGACGCTCCCCCCTTCCGCATCGTCTACAGCGTTGTCTACACAACTGCCCATCTCACCAACCCCTTCTCAGTCTCCCAACCCAACACTCCAAACTTGGACGGACCAGTTCCTCCGCAGGTCAGCGCTACATCAACTACGAGTGATCGACCGCACTGAGGCGGCGGCTTTCGCTTATGGAACCCTGGACTGAGGGATCCACCCGGGACTGGCACGTAATTTTTCCTTATCTTATCAAATAAACATTGATGCCATCCCGCTACATATGGCGAGATGCTTCAGCGGTGCAGGTCTTATCGGGTGAGAATGCGATGGTTTCTTTGCTTACACCGAAACCAGAGCAAAAGAGCACATGCACGCGTTTGTCTTCACCGAAACGCAGACGTCACCAACCCCTTCAACATGGTACAGCATCGTCTGGATCGACGGCAGTAAAGGTGGTACACAAGTTACCGGGACGGTAAGCCGCTTTACAGTTCTACAGGTAAAACATCATAGAATGTACTATTATGAGCAATATGAAAGGGAACACAGGAACGCGCGGCAAACAGCCTCGAAACAGACTCGGAGTGATACGCGGATGGCGCTGTGAAAAAGAAACGGGGAAAGGAGGGCGCTCTTCCACTGACTGTTGGCACTCCCACCACGATGGGATTTCTACAAAGCAGCAGCTTGCGTCATTTCGCTGGTAATGTGGTATAGTCCGGCAGCCGATAATACGCACGGCGGGATGGGGAACAGCTGTTAGAACAGCGTCCCCCTTCCCACTTTGTTTCCGACGGCGGCCGCTGCGTATCACTGATAGCTGGGTCTGAGGGTGTTTTTTCACGGGTTCCTGTGTTCCCTTTCATATTGCTCATAATAGTACAGTCGCGCTCACTATGACCTACACCGCTCATTAGTATTCAGACGATTAAAGCGTCAAAACAATGACTACGGGCATGTACGTTAAAGTGAGGCTTGATTCATTAGGACGTTGTGCTCCTAATGAGTACTTGGTCGTTAACCCCGGGTTCCAGACAAAGGTTGTACAAAGCGGTGAATACTAATGAGCGGTGTAGGTCATAGTGAGCGCGACTGTACCTTTGTAAAAGTACTTCTGAGTGGTTTTCTCTTTTTTAAAGGAGGACGCTCCGCACTGGACATAACCGAATTGCAAAGCGACGTGCCGGGCGGTTCAGTGCACAAAATGCAGCGTTCGGCGTTCGGCTTGCCAATTTCATCACAGAGTTTACACATTACGTGTAGTCCGTGCACATGGAGCACACAAGGTATAAATACATGCATAAAAAAAAAATTCACCCCACCTCCCCGAAGGGAATCGTGAGGAAATGCGAATGCACCGGGATCGGCCCGGCGCCGCTGCCGCTTGGTCTCGGCCTCGCGCCTCTTCACCTGAGGATCGACCGAGCGAACGGGAGAGTGGGGCGAGCGTCGAGAGGAGAAGCACCGAAGCACCGCGCCTACCCTCGCCTACACTCTCCCACACACGCGGGAGCTCCGGCGAGCTCCCGCGATGCGAGCGCCCTCACACGCCCGAGCGCGCTCCTCCTCTCCACTCACTCGCCGCTGATCCGCCCGCACCACCTGCTCCGGTTGCTAGGGGAGAGGAGGAGCGCGCGCGCTCGCGGTTGTTGCTATGGGAGAGGGGGTGAGAGCGGAGAGATAACACCTGCGGGCGCGTGGACGCCGCACGGCGCCTGACATGGCTCGACTAAGAAATGCATTCGCATTTAAAACGTAAGCAGTCTAGATGCATGATCATGCATGTTTCAAACAACGCGAAACCTTCGTGCTCGAGATGCCAGGCACAAACCACGCGGACTTTAGAGATGTCCGGTACGGTGGCCTCAGTAAGTATTTCTACTTAGCTGTACATTCATCCAGTTTTTCATGGTGCTTGGCACTACAGCTACAAGAAGGTACACTTTTTTTAAAAGATACAGCTGGGTTGTACTAAAATGCCGTCCCATTTGTCATTTAGATGTAAAAAAAAATGCGCCTTGAGAACATTCCGAAACGAAAAGCGATAAGGAAAACGTTCTTTTATTTAGCTACTTTTTTCCAAAGAAATTGAGTGGCCTAGCCATGGACCTTGACTGCGTTCCGCACTTGCTGATTGCTAACACTGCGGAGTTTTTATACCCAGATCATTTCGCTGCACCACGAGAGCGAATAAAAAAATCTGAGATATTCCTTTAGTAAAGATGGAAGCCAGCGAAGCTGTACCTATGGCGTGCTTTGCTATAGCGACGTTTTGCTATACTGAATTTATATATTATCATTATTGGCTCGCGTCGGCATTCCAAGCGGGCATGTTGCTCTTCATCCGGAAAAGAGTCGCTGCTACTCGATGAGGAGTAACTGGAGGCAGCAAGGGCAGCGGCTGGACGTTCTCTGGCAGCGGCTTTCCGCTGTTTTCACGCCCATTCACGCTTCAGTGCGCGTCACGGCGTAAGAATAAATTCTTACACCGTGGTGCGCGCTAACGCTCCTTAAAATTCCCGCTATCTTCTTCTGAGCGAACGACACGCGTCCGTCCCATAGCTAGTTAAAAAATTGGGCCCATCTCCCCGCGAGGGGGACTCGAGTAAATGCGTCGCATAGGGTATGGGTGTATTCCGTTAACGTTTAGTGTTTGGGGAGTTGGTGGTAGTGAATGCGTTGTATTAGCAGCTTCTTGACGTAGTTTGAATGAGTCAAGGATATAAGGCGCGTTCGTAGCCTCCCATTCTGTGTCGGCTTTGTGGCGCAGTGGGTAGAGCACCATGTACATTGCGTTCCGCCCGCAGGGTCGAGGGATCGAAACCAGGCGCCGGATAGTATTTTTTTTATATAGTGTAGGGGGAGGGGTGCGGACTACGACTACGGACGTCAACGCGGGTGACATCATGAGTTACTGAAATGCTCTGCATTTAAAAGTGCCACTGCTGATAACGGCGCTAGCGCCGTTATCAGCCGATTGCGCAACTTGCGAAAGAGTCATTGGTGGTGGCGAGGGAATAAAATTTGTGAAAGAGGTGTCGGCGGTAGCGAGGCGCTTTCATCTCAGCGGAGAAGCGGTGGCGAGTAAATCGTCGCCTCCGGAAGAGAAACCCGGGATCCTAGCGACATACAGCTTCGCTGTAAAACAATTCGCGGCACCGGAAGTGTCCCCGATTGCGGCACAGCCGTCGGTAGCCGCTGTGCCGCAACTTGCCCCGCAAACCCGAGTGGAAAAATTGGGGGCGTTATATAGTTTCGCTGCAAATGTCGTCGGAAGAGCACAGTTTCCCGCCGCTCCTCCTGCCGTGTAATCCCCTCTTCTCTCTCCTGGCGTTCATACGGATTGGGGCAACACTAAGGGCTATCGAGCGCTCATTAGTGCGCTTGTGCGTGCAGCGACTCCCTGACAGTTGTGCAGTAGTGAATTCGGTAACAAACCAGGATTAGCCACTTCACAAAATGGTTCCCGGAGCAAACCCGGGATTTCGCTCCGTGACGTCACCGCCGCTGGCACGCCAACTTAAACTGCGCTAAACTGCAATTATATGCGTACTGTATATAGCTTAGCATATTCCGGTCTTCTGGCTATACGAACACCAAGGCAACCGAAGCGTTTTGCCCTAATCACGAGTAAGTGATTGTGCTCTCTCTGTCGTCGAGCGCGGAAAGACTGCGAAAATATTTAATTTGCCCCTGAATATCCCAGGAGCGTTTCTGCGTTTTGCCATCGTCGGAAGCGGCCGACCAGATCCACGGCCGACAATACAGCCGTTGAGCTCATGCTTAGCACAGCACTACGCT
This sequence comes from Haemaphysalis longicornis, assembly GCF_048455015.1. Classification (NCBI taxonomy): domain Eukaryota; kingdom Metazoa; phylum Arthropoda; class Arachnida; order Ixodida; family Ixodidae; genus Haemaphysalis; species Haemaphysalis longicornis. The sequence goes on from NW_027526203.1 coordinate 162,961,644, forward strand.
TCAACCAATACGCCACCGCGCTGAAAATTATGCATTACTGAAGCGGTTGGCAACCCGGTTCTGTCACTGGCTTGAACCGATCCCATTATGCCTGATATTACCCTTCCGGGTCATTTGGATCTTCCACCGCGTGGAAAATGCGTGCGCTTGACTATAGCCCCCCCCCCCCCTTTTTTTTTCCACAAACGGATGCGATAGGCTTAGCAAATGGCGCAAATGGTGATGTAAAATTCTGCCCTTTCTTCATGTCTTTCCGCATCCTTTGACTACCTTAACTTACTCAGTTGCAGCCCCATGCTTGGGGTTAATTGATTGTGGGGTTTAACGTGCCGACTCAACGCAGGCGATGAGGCGCGCCGCAGTGGAATGCTCCGGATTAATTTTGACTACCTGGAGATCTTTAACGTGCGCCGAAATCTCGTACGCACGGGCGTTTTTGCTTTTCGCATTCATCGAAAAAGCGGCCTGCCGCGGCCGGGAATCGAACCCGCGACCTCGTGCTCGCCCCATGCTTAGGGTGCGCATACAAACAATATGTGCATGAGGGGGGCTTTTCTCGACTTTTGGAATATCGCGCCATCTTGACCGGAAGAGTTATCTAGTTTGCTCTCAATTGTGTTACACGCTTCCGGCTAACCGTTAATTCCATGCCAATCCATGCCAATTCATGCCAATCCATGCCACAAACAAAGCGAATTCGGCGAGTTACAGCGCCTGTCAAACGATTTGACTCTAAAATTCGGTCTGCGCTGCAGCATTGCGCAGTGCAGAACGCCGCGCTGGCGTAGTGTGAAGCGCAGCGTACAATGAACTCTTATGTCAAACCGTACGGTCGGCATCGTCATTAACCAAAATTTCATTGTCGGCGGCATGAGTTGCTCAATCAAGTGAATTGTGGTAAAGTTCAACAACACGACTCTCTTAGAGTGCAGGTCTGCTTCACCTTTGGCTAGACATCGAATCAAATTCATTTCTGCCCTCGGAAAATTAGGCCAAAGGTACCGAAGACAACTATGTAAATTAATTCGCCCTCTCGCAAAAAAAGACCCCGTGCGTAACGTTTAGCGGCCATGCTCTGTTTGTGATTAGCTGCAAAGCATATGGCGTATTTAAGCCATCGGTTGTCATTGCCCCCAAAATGCGCAGAAATACATCACAATCCTTGGGCGACGCGAATTCGCCATGAATTCCCAGCAGCCACCATTTCTCACGAGCTGGCGTCTAAATTGCTTACTAGACAAGTGAATCAAAATTTGGGTCGCTTGTAAGTGAAAAGAGGCCGAGCATAAAAAGAACGTTTTATGTTTTGTCTTAAGGGTAAATACATAATAGCAGTTATTGGTTTCATGTAACCGCGCCACGATGGGGAAGTGCGTGCCGCGCTGTTGCAAAAAGGCAATTGGCTCCCCCCGTTTGACAACTACTGGAGGCTTGTGAGTAACAGGATTGAAAATACGAGAAAAACAATTGCACAATCTCCTATGCGGCAATTATCGAATCAATGCTTAGACCGCTCTGCTATACACAAAGACCCTTTACCGTCGGCTTCGCTGCTATACACATGCAGTCTTATACCAAACTAGGAAAGCCATTGGGGCGTTCAATAAATACCTTTATAGGACCCCGCGTTTCCCTATGCAGGGTTATACACCAAGCAACTTTAAAGTCGGCTTCACCACCACACCGAAGTGCATTGCTAACAAGGGATTTCCAGGAACAATATCAGAAGTTAGGTGCCAAAGTATGATGTCCCGAGGGCATTCTAGTAAATACCTTCATAAGACCCAATGTATCCCCATGCAGTGACATAGTCCGAGCACTCTTAAAGTCGGCCTCAATGCTACATGTAAATGCATATACTGGGGGAGGCATTTTTAGGCGACAATATAAGTAGTCCGATATCGAAGTATGAAGGTGTTAGTGGATTATGTTGATAGCATCTTCATGTGGTGCGAAAGCGTCACATATCCAGCGTTATAGGCACACAAACGGGTGTCCTCGTAGAGTTCGGATAGAAACGTTTCAGCATTTATTTAAAAAAAAAAAAACAGAAAGGCGGCTTTCTGCACTACCGCTTTGATCGAATCCTAGTTTGACGAGTGAGTCAATTGGGGGCACCGGTACGCTTTTCCGTAATTGTTCAATGTGCAATTGTCCGGCGCACCCGCGTGTGCGAACAACAAGTTTTGCCGCCTCTGCGCACTCCCGCGGGTGGCGCAGGTCACCTACCGGGTGCAGCACCGGGACCGCTTCTCCGCTCGGCTACGGCGCCAACAACACCTCACAGAACCGATAGTCAGGGCATGAACGGCGTGCGGCTAGCAGCAGGTCATGAAAGCTTAAAAACTAGCACTGCAACAGCCCGCCTAATAATGTTACTAAAATCGGTAAAAAAAAAACACTGTGACGTTCAGCTGGGCACTAGTATTTCGTGATCTGCATCAATTGGTCAACATTACTCGACGCACTCGTGGTATTAGCGCTTCTTTTAGGTACAGAAAAGTGTTCGTTAGTGTTAATGTCTGGCTTTATTTTTCAGACTACGAAACAGATGGTTTATTACCTTTTTCTTGTGTGCAACGTAAGATAGTTTCATCGTCAACAGTGCGCAAGCAGAGCGTAATCCCACGAGATTTCGTCAGAGCTCTACACTCGCCGCCTTAAGTAAAACAAGAGTTCCTGGCAAAATTCACGAGAACAGGGCCCTTGATAACAGATCAACGTAAGTTAAGAAGACATACAGCTATCAGGTCGCGTTTCCTTCCTCCTTTGGGGTCGGCGCAGCTCGGAAACCCTCCGCCAGAGGAGCCTCGCGCGTCTTGTCCAACTGGTTACCGAGACGACAGACTGATCGAGATCCGGCGCTCGTCGGCGTCCAGCACGGCTTGTTAAGGGCTGAGCGCTGTCACGCGTGTCTACTGGCCAGATGTCGACAGCTCGGGGAGGAACATCTCTCGTTGCGCCGGCCACCGCGCAGTGAATCCGTGGGGTACATATCATGAAACAAGTCGCGCTCGAGTTGCAGTCGGCATCTTTGAAGAGTGCATCACTGCACTGAGTTTGCAGAAGAAAAAAGAACCACCACCATAATTATTCGTTACAAGCAGCGCCTCATTAGACATACTCAGACTCAAATTACACATCCAATTCTTTCCCCTCACCGGAAGCCTCGTATCGCTCCGACGTGCCTGCGCTCCCGTTGCGGGGCAGCAGCACCCTCCGCTCTCCGAATCGCCGGACACACGATAAGTTGCTTCCTCCCGTAGACAACCGAACCAGCCAACTACATGAAGCATTTCCGTGCTCTCGCAATACTGAGCGGTTAGTAGTCGGAGCAGCAGCGTAAAATGAAGTGAGCGGGAACGGGAATCGCCGGTCAAGTGCGTAAGGGGCCACTCAGCTATACACCCAGGCTCTTTAAAGTCGGATGTGGTACTTGGGAGACACTTTGCCAGAAGCAATATATATATTTATATAGACAGAAATAAGAGTTGGCAGTCAAAAAAGCCTCGGAAAGCACAGGGGAGAGTGCAGTAGGTCATTGAACTAGATGAAGGAATTTGGAAAGACAGAAACAAAGTGGAGAGAAAATGCCAACCGGGTGGGATCCGGACCCACGACCTCCAGAATACGCGTCTGGTGCGATGACCACTGCGCTACCGGCGGGGCTATTTGCCCCTCCACTTTCTGGGGTACTTATGTTAAGGTATATATTTTGTTTCCTGCGCTTGGGGGTGGTAGCCAGCGCCACTCGGACTACTCGGCGTTAAGGGGGCCTTCTTTTTAACACCCGGGCCGTGACTCGAGTGTCCACGACATGTCGAGAGCGGTTGACAAGCGTTGAACCCTCTTAAGCTCCCTATGGTACCAAGACTCCCAGAACATACACACATACATACATACATACGGCATACACACATACATACATACACACGTACATACATACAGGCATACATGCATACACACATACATACACCAATACGTACATACACACGTTGATTGATTGTAGGGTTTAACGCGCCGACGCAACGCAGGCGATGAGGCGCGCCGTAGTGGAGGGATCCGGATTAATTTTGACCCCCTGGGAATCTTTAACGTGCGCCGAAATCTCGTACACACGGGCGCTTTAGCTTGTCGCCTCCATCAGAAAAGCGGCCGCCGTGGTCGGGAATCGAGCCCGCGACCTCGTGCTCAGCAGCGTAACGCCTTAGCCACTGAGGCACCGCGGCGGGTCCGTACATACACACGTACATACACACGCAAATACACACATACATACGTACGTACATACGTACATACCCACATATATACATACGCACATATACATACATACACACATACATACATACATACATACATACATACATACATACATACATACATACATACATACATACATACATACATACATACATACATACATACATACATAATACATACACACATACATACATACATACATACATACATACATACATACATACATACATACATACATACATACATACGCACGTACATTATGTTTAAATCGAACATAACAAGCGGCAGCAGCGAGCAAAACAGGCCTGCGCAGAAATGATCATGGTTGCTGGGGGCGACGTCAGTTGGGTTTGAGTCCTCGTTATCGTCGCCTTTCCTAAAATTCAAGGAATGTGGCCGTCAGCTTCCTGCTTGAGATGTTAGAAGCAAGTTATCAAAGACCAAGATATACTACCTTCCTAGTAAAGGAGGGAATAAATCGTAACGTCGTAGGATCGAAACAGGCGACAAAATGGCGTTTTTCGTTCATGGGAGCGAGGGCATTCTCAATTAGCGTCGTTGTAGGCGGCCGGTGCTTGCCCCAAGCTCAAACAGGTTCACCCGTTAAACCCAGTGCGGCTAATAGGTAATGGCGGGATTTGTGACACAAATCAAACGAGAGCTTCAATACTTTTTTCCGGCTTTTACACGTACATTTCCACGCCAATTGAATCAGGATTTCAGGTACTGAGGTGGCCTTCGCAGCCATCTTTACACTTGTGATGGTTATCACGGGTTTAGCCACCGTTTGCAAACCCGACCGCTCGTGCTGAAACTGGCTCCTACCAGTGACATAAGACTCTAACGCTGCTTTAGGGGGATTAAACTTGTTTACAAAGAAAATCAACGGTCACGTCATCGACTCGCAGAAACAGCTCCACGCATAGTCGGCTAGCGCAGCCGGCTTCGCGCAGCACGAGAGAATCCAGACCACAAAACCCCAATTTTCTTCCCGTACCATGCCTAATTGTCCCCATATCGTTAAGCGTTCGCGCGTAATTAGGCAGATGGGCGGGTATGTGCACTTTCCTGGTGCTGCTGCGACCGGCGTTGACTACAGTAGTCCGGACGATTAGCTGCCACTACGGTGACAGCGCTGGCCGACATACGAGATACACGACAAGAAGCGTCCTAGCCACAATGCGCCACTTCATTAGCCCTTGTGCATACTCCCTCTAAGGAACATGAACAAAAAAAAAGTCGAAATTGTATCCTAACGAAGCGAGGCGAAATCTCTAACTGCGACTTTCCGTGTCCCCCTTTCCCACCAAAGAGGAAGAAAGCCGTGGAGCACTTACGTTTGTAAAATTCGTAAGCAGGTGGTCGGACGCGGACGACCCCTCACATAAAATACAACCAGCAAGGAGCGACTGCAGCATATTCTCGTACTGCGGAATGTGCGAGAATTCAGATGGAAATGTCGATCTTGTATTGCCATTCAGTTGACAGAACATGGAAGACGCGCAGGGCACTAACGACATCATTCCGAATTGATGGGTCCATCGTCGAGCTCCTTTACGCTGACCGGAGTGAGCAGACGGGAACCCTTCACCGAGCCTCACACAGTGATTTTGCAGCCTGATACTGCTGCCGAAAATACTTGAACACCACCGGGCACGCGCCCTTCGCTACGGCAGAAGTACAAATCAACAACTATTTATTTTGCAATAAAAAAGTGGATACGTGGGTACACATATGAACAATGACAACGCAAAATATGCATATAAATAACAGCCAAGAAAGTAAAAAATCCAAAAAAAGCCGTGATGTGCGTAAACATCCAGAAAGGACTCGATCCCCTTCCGCAATGTAGAAATCTAAGTACTATTCAAAAAAAGCTCATGACGCCAGCGGACGAGGCTATATGTAGACGGAGCGGTAATACAATGATGCTCTCCTCAAAATAATTGAAGAGGCCTCTCAAATAACTCGCGTCAATCTGTCTTGGCACGGCAGTAAAACAGTGACAGAGCTAAAGCTGAACCGCAACCGCATGGGGAGCACTGCGCACCGAAGTGATCATACGACCGAAATTACAAAGTTGAAGTTGCAAAGTCGAAGTTACAATGTTTGCGAAGTCATGTTCGATTAGCGCCCAGTCTGGACAAACCAGTATCAACCGAATCACAGCCAGATCATGTAAACGGCGCACTCAGCGCAGCCGAGGTAGGAGCGCGAATGCTAGACGCTATATCCTGTTCATTTGTCATAGTTAATTTGCCAAGCTTTTTTTTTTTAATTTGGAAGGAGCAGAAAACACCAAAGACAAATCATGTTTACTTTCTAGTGCTGTGCGACACATCGTGCGTGCACTTTTAGCACATGCTTCGCACTTATTCCGTTTTCCTTTACCGCACCCTTTGCCTCGAAGGGGCCACAAAAACAGCATGCAACTTTGCTACAATAAAAGTATTACCGTGAAGGAATAAGAAACGTGTCAAGTTTAGTGCTAACGGTACTTTATTTAGGCCAGATAATGAAAAGAAAAAAAATGTCTTTGGTCACAAAAACCGGGCCATCTCCACTAACGCGAAACTTGGGGAGGGGCGAAGCATGCAGTGTATAAGGGTATTCCTGGCGCCTTGGCGTTTTTGCGCACGGAGATAAAACCGTTTGGGAGAAGAGGTATACAGCCTTGCTGTAAAAGTCTCGTGTCTTTGAAGCACGAAACGTTCTAGCGCGAGGCGTTGGAAAACTAGTGTCCCGGTGTGTTTTTTTAGTACGCCTTACGTTCAAGCGCGAGGCGTTGGAAAACGAGTGGTCCGGTGTTTTAGCACCGTGACTACATGAAACGACGATAACGACGGCAGACGCCGACAGCCCGAGCCGTAAAGGGCTTCACAGCCCCCCCCCCCCCCCCCAAAAAAAAAAACCCCCAAAAAAAAACAACAACAACGAAAGCGCGGATTGGGATGCGACGCCTCGACGCCCCTCTCGTACTTGCTGGTAATGTCACCAGGCGACGACACGCGCCAGCCTATATATGGATTGGCTGATGGTGTTAACAACAAACGCAAAGTTCGAAAGGACGCGCCACGTCTTTGTTTTGCTTATGCAGCAGAGATAGACGAAAGTGCCACTGAATCTGCTCTGGTCGTGCGGTGTCAAAATCGACAGAAATATCCTAAACTCCCGCCGCCCGCTCGCTAATCAGCATTAGGAGTTCAATTTGGCTCTAGGAGATAGTACGCGTCCAAAGTGAACCTAAGCCAGAGGGTTATCGTCTGAAACAAGTATGGTACCCGCGGCCTCGCCGTTACAGACGAGGAACGCTCGATAGGTTTTACTGGGTTGAACTCAAAAGCCGATTAACGGCTCCTGGTGGACTGCCTGGTTTTGTCCGCTCTCCCACGTACACCACAGGGGGATTTTAGCTCGTAATGGCGGTTACGACGCGAGAGGATAATTTGAAATTTGTCCCTTTAAACGCGAGTTCCTCTGTAATTGAAGCATCGTTACCAGCCGAACAACACTGCCGTGCGATATACATTGCCCGATTTTTCGAAAAAAAAAAAGGGGGGGGGAAAATTACACGTTGTCTTCGTGGTCCCATAAGTTAACCTACAGCAAAACCAATTCCCTGCGTAATGTGCCCCTGCATTTTCTAATAAAATTATTCGCACCGAATCAGTTGTCCTCGGTCGCGGCGCCCGCTCTTCATATGGAGGCGACAAGGAAAAAAAATGACCGTATGTCGAGATTTCGGCGCATATTAAAGATCCCCAGGTGAGCAAAATTAATCCGGAGTTCCCCATTACAGCCCGCCTCACACCCGGGGTGTAGCTTCGGCGCGTTAAGGGGAACTCGCCTGATCACATTTCCATAGGACTTGCTAATTCATGACCCACGGGCTTAAAAAAACATCGTGTACCGATATGAAAAGTTATACAAATTCATACAAGTGTTCCTAACGGTCTAGTTTGCTTAGTTTAGAAATCGATCACTTTGGTACTGAAATAAAAAAATAAACAACAAATGCATTTTAGTTCATTTAGGTTTCATAAGGTGGCGCCAGCGGTATACCATGCGAGAGTTTTATTTTTCTTTATTTCAGCAAAGCAGTAACTTATTTCTAAAATAACAAAATAGGCCGTTGTGCACATTTCTGTGCATTTGTAAATCTTTTCGTATTGGTCCACGACGGTTTTTACGACCGTGGGTCATGAAGTAAAAAGTGCAACAGGAATGTTAACAGGTAAGTCCCCCTTAAACCCCCGAATTTTGAATCAAATGTCGCCATTTCAAGTGGTCTACTAAGCGACAAGATTCAAGAAAGCAGAATTTTATTCCATAATTACTTCCCCTGACACTGAAATCACTCCTTCCAACGTTGACTATCCTAGTAGCCTAACAGCAGAGGCGAGTCAGCGGATGAAGTGACCAAGGGGCAGTGGCGCACAATGATAACGATGGGCCTGTATGTCCATACCCAGATATACAGTAAAGGAAATAAACTTCAGTCTAGCCGATAACATATAGCTGGGGTCTCGGAACTGTGTAAAGTAGAAGGGCTAGAGGATGGTGGTCTGGTGCCCAGGGGGAAAATGAGGGCAAATGGTGAAGGGTAAAACGTTGCTGAAAGGAACAAGGGAGATAGTGATCTACTATCGAGAGGATAGGCAGAGACTTGCCGCCTCGCCACCGGAATTCACGCGGAAGCAGCAAGTGACGTATCGACAGATACAATCAGGGTCTTTCCCTCACCGCCGCTTACTCAATGGCATGTTCCCTCATCAGGAGTAGATCTGCCCGTTAGGTAAACAGCTAGGCACTCCTCGCCACATATGAAAGTTCGATTCCAGCCAAATACACCCACCACATATCCTCATTTCCTGCCCCAATCACCCTACCCTTTCCCCGTGTGAGCGATTGCTGTCCAGCCCCGCCTTGGAGGATCAGCTTCGACTGGTTTGATTGATTGATTGTGGGGTTTAACGCGCCGACGCAACGCAGGCGATGAGGCGCGCCGTAGTGGACGGCTCCGGATTAATTTTGACCATCTGGGGATCTTTATCGTGCGCCGAAATCTCGTACACACGGGCGTTTTTGCTTTTCGCCTCCATCAGAAAAGCGGCCGCCGCGGCCGGGAATCGAACCCGCGACCTCGTGCTCAGCAGCGCAACGCCTTAGCCACTGAGCCACCGCGGCGGGTAGCTTCGACTGGTTACAACGGGCCAAGTGGCGAAGGCAGCATATGGAATCCTGTGAAGAGGGAGCCGCTCTCATCCAGCGCGTTTCGCGCTAACATGCTCGAGACTTAGTTTTTCTGCCTCCTCAAGCACCAAAACGAAGCTTCGCCGGAACCAAGGCACTCCACTGTACACGTTCTCCAGTGTCGCACAGCCATCTAAGGAAGGATCATTTTCACTCTGGAAATGGTAATCTTCCCCACAGTACCATAGATCCTCCTAGATGCGTATTAAAGGTACGTTTTAACACCTATTCTGCGCTAAAAGCACTCAGGGCTGTCTAGACATCATTCCGACAGATATCACTGGCCCTCTTTCATCTCCACCGCTCGGTGCTCTCCCCGCCGAGGCTTCATAGTAAGTGGCACTGTTTCACGATTTGAGCCTCTGATGCTTACGCATAAAGAAGGTCCCGCGTCTTTGCTTGCTCCGCTATACTATTACGTCCAAAAGTGAGCGTCCGGCGGATGGGCGGGCGAACAATTCGACCGCCGTACTCGGCAAACGCCACGAGTGTTGAGCACAGCATATTGCAAGGCGCATAAGCTTTACGCATAGGTGCCCCATCAAAGCGACACCCGGATGCTCTCAGCATGCGGGATGGTGGTTTGCCGCGTGCCCCCTACTATGCCTTCTTGCCGACTGTGATGAAAGGAGATAAGAATGCTTTAGCCTTGCAGGTGTGGCCAGTGTAGTGAAACTAGGAAAAGGGGAAAAGTAAGTTTACAATACTATAAGCGAAAAGTGGGAAGTGAAGGGCATACATTTAGAAAGATGGTCAAAGATAATGCAAGCACGAGAGTTCGCTAACGAGAATTCGAGAGGCGAGGGACAACGAAAACGTTCGACCGGCCTCACTGATGCAGCGGTCGCAGCTCGGCGAAAGCTGGTGAGCGTCATCTCAACGAAGGAACCATGGGTTCTGCCCGGAGGAGGCACCCCGCCCTGCGTTTCGGGTGCGGTGCGTGTTCCGGCCTGGGGCGTGATTCAGAGGTACGGCCAAGTGAAGCGGCAGGTACCGGTCGCCTGCGGGCCGTGCACGCGCGTTGGCCGGGCCCGACTCGCTTGCCCGGAGCCCGTGGCAGGCCTCGTCCGGGATACGTTGGCTCGGCTCCACTAGTCGCGAGCTCGCACCGGACGCGCTGTCCTCTCGAACCCTCGTCTTTTCCCAAACCCCCGACCAGCCGCCGCCCGTTCCACGCACGTTCAGCCCCGCTCCTCGAGCACCTCTCTTTTCTCTCCTCCCCCAGCAGTCGGCCGTGACTGGTGTTCCGCTTGTCCCCACACCGGCCTATCCAGCTCACGGCCTCTTTAGTTGCCCCTGCAACAGGGCGTTGCAAGCCGACGGAGACACACGGGAGCCCATATGCATAGAGTTTCATACAAATAACTAGAGTGGAAACTGGCACTAGTGTCAACGCGAACATGGCAGCGGCGCTTACGCTTCAATGGGAATGACTGGTAGTTCTGGAACCGGATTGCGTAGGATCGAAACAGGCCTCTGGCTGCGGAAATTGTGTTTTTTGACAAAAAAGCTCTCATTGCCCGGTTCTCCGTTTACAAATTACATTGCGAACAAGAAAGTTAGTAACGAAAAATTGGGTTTGTACGAAATAAAACGGCGGGTTTAAATAAAAAGCAGACGCGGAGTTGAGGAGGTTTGTGGAGCAGGTTTGCCATTTTCTACCAACTACAGCAGGCCGCGGACTTCTTTAAAAACTACTTGCAAAAGTTTCGGCGCTGGTGGTTTGCAATAGTAAGAAAAAGTTTTTTGCTCATAAGAAAAAAGAAGCCGATTACCTTTGGAGAAGTTATATAGTGACATTCATCAAGCTGCGTTCCTATCAGCCGCCGGTGCTGCTGTTCTACGCCGTAGGAACCGGCGTTCGCACGAAAGGTGTGGCTGTTCCAAGCGATTCGCAACCGTCGTCAGCTTTGACAATACATTGCTCTGCCGAATGAGCAGCGCCGCAACTCCTAATTCGCAGACAACTTCACCGCACAAAACGCCGTCATTTGTGTTTTCGTGCTCGCTGTGCGGCAATGAATTCATAACCCACCCAATTCGCAATTCTGGTTATAAAACATTCCACTCAGGGCGGCGTCAGTGCACGCGAGGCATGCAGTTCAAGGAGAAACGTATTTTTGATCGCTCCTCCCAACACCCCGCGTAGGCAAATGCGTTCATATAAATCCGAAACGAAAACGAAACTGCCTGCAATCCATAGCACGTTCCACAAGCCATCGAGCGCCAATCCAAATCCAGAACTACCCATCACGCCCATTGAGGCGTACGATCGCAGCGCCAGTTTCCCCTCTAGTTATATTGCAAGAAACTCTATGCCCATATGGCGTTGTTGGACGACAGACACCACACCTAAGAACGCCAGTCATCCCGGGCGGCGCCTTTTTTTCTTGCCGGAAGGTGAAGCCTGCTGACAGGCTGTCATAATATATTCAACCGAGTGGAACCAACGCAAGCACTGCTTAACTGCTTATAAATCCATCCCGCCTCCAACAGGCATCTCCTCATCCCTCCCCCAAATAACCCCATTTCCCCTCAACGCGCAGACCACGGATAGCGGGGACGCACACATAAGAGGCACGGGGCTTGCCATCGCATGGTGCCGCAGGCCTCGAGATAAGGCGCGGTAGGATAACACATACCAAGAGGCCCCATGAAGAAGCAGGTAGGTAGCGGGTACCATATAACGAGCGCGTGCGCAAGTAGAATAAAGTCAACCCACATCAGCGCAGTGCCTCGCTCCTCTACCACACACAACTCCGTTTCCTCGCCATGCACCAGCCGCACAACTCAATCACACTGACCAATGGGCGTTCCAGAATTACTCATGCTCCGCGTCATATCCTTTCGCTGGAGCGTCAAGAAAACGCGCATACATAGAGACGGACCAGTATATTTCAGTTGATATATTTAAGCGATTCTTAATAGTATCGCTTTAAATATCAAGCAGGTTTTCACTGGACGTCGGAGGGTCAACTGTCACGCAAGAACCACGCCAGTAGCGCCACCGCGACGCGGGTCGTCTGCAGAGAGCCCGGTCGCAGAATCTGCTCATTGCCGTCGGAGAGTCGCGTTAACACCTAATACGAAACATGAGAACGCTGATGCGAAAGAAAACCCGTAAGTAGTGGGTATCGCCCGGCGATGCCAAGTCGGGACGGGTCCGCGTTTGGCACCATGCCAAGTCAGCTGACAGAAGATGCACGTCACACAAGGTCAAATCGGGAATTGATCACGTGTACCCTTTGTCATGTTAGTTGCTGCGTTCGTGTTCTGTGCGTTGTGCAGTGAAAGCTCGTTAATTCGAACTTTAATACAGTAAAATCTCGTTAATTCGACCTCGGTGCATTCGAACTTGCAGTTAATTCGAACTGACGTCCTGGTCCCGGCACAGCCCTGTATATTTCAATGGGGGGAAACTCCCGATAATTCGAACGCATCGGTATCCAGAACGGTTAATTCAAACTGTGATCCCCTGGTTTCCATCGCTCCTCGCCGAAGAAGTCGGCCCAGAGTGATTACAATGTGTTGGAAATCCAAACCAAACCAAATTTACTACAGATGCAAAACAACAAAACAGAAAAACAACAGCGTAGCGCGCTCGCTACGCTACTGCGACCGCTTATTTCGCTTGCGCAGCGTGCGGCACGCCCCCAGCGCCGTTTACTGTTCGAGCTGCATGTACATTTACGAAACCACCAGCCACACGTGTAGTAGCGCCTAATTTGCGATAACGAGCCCAGAGGTGGCTTCTCTGTGTTTTGCCCGCGCAGTGTGACGCGATGCCCGCCGCTAATTCAAACTCCTCTTCACTTGAACAATTTTATGGTCCCCTTCGAGTTCAAATTAACGAGTTTTTACTGTAGTTCGAAATTGCGGGTAATTCGAAGTGTATTATTTGGTCCGGCCAATTCTTCATAGAAGATTATGTATAAAGAAGCCCGTTTATTCGAATCCGCGTAGGTTCCGCCCCGCGGATAATTCGAACTACGCGCCACCCCGCCGGCGCCTTGGCACCTGGCGCACGGTGAGAGAGACTCACCCTGTGTGTACACACCAGGCTAAGAAAGGGCAAGCGCAATCTAAACCCCACAGGGCGGACATTTTTGAAGACGTGTTCTTTGGGAACTACGCCGATGAGGGCGTGAGTACAGTGGTGTGTGTGTGTGGTGCGCTAACAGATAAGAGCATCACATCTCAGGTGGTGGTGGTAGTGGTGGTAAAACTTCATTTATTTGAACTGAGAGGATGTTAGCGCTCGAAAGCGGGAGAAGCCCTTAGTGCAGGGCCCCTCAAGCGACAACTGTTCTGCGTGCCCGGTCCACCAACTGTCCCTGGTCCTCCAGGGCCGAACTGCACAGCGGGAGTGCGAATACATGGGGGTTGCTGCTGTGTCCTGGCGAGCCCAGATGGTGTGCTAAAGGGCTGGATGTTCGTTGCAGGGTGGGCGTTTTGTTAGATATACGGTGGGCTATATGATATGCAGGAAGCTAAGGTGGGGGTAGTGTTTGTTTGTACTTGTCGCCAGGCTACAGCCTCCTTTCGGGTCCGAGGCGCAGAATGTGTCGCTGCAAATGAGGATGACGAGGATGAGGTCTAAGTGTACTGCACCGTCCGCTCAGTTATGACCGGATAGAATGCCGCCCGTCTCTTCTACAGTCTTCAAAAAGGCGAAGATGAGGCTTTCCGCTACATTCGTTTGCTGGAGCAGGAAGTGCTGACTGTCGCCTTTAGGGCTAAAAGGCAGGCCGCAGTCACGAACTTTTTCAAGCATCAAAGTGTTGACATGATCAACTACTTCACCATTGCAATTTACTGTTGTTTGGTTCACTTTCGTAAGTTGGAACTTTCATTTATTCTAATAGAGATGGCGTCCTCTTGCAGTTTGAATTAACAAGCTTTTTCTGTACGTATATACAGTTCGAAGAAACGATTGACGTCGCGCCTTCTACGAGTCTTATTGAGTACAATTGCGAGGACGGGAGGATGCTCAGGCTATGCGGCTAAGGTGGGCAGCCAAAACGAACGAGCAAAGGCAACGCGGATTCATTTTCTTTGTTTTAAGCATCGTACCAATGTTCCACTCCCCGCAAATTGGGAACACGTAAACTGTCAAGACGAGGAAAAAACTGACGCTAACGAATTACTGAAGGATGAATTTCATTGCCCCCCATTTTTCTTTCTCTTTTGAAGCGTCCTGAACAAAGTGGCCGGGTACTGATTCGTGGAACTCTCACAAGCTGCGACAGTTTGTATTCTCTTTTTACCATTAATTTTCGAAGCGGCGTACCCTTTGAAAAAGCCTTTCTGACTTTTTCAAAGGGTACACAACTTTCTGGCTGTTTAGCAAGGTGGCCGATGCTTTTACAAGAAAGCGAGCCAAAATTCCGGATTAAAATTTGCGGAGCTAAATAAGCTGTCAGAGCCGCTTGACTAAAATAAATACATCGAACGGAACTTATTTGTATTTGACATCATCAACACGTGCTTTGAAGCAAAGCTTTAAATTAACGAGTTACTTAACGGTCAGTTACACCGAAGGCAAGACAATTTTGACGGCAATTTATTAGTTTCATCTAAAGTACAGCAATTCGTTATCCTTAATTTTGTAAGACGTATAAGTATGGTGGGAACCCGCGAAATAAAAACGAAAGAGTCACTGCTTCAGTAAGCTTACAAAAGGGTAGAATATTGGGATGCTACGCACGTGGGCTCTGCGGTGTATACTTCTCGAGGCACTGCTAGCGGGAGCTCAGTGATTTGCGAAAAAGAGATTTAATGCACGTATTGCTGCGTATGAATGGAGCGGGGTTGCCGACAGCATAGTTGTATTTGGTTTCAAAAATGTACCAATGTGGGTGATCGTGTCAGTGCCCATCTCCTTAAACCACAAACCGCAGTATGAAATCACGCCACAGTCCACGACGCCACCGGGTGCGCTCCTAGTTTTAAAAATAGCGCCCCTTGCTTGACGCGAACTGCTTCAGGTACGGCATGGTCATAACTACAGTTGCAACGGCCACATTCCCCTTATTCGACGCGGCGATGTGGTTACACGCAAATGTTTAGCCGGCGATGCGCCTCATGGAGGTGTGTAACGGGTGGGCAGCGTTAGTACTGATTTCATAGCCTCGGAGAAAGGTAGACCGGGGGCGCAGAAGCAGCAAAGAGCATGTTCACAGCATGAATACAAAGAACAGGCATGGACGTTATCAAAAAGAAAACAAAGACGAAAAACTGATAGAGGACGACAAAAGTAATGAAGGGAGAAGTGAGAAGAAAGTCCTACAGTGTGGGCGGTGATTCGGGCAGCCCGTGACTTATGTGAGTGTGTAGCGTAGTTGTCAACGAAGCGTTGTCAACGGCGTCGCGTGCGCGGTGTCTTCCATGTGCAGCGGGACATCGGGAATAGCGGAGCTGTCATGCTCCAGGAGCGGCGATAGCAGCGGTACGTCGGTAGACCCGGCGGCTTGTGCACCCGCGGGACAGCGGTATGCCATGCCCGGGCTGGCATTGCCTTTGAGTAGATCCGTTGACTCCGCTAACGTGCGAGGAGTTCCGTACACTCGCTCCGTCAGGAAGATACCAAGCCTCGAGCTGCAACAGCGGAAAACCCGCTCCACGATCATAGGGTCGCGGAGACCATCGTACGTTTTGAAGACGTCAGCCATTTCAATACAATGTGGGACACATCCCAGGAGTAGCGCAGCTAACTGCAACCTATTTTCGCCGCACTGAGCCCGGGTCAGCCTGCACTTATCTTAGTATCCTTCAGCTGTGACCCAGAAGCGCTTTGATAGAGCAATTTTGACTTCGTAGTAGTCGTATGGCTGATTAGCGGTCATGCGGCCTATTACCGCCAGAGCCTCTCAGGCGAGACACATGGCCCTGCCCATCCGATACCCGCTTAAAAGGCTGCAAGTGTGCATGAAGGTCGTCGCGCTTCTTGTTGGCGGTTAACAGAGAGTTTTGACGGCGCAGCCACACTGTTATCAGTCCTGCCAGTTTTACTCAGCGCGCCTGGCGCGCCTTCTTGCAGCCAGTCGACGCAGCGCTGTCGTCGACGCCGCTTGCACGATGTCCTCTAACAGCGAGAGCAGTGGAGCAGTGGGACACCGGCGTGTCTCACCGGGATGCACCATGGGCAGCGACTACAGCGGTGCACCTGTCGAAAAGGAGCAGCGGCTCGTGAACCTGCGACTGCAATGGCATGACCGCGGGCCACAATACCTCAGCTGGCTTGTAGAAACCCTGGGCGACTCCACGAAGGTCAGCAGCGCCGGTGCCCACCCGAACATCAGGTAGTCATAAGAATTCTCCTTGCCTGAGCGCAGGCTTCAGAGAAAGAATAAACTTTTTTTATTGCAGGGTAGCGCGCCTGAATGGTCGTCCAACCCCTGGTCAGCCTTCCAGAGCACCCGTTCGGTGGTAGTGGCGGCGGTGCCAGACAGATGGCTCTTACTCAATCAGCGGGACTGGACAGGAAAAGGGTTCTTATAGAGAGAAACTATGCTCGGTTTTGGGGAAAAATGAAATATATATTTCGTGCCTCACGCGTCATCTGCGCGCCCCTCTTGTGCACTTCTTTTCTTCTGTTCTGTCTAGCGCCTTTGCTCAAGGTCAGTGAAGCTGTGTACTGCTGCCGCAAATCCGTTGGGGATGTGCCCATTGTCTTATCCTTGTGCATTTGACGTCGTTGCTTCTCCTCAACCTCTTTCCGCACTCGTTATTCGGCCGCATAATCCCACGGTGAATGCAGCGCTCGTTTTCTCTTTTCACCCAGCATTTGCGGAAGATATTAAGTAACTTCATCCAGTACTGAACCTGTCCCAAGTATGCAGATCGGTCCGTTTAGAGGACTGATGCCTCGTGCTTCTGCGAAATCCCGACCGGTGGCACGACAGCAGATTTGCTCAACCAGCCAACTCGCATGCGAAGCTTAATAGATAATCGACATGAACGGCTTCACAGGCTCGATCCAGAGCAAAAGTTCCGGCTCAATCATGCTCCTCGACTTCGCAAAAGTCAAGAGACCTTGCTACACAGTGTGTGACTTAGAGCATATCACTGACCCGAAAGTATCTCCACACAGACGGACGCCAGGACAGCCTGGACTGCCTTCTGTGCATTTGTCCGGAAACTATCGAACATTTGCTTAGCGTTTGTCCAAGGTACTCCAGTGAGCGAAAGAATGTTGAGGCAGCTATATTACGCTTGGGCACTCGCCTTGTGTCCGAACAAAAGATTTCGGGTACGTAGGCTGACAACAGAAAACAAAGTCTAGCCGTTAAAGCTCTGCTTATATTCCTTAGTGACTCCTATCTGGATTCTCGGCTATAGGTTGCGACAAAATTTAACGGACTGCGAAAGAATGTTTCATTTTTCATTTTTTATTTTTTTATATGTAGACGATAATGATGTGCTGAACAGTGGACTGCGATAATGATTTAGCGCCCCGTTGTATGCGAGACAATTGGTCTTACCGCATGTACACAGTTCATTCGTCGATTTCACTGTCATTTCTCATACCTTCCATACTCATTCCTTTCTCTTTTTGTCCCCAGTACCCTTGCCCCCATGGGAAGTAGAAGGCCCAATACGAGTTTCTTAGGCCGACCTCTTCTCTTTTTCAATAAACATTTACTCTCTCTCTCTCTCTCTCTCTCTCTCTCTCTCTCTCTCTCTCTCTCTCTCTCTCTCTCTCTCTCTCTCTCTCTCTCTTACCCGAGCCAGAGGGGGATCCAAGTGTTTATGCACAGAACATGGGTGCACTACCTGTTGAGCCGTGTATGACAGATGAGTGTAAGGTGTTCAGAGAAATGGCAGGTGCTCCTCGTGTTGAACGCCATCGTGCCGTAGACGCTGGCGGCACGCGAGGCCGATGATGGATGTAGCAGTGGCTACCATCAACTGAGCAGAGGCAGTGGTGACGCGGTCACGCAATAAAAAGATCTACGTCTGTAACTATAGTACCAAACTATAACTTGATGCACAGCCCAAATCCATGGATACTGACGCAGGCGGACGTTTCTTTCTCGCTCCCTCCCTTCTTTGCTCAATGGCGAAGCTTCGGTTAAAAGCTTTAACTACAGGTGTACGATTATCGTGAAGCTCGAAAGAAACAGCTCGAAAATATAAAATCATAAAACACACGGATCATGAAAAAGAGCACGGAATTAGGGCGCGCATGTTCAGCGATATGCATGCGAGTATCAGCTACATCAAGAAATGCATTGAAAGAAAGAAAAGACGGCGACACATGGCTTCGTTTTTAGAGATAACTTCACTTCCTCCGCGATTGAGTAAGCGTATATATACCGCGCTCGTACAGCGTTCAACGGAGTGAAGCGTGATCTCGAAAAAGTTGCCGAAATCTAAAGGTACACCGAGAGTGCAATTGCAAACGTTCTCTTTAATCCTGTCAATTTTAGTTGCAACTTTAATCCTGTCAGGTAATCACCTGACAGGATTAAAGTTGATAATCCGCAGGTAATTCTTTTTTGGCCAATTTATGCGCATTTTTCTACGGGAAAAGTGCTTGCACCGTCCCCGTCGAATTGCTGGCGCCTGCTGCGTGACCACAAACTGGCAAGCCCGCAGGACTAAATTTAGCGGATTGCTGGTATCTTCAAATCTGTTCGACCTGAGCGTGGGTGAACCAGAAGTCAATACTAACACTGAAATTAGTGGAAGCCGAAATTCTGACTGTTGGGATAACATAAAAACACACAAAAAACCAGTGTGGCGACA
Source organism: Haemaphysalis longicornis (assembly GCF_048455015.1). Classification (NCBI taxonomy): domain Eukaryota; kingdom Metazoa; phylum Arthropoda; class Arachnida; order Ixodida; family Ixodidae; genus Haemaphysalis; species Haemaphysalis longicornis. Next base: position 162,980,907 of record NW_027526203.1, read on the forward strand.
CTGCGGTAGTTACAACGGCGTCTGCGTAGCGTTTTCTGTTTTTGCAACCATCATTGCTAAAATGAAGTTCTCTGTAGCCATTAAACAGTTTAACGATTGACTGCACAAGTTAAACTGCACAGCGCAGCCCCGAAAAATACTTCGAAAAATTAGCTTATGCACGTTTCACTCAACCACTCATACGAACTATTCTCCACACGTGCGTGATAATGAGACGAGACAGTGGGGAGACTCACATAGAGATCTTAGAGAACGCATATCAGGGACGTACCAGGACGACAGTCCTTCATCGCAAGAGTGGCACGTTCTCTATCAGGAAGATCGTCAGACAAGAGCGTCATCTGCGGCCTCCTACATTTATTCAGGGCTTACACACCCTGAATAAATGTAAGAGGCCACACCATAACCTAGTCCACGGCTCCTTTCCTACAGAGTATATGTGGAGAAGACACTACCCCTAACAAAGGCGGACAAAAAGCCGTGGAATATGGGACAAGCCACGGTCCTCCCTTGCACCATCCCACAAACTCCCAACATCTTTCACCTTAAAAGCTGTTATGAACGTTGATTTTGCGGACGCCACGACACTCCTGAAGTTAGGGCTGTCACGATGCTTTAGAACACCTTGTACGCACGTTCTTCCTCCCAGGCTTAACGCTTTGCATACGCTGCTGAGGGCTGCATTTGTCTAATGAACTTTTAATTGCACCAATAATTATAAAAGCCGCCCTCCTTCTGACTGCCTAATGAGTACCGCACCCCGCCCTGGGGAACGAATTAATCATTCGGCGACACGAAAGTAGAACAAAATAGGACATAACGAAACGTGCAAACGCATTAATATATCATCAGGGTACTCCCACGTGAATTGTTGGTTGGTTAGGCGTCATAATCGGGGCGGTCGGCTGCTAGGCCTACAGAAACACTCCATGCACAGGAACGCGGGAAGTTTGTGACAAGCACAGCAAAACTGCAGCTGGGGAAATCTGGAACAGATTTTACAACGGGTACCTTGTGAGTGGTAGGCAAGAACTCTGTTAAATCATATATCGTTGTTTGAGTGAAAGACTGTTCACGCCGCGAAGAGAGAGAGAGAGAGAGAGAGAGAGAGAGAGAGAGAGAGAGAGAGAGAGAGAGAGAGAGAGAGAGAGAGAGAGAGAGAGAGAGAGAGAGAGAGAGAACAACGTTAACGCATCTTCTCAATATATAAATAGTGGATGTCAGGGTTTGCACCTTTTATACGTCCCACCCAGGTTTCTCTACCTTACAACGACTACAGGTGATACTTCGCCCTAGACTACTAAAATATGTCTTAGAGCAAAGCTGTTAGCCTCACTGAAAAAATGTTTATATAAGCATGCCTGTTTTTTTCCTTTGTGTACCTAAGCTATTTGAGGTTTGCGGGCGACATATTCTTGCTGAGTGAGACTGCAGAACACATGCAAACAATGCTTAGGGCCGACCCCAACCACGAGAGAAAAATCCGCCGACGAATAGATGTGGGTTGGGGCGCACTCGGCAAGCACTCCCAAATAATGAAAAGTAAGCTCCCTCTGTCACTCAGATGAAAAATCTTCACCCAGTGCATACTGCCGGTGATAACATATAGAGTTGAGACTTGGCGCCTTACTAAACATCTAGGAAGCAAACTTGGATCTGCTCAACGGCCCATGGAACGAATAATGTTAGGAATAACACTCAGGGGCAGAAAACGAGCTACCCGGATCAGAGAAGAAACTAGTATAGGGAGGCGAAGCTAAAGTTTGCCGGGCGAGGGAAGCGCTGCCCTCTCCCCTCCGGGGGAGTACGCCGGGCCGGCGGCCTATTCGGCACGTGCTTTTTTCGCTGCGCGCGTGCTGCATTTCTCGCGCTAGGAAGAGGGCTGGGTAAAATTTTCTTTCGACTTATGAAAGCATACACATTAGCACGTGTCCAGCAAGTTCGGTTTAAACGTAGAGTAGTTACTAAGTTCATTTTTGTCGACGTTTGTCTTGTCGTCTGCTACAGACGCGCCGCCTGCTTCCCGCCGCTCGACCAGCAGACTGCCCCGACGATTTTAAGGGGGAAAACAGGTTGTTCGGCGGTCGTCGGTTGCTCTTTTCTTCTGCAAGGCGACAACTGTTCAGCTGGTTACAGCGTACTTTTCTCTTGTTTGTTACTCCCTTCGCGTGCTCGCGCTTCTGACATCCGGACTTTCTGGACTGCAGAAACACTGACGCTTGCAAGAAATGTAAGATAAACGTGATTTATTATGGTTAATAGGTTATTTCTTACTCTTGAAACAATCAGCTGCATCTTTTAAAAACGCATTAGAAAGGCACACGCTAATTAAGGGGTGCGCTGAAAGCGCCGCATTTCCATTTTACTTGTCCTTGAAGAAATTTTTGTTCGCAATGTTTGTCACCCGCTTGGAGTACAAGTATGGGTTAGCGTGACAGTTCGCGGAAACAACAGAACAGCTTGTGGCGTATAACTTTTAATTACTATAATATACAGTGGTGTATACCTCTTTTAATTACCAGTATTTCTAAATGTGGGAAAAAAGCGAACAACGCAGCAATCCCGTCCAGAACACAAGTCACAATGACAAGACGGACCAGAGCTACTACAGCCAGGTAAATCGCTAGAAACTATTTTTTTTTTCACCCATGCAAATTGTCAACCTATTGTGTTATATATGGACGATATCGAACGGCACCAGCTAAACAACTCCGAAGTTCATTTATTATAGCGGAAAACAATCATTGGCAGCATGCATTAAAAAAAGTGTAGAGGGGAGGACTCGTTAGAACACTAGTTCGCATTTTCAAAGCCGGGTAATGTAAACTGAAAGCACACAAACAAAAATGTGCCAACTTATTTCACCTTTCGAACTGCAGTGATCCATGCTTACCGTCTATCCTTTTGGTGCACTTTCGCGGGGAATATGCAGAATTTAACGAATGGATCCTCTTCTTTCGCCTTGTTACTGTCGTGGCAGCTGACCATGCAACAATATGGGTTTTTTTTTTCGCTTTCAGTTTCATCTTTTCGTTTCGGGCTAGCGACTTTGTACGTGCTGGCTTAAGTGGCTCGCGCAGCCGGCGGTCGGTCGCTTTGTTCGCATTCGTGAGTAGGAGGCTGGATGCCTCAGGCGGTGCGGGAGACAGCGCGAGCTGCGCGTGCACTTGCCAGACGCGGAGGAGCGGGCCGGGGGGCGTCTGTAGGGCGCTGAAAAGCCGTTCACCAGACGCAGTCGTTTCGCGATGACTGGGGTGGTTAGACCACCCCAGTCATCGGTCGCCCACAAGAGCACTCTTTATCCCGTGAAACCGCCGGGGCGCTCGGCCGTTCGACTGGCGCGTAGCAGACGACAAGACAAGCACCGGCAAAAATGGACCCAGTAGCTACTCTACGTGTAAACCGAACTTGCTGGACACGTGCTAATGTGTATGCTTTCATAAGTCGAAAGAAAATTTTACCCAGCCCTCTTCCTAGCGCGAGAAATGCAGCACGCGCGCAGCGAAAAAAGCACGTGCCGAATAGGCCGCCGCTCCGGCGTACTCCCCCTCCGGGGAGAGTGCAGCGCCACCCGGCGATCGTTCCGGAGCCTATATAAGATATCGTAGTTCAAATAAAGAAAAAGAAATGGACTTGGGCTGGCCGTGTAGTGAGACGAACGGACAACCGGTGGACAATTAGGTTAACAGAGTGGATATCAAGAGATGGGTCTAGAAGAAGAGGAAGGCCATTAACCCGATGTAGGGATGAAATAAAGAAATTCGGGGTAAACTGAGGACTCCAGCAGCGCAGGACAGGAGCGGTTGGAGGTTAATGGGAGAGGTCTTCGTCCTGCAGTGGACCTACGTAGGCTGACGATGATGATGATAGTGGTGGCGGCAGTGGTGGTTATGATGATGATGATAGTGGTGGTGGCTGTTGCTGTGACGATGATGATGATGACTACTGGGATGATTATTATGATGATGATGAATGCATGGCAGCAATCCTAATTGGCGTTTTTATATCGAGTTTATTGCAGCCAAGGGGTAGGGAGTCATTTCGCTGTTAGGAGTGCGATAGTAGACATCTAATTTAACAATTACCCATCTAATAAAAGTACCTGCTGGAAAGGACACTATCTGGCCGTTTTAAGGGACTCTGCATCACTTCCGATAAGCTCTCTCAGTCTTTCTTTTGCGTCTGGAAGGAATGTGATAGCTATATTAATTGCCAGCACGGAGCGCCACTCCTCGATTTGCTCGTCGCAGCAGATGCGCCTTACATTTCTGCTTTGCTTTTGCGGCTTTTTTTAGGTGCCTATCGATTGTGTTTATTGCTGCAACTGAAAGAAAGCTGCGGCCAATAGCCGCTTTACCGCTGCAATGGCGTAATTCCAGCGGCCGAACAACGCCAAGACCGGGAAAGAGAAAATGTCCTTGAGCAAGTTTCCAAGTTATCCATTGGGCATAGAGCAGTAGTTTTTGGCTGAGCCACTTTGTGACCTCCCATTCTAAGCACTGGATGTGTTTGTTCGCTACGTTCTTAAAACATTTAGGATTTAGAAATACGTTTCAAAAAGTGTTGCAGGGTCCCTTTAAGCAACCACCTTGAAAAATGTCCACTGATGTGGTTGTGCAAAGAGATACTTCTCTTCAGGATAACAAAGCTGGTATAGAAATCTTTCCACCTACCCTTTACTAAGCATTTTTCCTGCGTCTTCCCACTTTCACATCAACATTTTTGGCAGTATTTTTCGCCATTACGCTCCCTCGTCGAAAGCCCAACGAGGACGACTCGCTGGTGTTCAATGTGACAGTTTCTCTTTCTATCTGTAATAGAACGGACAATTGGGCTAGTTGGTAGCTGTTCATCTTGAAGGTGGAAGCGCTCGAACAACAGGGACAAAAGGTTAAGATAACGCCCTGTTAAGATAGTTAAGATAACGCCCTGAAAACGTGTGCGCAAATCGTAGTTTGTATCGAAAATGAGCCAGATTCTGCGGTTTCGCGGATCAAAATGAGCCAAATCCATTTGCCCAACGGGAGTTTGCTTTTGGTTTGGCTGCTGAGACTGTTTCGTGGGTGTTTCTGGAAGTTTCTTTCTTTCTTTCTTTTTTTTTTTGCTTTTCGGAGCTTATTATGAATTCAGACGTGTCGTGTCGTCTCTGTTTTCTACCTTTTGTCCTTGTTGTTCGAGCGCTTCCACCTTCAAGATGAACTCTGTCTATGTACTCCACTCTGTTTTCTATAATCATTGCACCTCTTTGCCGAACGCTGTCGGTACTTATACCAGCACATGTACAGCTGCCGTCAAAAGTAATTGGAACACGGGCTCGTAAATTTACAGAAATTTCTTCTACCGCAAGCTGCCTCACTGCATTGGTGTGCATTTAAAGGGGTCCTCCCAAACAGAAAAGAGCTTCCTGTATACCCGTAATGGCTGTCATAAAGCCAGTAAGACAAATATTTTGTGATAATCAGAAATCCTTGTTCCAGTTACTTATGACGGCACCTGTACGAGAAATCAACCTGGTCTGGTTTCCAGGGTACAGTGGTATCGACCTTTATGAAGCCGCTGATTACCTTACAAGTGTAGCGCTGAATGGGCCTATCGTTGGTGTCGTGTCCTCTGTAGCCCACGCGGTTGCAACTTGCAACTACATGTTTTGAAGGCATAGTTCATAGAGAGCATCCCAACAGACAGTACATCTGGGTACCCGGACATAGAAGACCTCCAGTACTCGAGTCTCGAGTGTGCGAGGTCACAGTGACCAAATGTCGCTGCCGTATACCTCATTTCAATTCCTACGCCGCGCACGCACAGCCCCGTCGGCCATGTGCGGCTGTTTCGTCAACAGGAGACAACTGACCATTTCCTGCTGTCTTGCAGGCGGTTCTACCTCCTCCAAAACGATACATGGAGATTCCCCTCCAGCGCCTGGGTCTTTCCTTGTCGGTGCCTAATTTATTGTCATTTGGGGCATTGGCGCTTCATTATTGCAACGGGAACGTTGTCGCGCTCTTGACTATTGTATTTCCACAACAGGTCGTTTACCTTGTTAGTAAACCGTATGTACATTTACAGTCATTTCTCAGAACTTTTAGTAACCACATTTTTTCTAAAGTCTTTGTCTGTTATCACAAAACTATTTATTTTAAGCGAAGCTTATATGGCCACAGTTTCAGGTATTTCTTGCGTCTGCGAATAAAACGTCCAGACACTGCACGTGTCTTCGACTCGCGCAATGTATCCTATGGCGCGACGTGTAGGAAAGCAGCGCGTCCACATATGAGGCGTTTTTTTTTTTTTTTCCAAATGAGCCAGATCCAAAACCGAAACTGAGTCAGATAAAACTACACTGACAAGAAAAACTCGGGAACTTTCCCCTAAAAAAGAGGGGTGGTAAGAAAATAGTTGAGATAACCCACTGAAAACGTGCACGGAGATGGTAGGTGGTATCGAAAATAAGCCAGATCCTGCGGTTTCACGGATCAAAATCAGCCAAATCCATTTGCCCAATGGGAGTTTGCATTTGGTTTGGCTGTTGAGACTGTTTCGTGGGTGTTTCGGGAAGTTTCTTTTTTTCTTGCTTTTCGTATCTTATTATGAATTCAGACGGCCATTAGGAGATCGGCGAAATATCTTACCCCAGATGTCAATGACGAAGTTAACGGAGGCAAAAGTGAAGGAAATGAAACTGAGCGATGCAATGATTTCATTTCGTCTCACCCGTCCCTACGAAATAGCTCTAGTTATATTTATTTTTTTACTCCCATATGCACCATTTTAGTACTTAACTAAATAGCCACCGCTTACAAGCACTGGCAAATCTCCCCCCCCCCCCCCCTTCCCCCTTTTGACGGTATGAACCACTTCATTAAAGTGAAGAAGAAGACATCAGCAGCCTTCTTGTGAAGCATTTTGGAAATACATGGCAAAGCAATGACGAGCTTGCTTAGTTCATGAGTGCCTTCAGGCGTGCCCAAGAAAATTATCTCAGGGGAAAATTCGAAAAGAGCTGCTAATGGTGCCAAGAGGATTCACCTGCTCTCCTGGTATAGTTGTAGGGTTCTTGAGCTCTGTTGCATATTTTTAGCGCCTTTTTCACCAAAACTCAATCGCACCATGCTTGATAAACAATTTAAATAAAGTTTTCATGAGAATGCCGCATCAACTTGGGTGTTTCCATTCAATATGAGCCGAATTAACACTTATCACCCCAATATTGCCCAAATTCACGGCATAATTTTTAAGAACTTGTAGCCGCAAACTTCCCCTAGCTGACATGTAAAATATATCATATAATAGCTTTGACGGCGTTGCATTTAGGTCCGGTAACAAGCTTCCGCTTGTTTCTCAAATTCGCGTTAGGTGGGTCTGGCTCGTTTCGAAAAGAAAAAAAAAAATGCCTCATATGTTTCAAATGGCGCATGAATTCGATGGTGACCGCGCAGTTATAGATAACATCGTTACTAGCGCTGGGTGTCGGTTAAAAAGTTTAACGCGATTAATGGGCTGGCTTTATTCGGTTAATTGATCGATAAATCGGGTGCATTGGTTACGTAGAAAAAAAAGTAACTAAAAAATACTGAAAGGGGGGCTTAGCGAAAAAAAAAAAAAAGACGAGGACGATGGCAGACGAGACAGGCGCCTGTCTCGCCTGCCATCGTCCTCGTCTTTTTTGGCGCTAAGCCCCCCTGTCAGTATTGGCCGTGTCTAGCTGGTGTCTAGAGTGCCGTCCGACGGTATTATAAGCATTCCACTATATCGACGTCCACCGGCGTTTTATAACAACATCGCCGCGTCTGGCGCTACATCGCTCTAGATAACGTAAAGGTAGACAACCTAACCTGAACATAACATAACATGACCTAACGCACACCAAGAAATCATTTAAAACACCAGAAGTAACCTAAGCCATTAAAGATGAACAAAAAAAAACTGAAGCCGAGCCGGTATCGAACCTCCGTCCTTGGGATTACGAAGCTAAGACGGATCCTCTACACTAAAACGACATTTTTTTCTTTATTGCCGGTAATTTATAAATGCACACACGATACAGACAAGAAAAGGTACCAACAACGAAACCTGGTAGAAAACATACAATGCAAAAGGCGGCCAACCGTAACTCCGGCTTGTCCTTGTCCTTGTTTTCACAACTGCGTGTAGTAATAGTCGTACACAACCCTTACTCTTACATTTTCTATCTGAGCCTGGTTTGGTCTCGCACACCACAAAAACATTTTAGGTTGGCACACCAACGCTGCCGAACCTTTAGTTGGTAGTTAATATTTGTGGGCTTTAGTTACGCTTAATTCACTCATAAGCGACAAAACCTCATCATCATATTCTTGTTTCGCGTACACTTCCTTCAGTTTGCTAACATTTTCTGCAAAGTAAGAATCCACTAGCCTGGCATTGTCATCACTGTTTCTGACAGCCATTCTGCTATGCCATATAGCATGGAGGCCAAGGAGGAAGAATACATCGTAAGGAGCCTCATCACATTGAACTTCAAGAAAACGTATGCCTTTCGGTGTCAGCGGGAGGTCCTTTTTTAGAGTCCTCTGGAGGACGTCCCAGAAGAAGACGGCGTCCCAACAATCGACAAAAACATGTTCCACGCTTCCTGGCTTTTTACACAGTCGACAATCTTTGCCCCAAGGCAAAAACAACCCCCTCTCGTCAAGCCACGTTAGGACTGGTAGGGTCTCAGTGTGCAGTTTAAAAAAGAATGTATTCATTCCTGCGGGTATGATCATTTTCTTGACGCGTTTGAGCACGTCATGCTTATGACCACCGAGATATTTCATTCTATACACTGGTTCGGGACACAGGAGTTCTACCACATCACAGGATAACCGTTTACGCGTAACGTTTGACAAGTACTCAATTGAAAATCGCTTGCTTAAAAACCTGAAGGACATTACCACCTCGCGCAAAAACCCACTCACTGCGTATCTCTTCATATCTGTCGTAGTTACAATGAAATTTGGCATCGCAGAACCAAATCTAATATGCATGTACGTTCGAAGAAATGGGTTTTTCTCGTCGCGCAAATATAAAAATCTCGACACCAATTGTCTAACGAACAGGTTCGACAACCCCAGCCCTCCCCCTTTTATCCTGCGAAACTAGTTGCTGCGTTTCGTTCGCTCGAAGCATGATTGCCACACGAACATGGCAAGCAACCTATGAAACTTTTCGATGTTAGCCCGTGTACAATACAGCGCTTGCATGACCACGGCCGGGCTGGAGGAGCGGCGGGCGCGCACTTTCATACGGCCTGCGCTTCGGGTATAGTTCCCACCTTTCACCGCCGCTAGTTCGTGGCGCTGCGGACCAACCCTCGCCAGTTGACCTACAGCACGGGCGGGGTAGAGCCAGTAGAGCGGCGTCGCACGCGCATTTGCCACTGCCCTAGCCCTGCCGTGGCTACAGGTGATACCTGTCCGTGTAAATTTGCATGTGCGTCATTAAAATAGGCAACTCCTTCCCCCCTTCTGAATTTTTGGTCTAATAGGGTCAAACAGCCTAACATTATCACTCGGAAGCGCCTAATAAAAAAATTGAAAGAAACATTTTAACTCGGGGCACATGAAGAAAAAAATTTCCCCGCATTTCCCCGAGGGGAAGAATGTGAAAGTGCGAATGCAGGAGTTGAATTTGCGCGGTTCGGTAATGTTCGCGAAAGAGAGATCACACACACACACACACACACAACTACAAAGAAAGAAAGATGCATTTATTCACAGACACCTATTTGTGTTGTCGTTGTACTTGATTGCTAGAGCGGATCTCAGCTTTGAAATTTCGTGTCAGTACTCCTTTAAGCGGGTGCATTAGCCCTTCTCACGCCCGATTCCTGGCCAATCCCCCACGTGGGTATGTGCCATGTCAGCGGCCAGGCAGCGCGCGCCCATCTCCCCCCGTTGCCAAGGAAGACGAGGAGATTCCTGGCCAATCCCCCACGTGGGTATGTGCCATGTCAGCGGCCAGGCAGCGCGCGCCCATCTCCCCCCGTTGCCAAGGAAGACGAGGAGCGCGCGCACCCGCAGCTGTTGCTATGTGGACGGACGGCGGTCACCGGAATTCAGGGTCGCTTATAAAGTGCATTCGCACTTAAAATATGCGAGGCCTTCGTATCTTATCAGCCACTGTATTATATGAAAATGGTGAGGCAGGCAACAAACGCGGCATTTTCCGTGACTGAAATATCAGTTCTTATTTTTCCTTTCGGATGGTGCCTTGGTTTGCACACGCACAGGGCGCGACCAGTGACGCAAATGATTTCCGGCCGAGGGAGATACGGTTATCGCTTAGCTAAACGTGTTTCTGCTGCTCCCGCTCCGGTCGGGCTGAACGGACCGCTGGCAGCGAGCGCACTGTCAAAAACATACTGCTAAAACTCTTAATCATGCAACTGAAGTGCACAACGAGTCTTCTTTTTGGTGAGATATAACAGCGAAGGTATTCATTGGTACCGGTGATATTCCGCGGCAGATCCAAAACACGTGCGGCAAGCGTTGTCGGCTCGCTCGGCCAGAGGCGATGCGTCGACTAAGAAAAAAGAGGGTTAGGAGGGTAGAGGGTTGGTTCGAAGCGCCCTCACTCTGTCAAGAATCTGCTGTATTGTTGGGTGCGCAGGCCGCATGAAAGTGCGCGCTCGCCGCTCCTCCAGTCCGGCCGTGGCATGACATACCATAACTTTGCTATCAGAAACGTATTGCAAACTGTCGCTCGGGCGAAGATGGATGCATGCCGGCCGGTCCACACTTCCGCTTGCGCCTTCATTTCACGTGCTCTCCCTTGCCAATAGAGCGTGTTCTCGCGGTACCTATCGAGTGGTACTCCCAGATACTTTGTGGGCGTGGTTGTCCACTCGACCTCTTCGAACACGCCGGGCGTATTTTGCCATTCGCCATGCCACGTCCCTATGCATTTATTCAAGTTTACATTACTGCCTGTGGTTTCGCAAAATCCCTTTGTGACCGATAGCACGTTACACACACTCTCCCGATCGGCACAAAATACGGCCACATCATCCGCGTACGACAAAACCTACACCTCACATGCACCTAGTCGGAATCCACGTATTTGCTCGCTCTGAATGATTTTTGCACACAGGTATAACGCGAACAACAGTGGGGAAATGGGACAACCCAGTCTGACTGACGACTTAACTTGTATTCGCTCATGATAACTGCTTATTAACTATGAGATTCGTTGTGCAGTGCTTATACGCTACTCTGATTCCTTCTGTTATTACCGACCCCAATTTCACGTATTCCAAAACAGAAAAAAGAACGTTGTGATTGACTTTGTCAAACGCTTTTTCCATATCGATTTGTAACATTGCCACATTCCGGTCGTCAGCATCGCAGCACTCAAGAACGCTCCGGGCTGTGTGAATGTTCGTGTAGATACTTCTTCCTTTTATGCCACACGTTTGATGTGGGCCTACCAGCTCTTGAACGACCGACTGCACTCGTTTTGCCAAGACTTTCATTAGCACCTTATAATCGATGTTCAATAATGTTATGGGGCGATACCCTGTCACCTTCATCAGTTGCTCTAGCTCTTTGCTCTTTGGTATGAGGACCGTGTGCGCTCGATAAAAAGACGGTGGCAGAATGCCTCTCTGTAAACTGCCTTCAAAGACTACTAGCAGCAGCCCCGAAAGATCAGTTTTGAACATTTTATAGAAATGAGCGTTCAATCTGTCTGGTCCAGGCGATTTTCCGTCGTTTAGTTCGTCTATCGCTTGCTCGATCTCTGACTGACTGATTTGTACTTGTAGTCTTTCCGTAGTGTCGTTGTACAGTTGAGGTAAAAACTTTAAGAATTCCGTCTCGAATCCACCCTTTGGTGGCTCTTTGTTCCCGAAAAGTCCCTTGTAGTGTTCAGTGAATGCATTCATGATATCCTTTGGTTCTTTCTTTATCGCACTGCAATATACTATTTTGCTTATCTCTTGCTTGCGTGCGTACCGTAATTACCCGATTCTAACGCGCACCTAATTTTCCTGGCAAAAAAAAAACAACGAAAAAACTTGCACCTCCGATTGTAACGCGCACGGAACTTTGTGAGCAAGAAAAACGAATGCGAGAGAAACGGGCGATTTATTTCTCGAAGTAATCTCACTCATCTCACTCCTCGTCGCTCTCCGCTGACCACAACGTCTCGTCCTTGGTGCCGTCAAACGCGTTCGCGATGCCACACTTCTGAAAGAACGTTCAACCATGGTCGAGGAGATCGTGGCCCACGCCTCGAACGCCCATCCCGCGAGCTTCTCCAGAGGCGCACGCTTCAGCCGACCGCTCGTTTTGAACGCGAGAGAGCCGCTGCTGCCATTGCTGTTATCAAGCGCGCAAGTGGAACGATTTGACGGTTTGTGTGAACGCCGATATGAAAGCTTAGGCGCTTCCTGCGTCCGAAAAACTAAAAGCTTTGGCGCCATCTTGAGATGGTGATGGCGATGGGTGGTACGAAATTTCCACTGTTTCGGCAGTTTCGGTTTTGAATCCGATCCTAACGCGCATGCGATTTTTCGACCTATTTTTCCGGAAAAAAAGTGCGCGTTAGAATCGGGTAAGTACGGTAACTCTTCTCATCTGCCAGTGCGCGTTTACTGTAGTGTAGTGTAGGAGCAGCCTACACTAAAACGACAGACGCTTTGGCTTTAGCTTGCTTTGTCTTATATATTCTAATGTCGTCGGACGGCACTCTAGCCATGCCTGAAGCGATCAGCTAGAGTGCCGTCGGACGGCACTCTAGACGCTGCGCTTAGTATTTCTCAGGCGCCTGTCTCGTCTGCCACCGTCCTCGTCTTTTTTTGCGCTAAGCCTCCTTTTCAGTATGTACCAACTAGCCCAGCAGCCCGTTTTAATGAACTGAGAAATATTTCACGTTCGACGGTGTTTTTACTGTCACGTGGCCGGCACGATCAAGTTTGAGTAATTCCAGGCATTCACAGTAAGTGGACACTGCTCCGGTAGCAAAGCAGTTTGCTAACATTTTGCGGGCATAAGTATACTTCTCGTCCTGTTCACAGATATTCCAGATGAGGTAGCTGATCATCATCAAGGCGCTGATGCGGCCGGGACGCTTATCACCGTGTTTGTTGTCATTCACACTATCTCTGTAATCAGCAGCATCGCCATTCATAGACGTCCTCTCCTTATTTGATGGGGGCGATGATCAATCGCAGTTTACTTACGCCAGTTAGTCCATCCAACGCCAAAGCATTGTGAGTACCCATTATCCTATTTTTGCGCCCTGTATATGAGTCTTTATATTTAGAGCTCATATTTGCAGTATTATTCTATACGGGTCTTGTATTCTATTGTTGAAAGTTGAAAGTTTATTGCGACATCATGCACAAGAATGACTATACCGTTGTCGAGGGAAACGGTCAAAAAGGCTACAAAAGCCTGACAAGGTGACGTCCCCCTCCCCCATTTTGGTCAGACTCTGCAGGAAATGGCACGTCTTATGTGACCATACAAAATAACAGAAGAATGTGCGCAATTGTACACACAGAAAATCAGCTTTCAGTTTTCAGAAAAAAACAATAATCACAATAAAAACTTCACAAGAAAAAAAACAGCACATCAGCTCTCAGTTTTCAGACAACAATAAGTAGAATTCAAGATTTCGCAGTAAGAACGAAAAAAAAATCAGTTCTGAGTTTTCTTAAAGAAACAATAATTGAAATACAATATTTCACAGAAAGAAAAAAAATCACCTCTAAGTTTTCAGAAGGAAACAAACAATTACAATACAAGTTTTTACTTCGGTTCTAAAACGTACGTATCTATTTTCTTTTTGAATGCTTGTTCGGATTTAGCATTTTGTATTAAGCATATTTGTATTAAGATGGCCATTTTCCCGGCTATCATCTTGCGGTTTTTATCACTGTCATCTATGAGCATGCTTGCATCGTTTCCTATTGTGACGTAAGGCCGGTTGTGTAACCACGAGTATGATCCCTGGCATTCCTTCGCATATTCTCAACATGGTACTCCTTGTTCAGCTTGATCGCACTATGTTAACCGATTCACCGTTCAAAAAATTTAATCGAACTAAAGCATCAGACGATTTACTGGTAGGTTAACCGATAAATCGCCCACCCCTAATTTTTACGTAAGTTTACCTCACGAAATGAGTTCGGGACTTGGGCTCGAGCACAGTAAACCCCCCGAACGCGTGAAGAAAGCATTGCTTTCATCGATGCTACTTAGCTGCCAGAATGAAGTGGTCAGAGCGGGAAGAGAACGGGCTAGGGTTCTGAAAATTTTTGTTAGCGTGCGGGAAATCACCTTGCGGCAAAGCCAACTTTATCGCGACTGCTCAGCAGAAACGGCTATAATTATATGCGTCTCCCTCAGGAATGACGGCCGTCGAAGCTCAAGGGAACTAAAAGTTGCTCATACCTTTCACCCAAAATCTGTGTCACCTCTATTACGCGTGCTAAAATGCTTAGCTTGTCTACCACGTTCACTGAACGGAATGGCTCAAGATTTTTTGCTTGGTTTCCCATAATTTCCCCACTTCGATGTACATCTTGTTAGGGACGAAGCCCCTTAGGTGCTCGGACTGTCGGCGTCTCGCGTCGTCGTCGTAACCGTCGTCTCATGTAGTCACAGTACTAAAACACCGGGACACTCGTTTACGCTTCGCGCTAGAACGTAACGTGTACTAAAAAAACACAGCGACAGTCGTTTACGCCTCGCGCTGAAACGCTTCGTGCTTCACAGACATAAGGCTTATACAGCAAGGCTTTGTACCTCTACCCCCCAATGGTTTCATCTCCGTTGGCAAAAACGCAAAGGCGTCAAGAATACACTTATACACTGCATGCTTCGCCCTGCCCCAGGTTTCACGTTAATGGAGTTGGCCCGGGATTTTTTTTTTTAGTTCTCAACTTCCACAATGAGATCTCCGTTCGACTTGGCCAATCCCAGAGTATGGTATGCGCCGTTGTTATCTTGGCTCCAACCAATGAGCATCGTCATCGATTTCTACACGCGAGCGCGCGGCGCTCGGGTGGCCTGTTCTGGCTGGTCAATCAAGAGCCATTTTTTCCTGGGGGCCGCATCGGCAGAGCCATGCAGCCGCCGGGGCGCTCCGGCTACCAGAGGAACACCAGGCCGCCCGTGTCCAACCAGTATGTGTGTCCCGCAGAGTCCGAGGTAGTGGCCCTCAGTGCCGCTGAGCTGAGGGCGACGCAGCACGGATGCACGATGAGCCGCGGCAATGGCGAAGGGCAAGGCCCCTCGTATCATTCGCAGAAACAGAACAAGGGTCGGCCGGTGCCCTTCTTCGCGGACGTATTCATGGCGGGTGCCTACTATTCGTCGGCAATGGCCACCGGAGGTGAGCCTCCCGCGAAGACAGCCATTTATGGGCAACACTTCAGCGCGGATGCACACGCTGGGCGCCGCAGATCCGACAGCGATCTTCTGGTAACGAAACTTGTGCGGCCGTTTGCTCCAGGGCGGGTGGCTCGGAAAAAGGTCTCCTTCGCGTCAACCCAGGTGGCGGGGATCTCAGCCGAAGAAGACAATAGCAGGTACAAGCCGAACGACCAGGCCGCAGTCTACGGGCAATATAACCAGCTCCCCTTACACCAGTTCAAAAAACACAGCTGGAAGCAGCATGATGACCTCCATCAAGAGGACGAAATCCCCTGCAGTAACGGGAAAAGTGACGGTGACGCATCCTCAAACTGCGTCGGAGTAGTCGTGGAGGGCGGCCCACGGGAAGACGCCGACGAGGTCCTCAGAGAGCAAAAAGAAGTGTTCGACCTGCTTCTAAAGGCTGACGAATGCCATGAAAAGTGGCTGGCCAGCGAGCGCATGCTCCAAGAACGAGGCGCCAACACCAGCTGCAGACCGCCTGGAAACGATTCACCCAAAAAAGGAAGTGGGGGCATGGGACCATGCTGCTTGCGAGCTGGTAGCATTGACCACCGCAAAAAGGCAAAAAAGAAACAAAGACAGAAGTCTGGAAGCAACACGGTGACAGATCACTGGAAGCTGCAGGGGAACCCGCAGCACACGGGAGCTTCTTACTCGCAATTCAACCTAGAGATATACTTGTCTCCAGATCTTTGCGGAAAAATCATGGAGACCCCGGAGCCCTCGGGCTACCAGAGCATCATGAAGCTGCCCTCAACTGATTACTGTCTGTATCCCGTAGGAACCACAGTGCTGGCGGTCGATCTGTGGGCGCCCCGACACGGAAACGTGGAGTGTCACGGCGGTGGCGGGAAACGTTCCTCCTCGAAGCAGCGTCAGCAGCGCGAACAGGACAACAACCTACCGGCGACCGCTTTCACGAACGTGTTCACGGCGGGAGCCTACTATTCCCACACGATACAGACCGCAAGCGGACCTGTAGCGAGCAGAACCGTCTACTGGGGAAATCACAACGAGGACGCCCCAGTTGTGGATTGCTTCTCCGACCGCGAGCCTCTCGTAATGGAACCAGATCGGTCATTTTCTCCTGAGCAGGGGGCTCGGAGAAAGGTCTCCTTCGCATCGTCAGGGCAGGTGGCCGTATTCTCCACCGATGAAGACGATAGCACCAGCGAGCCGGGCGACAAGGCCGCAGTTGTCGGGGAACAGAATATGCCCCCATCGCACCAGATAACTGAACAACACATCTGCGGCCAGCGTGATGACCTCCCTCAAGACGAGGAATTCTTCTGCAGTAACGGACAAGGTGGCGGCGACGAATCCCCAGACTTCACCGGAGGAGGCTTGGAGCACGGTCTAGCAGAAGACGTCGACGAGGTCCTCAAAGAGCAAGAAGAAGTCTTTGCACTGCTTCTAAAGGCTGACAAACGCCACGAAGAGCAGCTCGCCTTGAAGCGCGTGGTCCAAGAGCGAGATTGCACGGCCTGCTGGAGACCCGCTGGAGAGGATTCATTAACGAAAGGAACCAGGAATGGCGGTGGCTGTTGCTATGCGTCGTCTGCAGCCATCGACCACGGCAAAAAGTCAGGGAAAAACAAAAGGGAGAAGGAATCAGGGAACAACACCGTCAATGGCCGCAGGAAGCCGAAGGCCAGCATGAAGCGCCTCAACAGAGAGCAGTCCTTGGTTGGGGATCATTGCGGAAAAGGCATGCAGCCGCCGGGGGTCTCAGGAGGCAAGTGGACCATAAAGTTGCCATCGTCCCAGTACTATGTCTTCTCCGCAGGACCCAATGCAGGGGCAGTCGGTGACGCTAAGCTGCGAGAGCCACCACGACACGGAAAGACCGTTTGCTGCGGAACTGGGAACAAGCGGGCATTTTGGCATCCGCGACAGCAGCGCCGAGAGCAGCAGCCGAACAGACCGGCGTCCGCTTTTGTGAACGTGTTCAGTGCGGGCGCTTACTATTCTTCTACAATGCACACCGCAAGCGGGCCTGTAGCGAACGGAACCGTCTACTGGCAATACCCATACGAGGACGCCGAGATAATGCTTCGCAGCACTGCCACCGAGCCTATCCTCATCGGTAGAGCGCGGGCCTTTGCCCCGGAGCAGGCTGTGCGGCGAAAGCTGCCTTTAGCGACGACCAGGCCGGTGGCCATGATGCGTGCCGACTAGGGCAACCGAGCTACCAGGACAACAGAGTCTGCATACCTACACCTGTTCCAACGTCTCTGCAACCGTGACCAGAATGATTGCCTTTCTTACAAGGTCAAACTCCCGAAAGTACCGGACAGGGTGGCAGTGACGCGGCCTCGAACTGCGACGGAGCTTTTCGAAAACTTAGACGTGCTCTGCGAAGAGCATGAAAAGTGTTCGCGCAAGTTTTAGAGGTATGCAAGTCCCGCGACAAGCACCTATTTCACCTTGTGCCATGTACTTCAAGAGTGAAACGCCATGAGGGTCTGCTGACATGCTGGAGACGTTTCAATAAAGAACATCACCAGAAGTGGCGATAACTCTTACTGTTTGCTTTTGAGAACGCCTCACTAATGCGAAACTGCTGCGATAAGGTAAAGGCAGAGCTATTCACTTGTACATCAGCAGAAAAAAAAATGGCTGACGATTACGATACTATCTAATGTGAAATTTGTGCGTAGGGAAAACTGCCGTCTTCTGGGTGGGTGGGGTGGTGGTAAAAACATTTATTATGTATGTTAATGAAAATACATGTATCGCGCCTTTTGCCATACTTCCCTCCTCCGCTTTCCTGTTCGTTCCATATCCTTTGTCTTCGGTGTCCTCTTCGTTCGCTCGGCCTCAACGAGGGACGACGGGGCCGTGAAACCGCATGAGCGGGCGCTTAAGTAATGCGCATTAGAACATGCGTGCTCTGCGCGCACAGACTCGCCAAAAAAAAAAAAAAACATCCCCAGCAAACACGGGCCCTCACAAAGACCTCGGGGAAAAAAAATATCCGGGGCACTTAAGCCTGCTTGCGCGCTTTCAAGGCAAAAGCCTGGCGATACTTCATAGCAAATTCTTTACGGCTACATCGTATTTCGTTTCTTTCTCCGGTTTCGTTTCTTTGCCTTTTAGCACGAATTGCTTTGACTGACTTCTTTTCTGCTACACCGTGTTTGCGACTTTTCCTTCGTTTTCGCTTCTTCGTCTTACCGCACGAATTAAATCAGCAACTAGACTGGAACACGCCGCATGTTCCCTGCAATCACGGTTCTGCGCGGCTGGTGTGCACCTGTTGCACTCCCGTTCCAGCACGTTCAGGTGTCACACGGCACGCACTATTCTGCAAGTTTTGTGTTTCGAATTCAGAGTTTTGTGAATTTTGTGTAGTAGGAACATTAATTCCCTAATTCTTGAACCTGCCCTACGAGTTCGTTTCGCCAAGAAGAAAGGAACAACTTCAAATAAAATGACTCTAGTTCTATAAAACAAGTACAATTTTATGGAGGATATTTATGGGGAAAGGTTGCGGGAAGGCGACTTGACAGACTGTGAAATTCATGTTTGCAAGCAGCAGCGGAGCAATGGCACTGTTTAACAAAGGCAAAAAATAAAAAAAAGAGAAAGAGCAGGGCGAGAGAGAGAAAGAGAGAGGGAGAAGGTGAGTGAGAGGGAGTGAGAGTGTGATAAAAGAAAGCAAAGTACAACTCACAAATCCAACTACATATTAGAATCCCAAATTTTCACGAGTATAAATACACAGTGGATGACCCGACATAATATCAAAGAAGAAACGGAGAGGAACAATGTACACTATAAATTCTTACAAAGAAAAAAAATGGCGATACAATTCTGTTGTAAAACGAATTTATATCGATGCTTTCAGAAAAAAAAATGGCCGCGTATCTGCTCCTTTCGTTGCAAATGTCGAAGAAAGACGATAGTCGACTGCCGCCCCTGCCATGTAAACGCCTCGATTCTCTTTCCCGCTCACCTCTCATGATGTTCCTCTACCGTCTCGTTCGTCCCAAGATAAAACGCTAGGGTTTGCTCAAGTCAGTGTAAATTTACCGCGTTCCACTGCTCCAAGTCAGGTTCCTCGATGCCAGCGGAGACGCGCGTGAATCGAGGCGCCATACTTCAACGTTTATAGAACCATGTTGCCCTACTCCACGAGCGTTTTCCGAACAGAATGTGGAACCTATCTCGTGGAACCTTTCGTTGACCTTGCCGTTTGATTTTTTTTTAATGCCGCCAGGTAGCGCGGGCAACAGCAGGCGACGGTTTTCTGCAGTTGATGTAGTATTTAATTTGCTATGGCAAAAACCAAGCAGCCGTGAATTTTTTAATAAAGGAACACGGCAAATATCACTTATGTATTGATTTTCTGTCTTATATTTGCGTAATGTCTTGTTCTTCTTCAACAGTGTTGACAAATGTGAACATTAAAGGGACACTGAAGTGATATGTAAACATTGCGGGATTACTTGCGCAAATTGTAGTCCGGAGTCCCCAGGCCATGTTTCGACCACCCTGGGCGCGTTTACGCGATTTTATTTAGTAGAAAAATTAATTCGAAAATGCTGTCCTCCTCTCTTTACGCTCGCCCATTTTCTGCGGCGTTTTCGTGTGACGTCAGGAGGGGATAAGCTGGCAATTGGCCGCGCTACTGCACGGCTCCCCGGCCTTCAGACAGTCAGTCGGCCCAGCGTTTCGTCCGCCGGCCGCCGACGGGTCGTCGCAATTCGTTCGCTCAGTTGAAACGAAGCCAGGACACGTTTGTGAATGGTAGAATTTGCCTTTCTTTACTTGTTAGTTTGTACACTGTATCTAGCTCCAAGTCAAGGTCGCTTCACACAAGCGCTGCACAAGCGCACATGCGACGCTTCGCTGACTGGTGTGCCAGTAGGAAAATATAAGGCCTCTTGAAGGCGGGAGAAGAGTCAGCGAAGTCAATATAGGTACTAAGGAAATAAAATCAACTGATATTTTTACCGTACAGCGTAAAACTAGGGTGCGGGAAGTACTTTTTTGCGCTGGGCGAACAAGCACAGCGGTCAGCAGCACGACTACACATCTGCGAACGCTTTTCCGTCTACGAAATGCAATTGCTAGACGTGAGCTATCGTGGAAACTCGGGCGACGCTTACTGCACGAGCGCAATACAACAAATAGTCACCTAAGCTGCTTGAAATGTCAAAACTAAAGAAAAGTGTAAACTGTTTGTACAATATATACCCTATATTACCGGTGCCAGCCGAGCCCGCTTCGTGGCCGAGCGGTCTGGGTTGCTAGGTGTGCCACCGCAAGCATTTTGCAAGTCACTAGTTCGAATCCCCGTGGGTACGTGCTTTTTTTTTTTTTGTAAGTTAACTTTTTCGTTTTCCGCCGATGTTTTCTATATTGAGCTCACCTTTTTTTGGGCCGCAACGTTCATGGCTCCACGAACTAGTTCACAAAACGCGCGCAGGCTGGCACTGGCGCGCTAGCGAGTTCTCGTTGGCGTGCTGTTGCCATAAGCACCGACTGCTTGCAGGCAGTGGGCACAGGCCAGAATGAACAGACCCTTGGCCTGGTGCGAACACGCTTTTTACGACACAGGCATGAGGGAGGCAAGCTCCAAATATGGGGGAAAAGCGCATGACATTTGGGCGTCTGCGGGTACGCGGAGGGCGTTCATGCACTGCGTAGGTTTCGGCTAGTGAATGCTACGATTCCAATCCGTCCTAGGAGGCTTATCTTTATGCATTTTTACAGCTGACAACATGGCAGAAGCGCGGTACGATGATTACTGAGTTATTGAGAATGCCCATCCAACAACGCCAACGGTTGTGTTTTACAGAACCGAAACCGAAACTTGTTTGGTTGCTCACCTTGGGCATCGTCCAATCACGGTGCGGCTCCTCCTAACGTCACAGCTTTAGTTGGTGCGGCCGCCGCAAACCGCGCATGGTAGTTTTTCTTCTTTCGCGCTTTGTAAAATAATTACCGATTTGTCAACCGAATAAACGATGAAAAGTGTACTAATTTGAGCCAGTCTACGGAGTGCAAGCAAAAACGGGAGCTTGACAAATTCACTTCAGTGTCCCTTTAACACCGGAGTTAGACGTTTAGATTCGGCTATGGGTATATAAGACAACTGCGCAGTACCTGTTTCACTTTGGCCGGGTGGCTGAATCGAGTCACAGACAGACATACAGACAGACCAAAATGTATGCGTTTAAGTAGCCCAAGAAATACTATCGTCTTTGCAAGGCTGTTACGTAGCCGCGGTACGCTGGGATCTAAGATCTGCATGCCATAGTTAGTCCTTGGCTGCGGTACATGTCAGTGCTCAGACGTACGCGCACAGTAATGCACAATGTTCGGCTTCAAGTTGGCCAACGAACAAAGAAAACGACTCCCAGACCTTTGTTCTTTTCGATAACCAGTTGGCAGCCGGTAATTTAGCAAGTTGTGAATTTTCATGAGCTCACTTATTGCGAGAAAGGGTCCAGCATGGGCATTGAAATGTAGCTTAAAAAGAGCGCGAATGAACCTTTTTTTCTGCAACAGCTCGGTTCGGTTGATATTGGTGACCGTAGTAGTACCCCACACGGACTGCAGTAGTTTAGGTGGCTAGCAAACAGAGCACTGTAAATTATCAGTTTAATGCGCTACGGTGTATGTGAAAAAGAGCCCAAATAAAAGCAAGGCATTGAGGGACTCGGATAATACCAATGATTCGCGAAAGTTTACTTACAAGGAAATCAACGTGATTAGACCAGAGCATGTATTTATCGAATAATGTGCTTAGTGTGTTCATTAAATCTAAAAGTTCAATGGTTTGGCAACCGATTTTGATATCGCTTTGCAGAAAAAAAAACGTCTTGTTCATGGGATGAAACAGTATAGCCTTTATTTTTCTGGCGTTAACTTTTCCTGGTAATCCGAATGGTGTTCTTCTCGCAAACTAGCGGCCACTCTTACGCCCTTCGCTGTCGAGTCCCCCAGTTAAATATGGAACTTCATAGGTCTCGTCTCGTTCTAACACCGCAATGTTGGTACTATAATGAAGGTGTGCTCGTCGACCACTACCTAATATCCTGTCGACGTTTCACTAGGCTCACGTACCAGCTCCTTGAGGTCCCGATTCGTAGCCCTGGGTTTGCCATGTAAATGCTGGCATACACTTTCATTCGGGGCTCTGAGACGGGATTCAGCAGCCGGGAAGTTTGCTCTGCCCTCCTGAGCTTCATCGAAAACACTAGCCGATTCTCATTATAAGCTGCATTGTTTAGCGTGACTTTAAAATGTTCAATTAAGAGAATTGCGGAAAACCAAAAATTATGAAAAATAGAAAGAAAAAAAAATAGCGAAAAGTGGCGAAACGTGTAACGCCCTTCATTTCCACAAATATGCAGATTCGGCGGACGTTCCACCCGTAATCGTTGAAATCGCGTAAATGGAAATAATTAGTCGAATAGAATTTTGAAAAACCGAAAAATTTGGCTGTAAAGAACCCACGCTCTAGACAAGCGGCATAATAAAGCTACGCATTAATGAAAAATTCTCTGAATTTCCGCATATTTTTTTTTTGTTCAAAATTAACTGTGCGAACTCGCCATCCTGCGCATGCGGAGAGCCCGAAGAAGGCGCTTCCCATGTGTTATTACATTGCCCATCATACTACCGGCAAAGACGTGAACTGTACCCTTGCCAGTAGTGAACAATCGTATGGTGTGTCTAGAAACTTTATTAGGTCCATGACCTGGCGGTGGCCGTCAAAATAAGGTTGTCCGTGCCTTAAATGCATTCTGTAACTTGTCAGGTATCACGTCAAAATATTAACCGACAGTGTCACCTTTCACTGCGAATCCGTGAAAACGAACCTAGGAGGAGATTTGATGGACACCATCTAGAACTCGCAAACTTTGTCGCGAACTTCTGATTTGTTTAACCGGGTCTATGACCCTTCATTTTGTAGAATGGAGTAGCCGGGGCATATTGGCTTCCAACCTCTCCACTGAGAGAGAGAGAGAGAGAGTAAATGTTTATTGGAAAAGGAGAAGAGGTCGGCCTGAGAAATTGATCTTGGGCCTGCTACTTCCCTCTGGGGGGAGGGTACTGGGGACAGAAAGAGAAAGGAATGAATATGGAAGGTATGGGGAATGACAATGAAAGCGACAAATGAATTATGTACAAGCAGTAAACCAATAAACGTCTCACGTACAACGGGGCGCTGAATCAGCTGACTACAGTTCACTTTTAAGCACATGACTATCATCCATGAAAAAGAAAAAAAAAACTGCTCAGACATTATTTCGCAGTCTGTTCAATTTTGTCACAACCTAGAGGCGAGAATCCAAAGAGGAGTCACCAAGAAATGTAAGCAGGGCTTTAACGGCTAGGCTTTGCTTCCTGTTGTCAGCCCACGTGCCCAAAATCTTTTGTTCGGACAGAGGGCGAGTGTCCAAGCGTAGTAAAGCTGTCTCAAGGTTCATTCGCTCACTCGAGTACTTTGGACAAGCACTAAGCAAATGTTCGATAGTCTCAGGACAACCGCACAGAAGGCAGTCTGGGCTGTCCTCTCGCCCGATTGTGTGAAGATACTTCCGAGTCAATGCTACTCCAAGACGCAGCCTGTGTAGCAATGTCTCTTGACTTCGACGAAGACGAGGAGCATGACTGACCCAGAACGTCCGCTCTGGATCGAGCTTGTGAAGGCGTTCATGTCGATTCTGCGGGTCCGACGAATGCAAGGCTGCAGCTTGTTTACGCGCTCCGTAGAGTATCGCGTTAGCATCCTGCCTTGTGATGGGTATAGACAGGAGAGTTCCATTGTGGTGTGCCTGCTGTGCTTCTGCATCCGCCAACTCATTTCCAGCGATGCCACAGTGACTTGGTATCCACTGAAACACCACCGTGTCTCTCCACTGAGTACACCAGCTAACCTGCCTACCTACCTACCTACCTACCACTGGCTGGGTGCGGAGATGGGACAACGCTGTAGCGTTGAACTGCTACGAATCCCATGCGGACGGCACGTCTTTCATTTGCTCTTTACAACGGCCGCTATTTTCTGTACCGGACAACAATAACGACGACGCTTTTTCGCAGAATGGGTCACTTAAGTCACATACCAAATCACCAGTATTATAACAAGCAACACGTAAAGTTGAGTTACGAGATAAAAATGCAAAAGAAAAGGTAGGCTCGCTGGGACGCGAACCCAGGCCGCCAGCGCCAACACCCAGAACTCTACCTCGAGGTCACAGAACCAAACCGCAGGCTCCTTTCAGCAGGAGTTAAATAGAATAGCGCGCGCAGTGGCATCACACATGTCACGTGGGGTGGCTGTACAGCGAACTGTTCGGAAACACGCCACCCGGGGAGGCCCACCATTCCATGAAACGAGGGGAAATGCTCATTTGAAACGTATCTCATAGCCGCAGGACGCGACTATTTTTCACCAAAACGGCAAGCGGCAGTTCTGAAGGCGTTTTTAGGAGCAGAAGGGAACAGGCTCGTTCATGTGATCGAATCGGGCAGACCGTGGGGCGGAGACGCCGTCAACGAATATGGCTACCTCGTCCAAGGACTAGCCGCTCACTTCGACGCAGCGGCATCACAACTGATCCACCATATCCAATTCAAAGGAAGATGTTCACTCCTTCATAAATTCATCACGGCGACCAGAAGATCTTTCTGTCCATGTGTGGTTTCTTTTCATGCCTTCATTATCCCTACGGAGTCAACATGGTTTTCTTTGTCTACCTTTCATTTTTTTCCAATCTTAACCTAGACAATTTTTAAATAATTAACCTTTCACGAGCCCTGGTCAATCTCTCTCCCAGAGTATGCGTCATTACCGTAAAGGAAAAGAAGCAGCAGCGTAGTCATTGATCGCCACGAGCCTGCGCGCCGCGCGCGGGTGCCCTGTTCTGGTTGCTCAATTAAGGGCTGTTCTTGCCAGGGGGCCGCAACGGCAGAGCCATGCAGCCACCAGGGCGCTCCGGCAACCTGAAGACCACCAGACTGCCCGTTTCCTACCAGTACGTGTGTCCCGCAGAGCCCGAGGTGGTGGCCCTCAGTGCCGCTGAGCTGAGGGCGCCGCAGCACGGATGCACGATGAGCCACCGCAACGGCGAAGGGCGAGCCTCCTCGTATCAGGCTCAGAAACAGAAC
This sequence comes from Haemaphysalis longicornis, assembly GCF_048455015.1. Taxonomy (NCBI): domain Eukaryota; kingdom Metazoa; phylum Arthropoda; class Arachnida; order Ixodida; family Ixodidae; genus Haemaphysalis; species Haemaphysalis longicornis. The sequence continues at coordinate 163,006,442 of NW_027526203.1, forward strand.
AAAGATCGGCCGCTGCCCGTCTTCGGGGACGTGTTCATGGCGGGCGCCAACTACTCTTCAATGCACACCGCCGGCGGTCCTTCGGAGATGGGAGCCGGCTACGGGCAACTTCACAACCAGGATGCTGACGTTCTGCATCGCAGATCCGACAGCGACCTTCTCGTAAGGAAAGCGGTGCGGTCGTTTCCTCGTGAGTCGGTCCCGCGGACAAAGGTCTCCTTCGCGTCGTCAAGGCAGACTGCCGCGATCTCCACTGGCGAAGACGAGAGCAACCGCGAGCCGAGCGACGAGGCCGCAGACTACGGGCAACATAATCAGTCCCTCTTGCACCGGTTCAAACAACACAACTGGAACCGGCATGATGACGCCCCTCAAGAGAATGAAATCTCCTGCAGTAACGGACAAAGTGACGGTGACGCATCCTCAAATTGCGTCGGAGGAGGCGTGGAGGACGGCCCACCGGAAGACGCCGACGAGGTTCTCAGAGAGCAAGAAGAAGTGTTCGACCTGCTTCTAAAGGCTGACGAATGCCACGAGAAGTGGCTGGCCACCCAGCGCATGCTCCAAGAACGAGGCGTCAACACCAGCTGCAGACCGCCTGAAAACGATTCCCCCAAAAAAGGAAGCGGGGGCATGGGACCATGCTCCTTGCCTGCTGGTATCACTGACCACTGCAAAAAGGCGAGAAAGAAACAAAGCCAGAAGTCTGGTAGCAACACCGTGACTGATCACTGGAAGCTGCAGGGAAACCCGCAGCGAACGGGAGCTTCTTACTCGTCACTCAACCAAGAGCAATCCTTGAATCGAAATCATAGCGAAAAAATCATGGAGACACCGGGGCCCTCCAGCTGTCAGATAATCATCAAGCTACCCTCGATTGACTACTATGTGCATTCCGTAGGAGCCAAGGTGCAATCGGTCAATGACCACCAGGTGTGGGCGCCACGACATGGAGACGCGGTGTGTCGCGGCACTGTTGGGAACTGTTCCTCTTCCCACCAGACGCAGAAGCGGAAACAAAGCAAGAGCCGTCCGGCGGCCAGTTTTGCGAACGGGTTCTTGGCGGGCACCTGCGATTCTTCCGCGATGTACCCCGAAGGCGGGCCTGCAGCGACAGCAGCCGTCTATTGGAAGCATGACAACGAGAACGCCCATGTTGTGCTTCGAAGGCCTGACACCGAGCCTCTCGTTCTCGAACCGGCTTGCTCGTTTGCTCGTTTACCGGCTTGCTCGAAAAAGGTGTCCTTCGCGCCGTCAAGGCAGGTGCCCGTGATCTCCATCCACGAAGACAGCGGCAGCCGCGAGGCGAGAGATCATGCCAGTAGCTGCGGGCAAAAGAATCTGCTACACTTACAGCAGTTCCAGCAACATAAGTGTGACCAGAGTGATGAGCTCCTTTACGACGACAAAGTCCCCGGCAGTAACGGGCAGAGTGACAGTGACGCACTATCGACCTGCTGCGGAGAAGGTGCAGAGGACGGCGCACCAGAAGACACCGACGAGCTCGTCAAAAGGCAGGCAAAAGTGTTCGCGCTGCAAGAGATGGACGAGGGCCACGAAAATCGCCTTGCCTACGAGCACGTACTCTGGGATCGAGACGCCACGACCTCCCGGAGAGCCGCTGAGGACGATTCAGTAACGAAAAGAAATGGTGGTGACTCCTCGTTTTTGTCTTCTGAAACCACCGACGACGAGAAAAACGAGGCGGAAAACAGTCACAACGCATCAGGAAGTAACATCATCCCTGACAGCCGCAAGCTAGAGGCGAGCGCGAGCCGCACGAAGGTCCAATGCTCTCAGCCCAGCACGGAGCTATTCCCAGCACAGAGCCGAAGGAAGAGGTCCATGCAACGGCAGGTGGTCTGCGGTAGCCAGTGGACCATGAAGCTGCCCACGCGCGAGTACTACGTGTATTCCGCGAGACCCAAGGCACCGGCGGAGAGCGACGCTGAGATGAAGGTGCCACGACGCGGAAACACGGCGTGCCGCAGCGGTGGCGGCCGGCGCTCCCCCTCGCATCAGCAGCAGCAGCAGCAGCACCGGCAGCAGCACGTTAACGGACCGGCGTCCGCCTTCGCGGATGTCTTCGTGGCGGGCGCCTGCTATTCCTCGACGATGCACACTGCAGTCGGACTTGCAGCGACGGGAGAGGTCTACTGGCAAAATCGCAGCGAGGACGCCGTTACAGTGCATCGCAGCTGCGCCAACGAACCTCTCGGTACCAAGCTGGGGCAGTCGTTTGCCCCCGCCGCTCGTGGCGCGCCCAAAGCTGCCCTTGAGATCGACTAGACAGGTGGCCGTGATGTGCGCCGCCTTATGCAACGGCCGCCGAGACCCAAGCGACGATGCCGGTGGCTGCGGGCAACGGTATCGGCCTCCCTTCCACCCCTTCCAACAGCGAGATAGCATGGACCAGAACGAACGCCTTCCTTAGAAAGACGAAGCCCCGGTAGTAACGAACATGGTGACAGTGACGCGCCTTCAAACTGCAGCGGACAAGGCGTGGTGGGAGGCGCTCTCAAAGACGTCAGCGTGCTCCTAGAAAGGCAGCAAACGTTTTCGCGTAGCTGACAAGTGTCAACGAGCGCCCTGTGCAGCTGGCCCTGTGGAACGGGTTTCGGGAGCGATACGCCACCACTAGGCATGCTGGAGAACTTTCAATAAAACCTAGGGGTGGCGGTGACTTCTGCTGTTTGCCTTCTGAAGTTCCAGACCACCGCAAATGGCGGGGTAAAAATTCAAGACAATTAGTATTCTTACGTCCTTTAAAGGTGCAAATCTGGTGATACTACCGCATTTGCGTCTTTTTCTTCCCTTTTGTTTCTTTTTGTCTTTAGACGCGCATTACTTCTTTGGCCTGCTTCTGTTCTGCGCCATCATGATTGCGTCTCTCTCCCCGCTTCCCGCTCCCCACCCGTGCTCTCTTCCTGAACTTCAGAAAAAAAAATTCCCTCGCACTTCCCCGACGGGGAGAGTGTGTAAGTGCGAATGCACGGTTGTTGATTGCGCGATTACGGTGGATATCGTGATCTTGGAGTGGAGAGGAGGCGCCCAACACCCGCAGTCACTGAGCGGAGAGAGGAGGAGGAGAGTAGCGCCGCCGTTACGGCGAGGGCTACACGAGCGCCCTCACGCGTCGGAATGCGGAGCGCCCGCTACGCGAGCGAGAGCTCTCCCGCCCGAAGTGGAGAGGAGGCGCCCAACACCCGCAGTCACTGAGCGGAGAGAGGAGGAGGAGAGTAGCGCGCGCCCATCTCCCCCCGTTGCTAGGGAAGACGAGGAGGAAGACGAGGAGCGCGCGCACCCGCAGCTGTTGCTATGCGGACAACGGCGGCGGACGATTCAGGCTCGCTTAAGAAGTGCATTTGCACTTAAAAGCCGAAACAGCGATTTAAGAATAAATGTTGGAAGAAGCCCCAAACAGCGCAGACGCAAGCGACCTGTAGACATTGACGAGAATGCAAAAGAAAATCACAATGTGAAGGCGATGAAAATTCGGGCAACTTTAGCGCATTCACGCGGTCTGTCTTGCAGACGAACGACGAGTGGCAGTGCGGTTACGGACATTTTTTTTAGTTTAATTCAGAATTTAAGGCCCATGGTGCTACCTGCTGCAGGGACACTGCTGCAATTAACCTAACGGCTTCTCCTACCTTTTTGCTTCTTCGCGCACGATTTGTAGAAAATACAAAATATGAACAAATGAAAGTGTAGAATTTAGTATGAACAGGCAGGGAGGATTAAATAAATAGATGATGAAAATAAACAAATGAGTGAAGCGCTCACAGTCTCGCCGCACGCACAACGTCTGGCTGAGGAATAGCACGGCTAAACGCATCTCCGCGCCCCGGCGCCTTGACGCTTGGTGCACGAACCTAAGTTCAGCGCACACGAAATAATGCGCTGACAAGACGTCCAAAAATTAAAAAAAAAAACATAGCTGCAACTGTTCTGCGAAATCAGCGCAAGTCGTGGGGCGAACGAGACAAAAATGAAGCTTCAACTAATAACGCTGAACGGTGGGCGCGCGTTGAAATGGCAAACAATACAAGATCACACACGAATGTGTGAAAAATCGTGCCCCCTCCGTCTAACGACGACGATGACTGAACGCGAAGCTTTCTGGTGAGGGAATCCTTGGTTGTTGTTTGAGTTTGGACTTTGACTCGCAGACGGCTTGGACTTTGACTAGTTGAGCTTTGACTGTGACTCGCACGTAGTTTGGACTTTTGATTGCAACGGCTTTGAATTTGACCCTTCGCCATTTTATTTCGCACAAAGAAATCTTCGCGTTCAACCATCATCGACAGTAGAAGGAGGGGTTCATGAGTTTTTTCTGCCTAATTTTTCACGCCCATGCACCCCCCCCCCCCCCCTCCCCAAATGCGGCGAGCATCGTTGGCCGTGTCGGAATGGCGTAAAGGCAATAAAGGGGAAAAAAGATTCTGAATGGCGCATTCGGATAGACGTCGGCTCCATAACGCGAGAGACCCAGGTTCGGTTCGACCAAGAGAAGTGTTTTTCTCTTGTGACGCTTCCACGATCATAATCATCATCAGAGAAGGTTGGCTTTCCTGCAGTGCGTTCTGGGCCCTTACGGACAAATCAGTGAGACATAGAAAGGCTTTAGAAGATAAAAGAAAGAAAAGAAGAAAAGGCCTGCGTGTTTTAGCAGCTGTGTGCCATTTCGACAAATAGCGCAGTCGGAAAGGTATCAGTGGTGCAAAACGTGTTAGCCGAGCTGGCGTCTTCTCGCCAGCGGTGGCTTCACCAGAAATGCCCACCCACGCGCAGTACCGGTCGAAATTTCTTTCCCGGGCCGCAGCTCCACCTGGGCTATGCAGCGCGTTGAGGGAAAGGGCAGGAGAACAATTCACACCATGCCGGTATCCCGCTTGGATCTTGCACACACACGCAAACTGTCCAAATCATCCAACAGAATAATCACCCGCCGCATCAGGAACAGGCCCCGCTACCTCGTGTTCGTTAGTGCAATGGTTTAGGAAGCGGCCGGACAACCGGCAAGTGCACTAAATATAGCATGGTGAACAAGGCGTTAGTTTCTGCGACACTCACGCATACTTTCATAATGGTGTACGCACTCTAAAGCGGATGCTTTATAATGCACCTGACGACTACAAGCCGAAGAGCTTCCTCGTGTGTTCTAACCTTTCATAGGCGCTGCGGTTCCAGCGGAGCTTCGCAATAGCTCTCTGTTCATTTGTTGCTGTCATTGAAAGGACACTGAAGTCAGTAGTTAGCACTGCGTAATTGCTTTGCCAGTTTCAATTCTGTAATACGTAATACATATCTTATGGATTGGAGTGAAAGCATTATGTGGAGTCAAAGCACTGCTACGCTACACCTTTCGACGGATGCATCGAGTCATAATGACCTTCAGCCGCCGGCGACCATGCTACCTACGCCTTTCGATCTAATCGTTTCGCTTGCTCCGATCTTAGCCGCTGCGGCACCACGCGGCTAGAAGAGGGTGAAACGGCTGTTTCGCCAGCGCTTTACCGCCCAGCGGTGGCTGGGCTGTCTATGTGTGTCCTTCAGCCCAAGTGAAAGGAAGAATCCCATCATCCAGTACATATAGCTAGACGTCAGGCTGAGAAATGTAAAAAAAAGGCAAACTTTCACGAAATACTGTGTGCATAGTGTTTGCTTTCGGTCGTGATAGCTAGGCTGAGAAGTACTAAACCTGAGCCACTTTTTTTTCTATTGGTTTACACGGAGTCTTTGTTGTTCCCCTTCCACTACTCCTAACAGAGTTGGGAACGTCGGCCATGAAGACACGCATGCTTTGTCCGCACGGAAGGAAGTAGCGGACTACGAGAGCGTTCAATGGGTATGAACTGTGCGTAAACAAGCAAAAACTCCATATTTTCCATAATCAACGTGAGAGCAAACTATATTATGTCTGGGATGGCGCCAAACGCCTCTGGGGTAGTTCATGGGACGGCCGCGATGGTCTTTCTTCTTCTGGTAAACAGTAAAATAAAAAACACCGCAAGTACATCTGCGCAATGCGTCAACAAACACAAGTTTCACTGGTACCATTCCCGGCCCCTTTAAATCATCTTTGCTTGTTATGTCCGTTTGAAAGCTAGTCGATTCGTTGGCTGGTCTCGCGGTCCCACGGTCCGTCGCGCATCCAAATTTATATATATATATATATATATATATATATATATATATATATATATATATATATATATATATATATATAAATATATATACATATAGCACAGAAATAAGAATTGGCAGTCAAGAAAACCTCGGAAACCAAAGGGGAGGATGTAGTTGGTCAAGATAAAGAATTTGGAAAATAAGAAAGTGGAGAAAAAATGCCCGCCAGGTGGGATCCGAACCACTTTGCTTTCTGAGGTTTTCTTGACTGCCAATTCTTATTTCTGTCTTACTTCGACGAGACCCTCATTTCCTATTCTAATTCGCTACACATATATATATATATATATATATATATATATATATATATATATATATATATATATATATATATATATATATATATATATATATATATATATATATATATATATATATATATATATATATATATATATATATGTCGAACCGTGTCGAACCGAAGAAAATAGCAGTTCGGTTACGGTTCTGGTTCAGGGCGAAATCATTTCGTTCCGGTACAGTTCCGGTTCGACAAAATCACGTACCGAACCGGTTCGATGAGTTGAATTATCACCGAAAGTGGAAAACAAACATTTATTAGTTTAAAACGACAGTCAATCAAAATACAAACAAAAATTCAAAATGCTGCTGTTCCCCAATGGCAGTGGCGCAGTTGCAAAGCAAACTTTAAACAATTACGAGATATTTGAAAAACAGATGAAGTGGCGACGATTTACCACCTTCTTTCTCGCCCAGACTTTATGTTGTCCTAGCTACTATTCATAAAGTCTATTCATGACGGTGGGATATATTTTCTCGCCTTTCCTTTTTTGTTGAAATCGCAATCGTCGCTTTAGAATCGCCCATCACGCTAACCTTAAAGCCTTAAATTTAGGCCTGCGAACTAGCGCATTCAAATACCAGCGCGTAATACCAATGGCCCACATTTTTGTATATTTGTAACAAAACAGAAAAATCCTACAACAGGCACATGAATACTACCAATGAATTAGATTATTCGGTAACCCTGCATAATTTGTTAGCAGTCACCTTAACAAATGTGTTAGCCACACTTTTGTTGAAAGTAAGCATTAGTTAACACTGAGTCACTGCATTATTGCTCTTACCTCTGCAATTCCTTTTGCGATAGCTACACCGGATGTCTGCATTACAATCAGTATGTCATCGTACCGCCTGACCCCCCCCCCCATCGTTCCGTGTGCTACACTGCGGAATCTCATTACAGATTATGCTGTTACAAAATGAAAGGGAAATTTGACGCGCGGAGCATGAGATGGGACTTTTTTGGGTAGACACACTTTAATTCGTCCACAGCAGTACTCCCCCCTTCGGAACGAGTAGCAGTAGAAGTAATGTAGCGAGTTGGGCAGTCAGTACAAGTGCACCTTCAAAAAAAAAAAAAACAAATCTGAAAGAGAAAACTGTATCAGCAGCAAACGGCTTAGGCACTGAGCAGCTCCTGCGGTCACACTTGTCAAGTATTAACAATTTGTAGGTGTTGGACCTTTTAAACAAATTACGAAATCCAAAACGTTTGCACACATCGAATGTGGGCTTTCGCTGTTCCGCAGTGGATCACTCCTGCAGACTGATTGCTCCAATAAAGTCGCAGATAGGAAAGGGCAAAGTCATTTCATATCCCCTGCAAGCTGCCGCGAATGACATTTCGTTTGGTCAGCTTGCACTACGCTCGCGCCTCCAGAAGCAACAGACCATTGCTACATTGGTGCTCATTCGTTTCCCCTGTTGTTACATAGAGCGTGATAGTGTTCAATTGTCTGGGGGGGAAAGTGCGCGAGCGGGTACGAAGTTAATGGTACGTGAAAGAAAAAAAAAGCCTGAATCGCATTGACTGTGCAATATCAACAACGGAGGGGCGATCCGTTGCGGCATGAACCGGTAACCGTTATTTCTTTTTTCGGTTTTGTACCGGTTCGACACCGTGATATATATATATATATATATATATATATATATATATATATATATATATATATATATATATATATATATATATATATATATATATATCAGGGTGCCGAACCGGAACCGAACCGAACCGAAAACCGGAACCGAACCGGTATTTTTGCCGGAACTGAACCCGAACCCGAACCGTTATTTTTTGAGCACGCTGAACCCGAACCGGAACAGAACCGAAAAAAGAAATAACGGTTACCGGTTCATTCCGAAACGGTTCGACCCTCAGTTGTTGATATTGCACAGTCAATGCAATTCAGGTCTTTTTTGCTTTCACGTGCCATCAACTTCGTACGTGCTCGCGCACTTTCCCCTCCAGACAATTGAACACTATCACGCTCTATGTAACAACAGGGGAAATGAATGAGCACCAATGTAGCAATGGTCTGTTGCTGCTGGAGGCGCGAGCGTAGTGCAAGCTGACCAAACGAAATGTCATTCTCGGCAGGTTGCAGGGGATATAAAACGACTTTGCCCTTCCCTAGCTGCGACTTCATTGGAGCAGTCAGGCTGCAGGAGTGCTGCACTGCGCAACAGCGAAAGCTCACACCCGTTGTGTGCAACCTTTTTGCATTTCATAATTTGTTTAAAAGGTCCGACACCTGCAAATTATTAATACTTGACAAGTGTGACCGCAGGAGCTGCTCAGTGGCTAAGCCGTTTAATAAGCCGTTTGCCCAACTCGCTACATTGCTTCTACTGCTACTCGTTCCGGAGGGGAGTACTGCTATGGACGAATTAAAGAGCGTCTACCCAAAAAAAAATTCCCCCGCATTTCCCCGAGGGGGAGAATGTGAAAGTGCGAATGCACGGTTGTCGGACCGCTTGCGGCGCTTGGGCTCGGCCCCCGCAGCCCACCGCCTCGCCGCCTTCTCTTCCATCTCTTCCATCGGGTTTGTAGTACCACGTGTACACCACGCAGTTATCAAGCCGCTATAACGCCGCTGAGTCGCCAACGCACGCCGCTGACGACGTAGTTTGAATGCGTTAAAGATATAAGGCGCGTCAACACTGATATCACCGTCGCGTCCGTGGCTTGATCGGTAGAGCGTCGCGCTGCGGCCGCAAAGTCCTCGGATCGAAACCTGGCGCCGGATGCTGTTTCTTTTATAATATAGAGGAGCACTGCGGACGCCGCCGCCGCCGGCGGTGGATGGTTTGGGGTCGCCTATGAAGTGCATTCAAAAGTCCCATCTCATGCTCCGCGTGTCAAGTTTCCCGTTCATTTTGTAACCGCATTATCTGTTATAAGATTCCGCAATGTAGCACACGGAACGATGGTAGGGGTTCAGACGGTACGATGACATACTGATTGTAATGCACACTTTCGGTATCGCAAAATGAATTGCAGTGGTCAGAGCAATAATGCAGTGACTGAGCGTTAACTAAAGCTTACTTTTAACAAAAGTGTGGCTAACACATTCGATAAGATGACAGCTAACAAATTATTCAGTGTGACCAAATATTCTAATTCATTGGTAGTATTTATGTGCCTGTTGTAGGATTTTTCTGTTTTGTTACAAATATAAAAAATGTGCGCCATTGGTATTAAGCGCTGGTATTTGAACGCGCCAGTACGCAGGACTAAAAGTAAGGCTTCAACTTTAGCGTGATGGGCGATTGCATAGCGACAATTGCGATTTCAACAAAAAAGGAAAGGACAGAAAATATATCCCACCGTCATATCTTTTGGCGGTGGCTTTATGAATAGTCACTAGGACAACATAAAGTCTGAGCGATAAAGAAGGTGGTAAATCGTCGCCACTTCATCTGTTGTTCTAATATCTCGTGATTGTTTAAAGTTTGCTTTGCAGTTGCGCCACTGCCCTTGGGGAACAGCAACATTTTGAATGTTTGTTTGTGTTTTGATTTGACGGTCGTTTTAAACTAGTAAATGTTTTTTTTTTTCTTATTTCAGTGATAATTCAACTCACCGAACCGGTTCGGTACGTGATTTTGTCGAACCGGAACTGAACCGGAACAAAATTATTTCCCCCGAACCCGAACCGTAACCGAACCGGTATTTTTTTCGGTTCGACACCCTGATATATATATATATATATATATATATATATATATATATATATATATATATATATATATATATATATATATATATATATATATATATATATATATATATATATATATATATATATATATATATATATATATATATATATATACACCAAACCACAGATAAAAAGTCAGTATAAAGTGATTTACCAGAAGAAAAAGACACATGATTGATTTTAGAGGCCTTGCACTCCGCAGCCTCACAGAAGTGGGTAATTGGTTCCGCTGTAGGTACACCAGGCAACCCATAGGTACTATGTTCGGTCGCACTGGAGTTAGAAAACAGCTGCTGTCATGGTAGTTTAGTAAGGTGTGGGATAGAGAAACGACGGTCATCGGTGAAAAGGCCCAAACTGCGTGAAATAAAGCGGCCAGCACGTTAGGGATTGGCCTAGTTGGTATTTTCTACTGCTTAGAGCTGAAAACGTAAGTGGACACGTGAATTCTGGCCAATCCCCCGCGTGGGTATGCTTATGATTCGAGGATACCCACGAAGACACCCATGCGCAATGGTTCGATAGGAGAACTCTTTCTTTTAAATTGCAGCAGCTTTTCCTCGATGGGACGCACGCACCTTAAATACACGTTTATTCGGCTTATTCTCCCGTTATCTTCAAACCGTTGTTCTTTCCCTGGGTGCTTCCGTCCTAGGAGTTTTCCACAGAGACGTTGTGCGCGCCTTCCACTCCTTTGTTGCGGTGACAGGCCGGATGCCCTGCTAGAAAGCTATTTTTCATTCGCGATTTTGTTTCCTGACTATACCGTTATATACCAAGATTTCTTTTTTTTCCTCACTCTTTTCCTCTTACCTCTTACTTTATTATTTTTCCCCTCTCAAACAAACCGGGTCACAGCCTAACAGGCAGCTTCTTGGCCAATCCACCGCGTGGATATGCGCCATGATTCAAGGGTCCAACCAACCAACCAAGAAGGTGGGCTATCTGGGCTAGCGCGGGTGCTGCTGGCCATGAGGAGCAAGAGAAAGAGTCGATAACGACCGGGGGCGGCTCGCGACCAGCCTTTGCAAGGACGAAGTGCTAGTTCCGGGCGCAGGTGTGGACGAATGCACGGAGATATCCGGAGGACCCGCTGCAGCCGACCGCTGATCTGCTCTCGGAGGGACCGATGCTGCCAGGCGAGGTCGAAGCAGGGGAGCCGCCGGCGAGCGACTCGTCCGACCCAAGCTGCTGCCTCCCACACTAGCCTCGTCTTGAGCCCGAGACTTCGCCGGGACTCGCAGGCAGGGCATCCGTGCAAGGACTTCGCTGCCGCACCGTCACCGACGTCATCGAACCCGTGAGCTGACTGACGTGTCATTTGGACTCGCGTTTGGACCAACTCCAGCGTTTCGCGTTTCTTTCAGTCAGTTTTATTGCGCGTGTGTTTATTAACGCGAGTGGTTATTGTGCTCCGTTTTTTCGCAAGACAATACATTCCGCTTTGCGGTAAATTTTCTGCGAAACTGTGCCTCACTTTTCCAAGGATCGCTTCCGCGGGTCACATGCCCGGCCGCCAGTTCAAAAACACCCTTCCGCTCAACGGGACACAAGGGCGGCACCCCGCAGAAAGGGCCTGATATCGGGTGGCGATATAGTGTCACTCGAGGAAGGTGGAGAATCAATGGTTGCCGTCAAGGTTGGAAGTTTGCAAAAAAAAAATGCAACAATCTTGTCGGTTGAGCAGAGAATGCGAAAGGGGGTATAGCTTCCGGGAAGTTGAGGACCCACGAAGCTGTTTAGCTGTGTGAAAATGTTCCTGCTGCCTTTTAAGAGAGATTAGCGAAGTGTGATGCGACCTTAGCGTTTTCAAAAAAAAAAAAAAAATTAGTGCCATTCCACTCTGTGAAGGTAGACGACTAGCCAAGAAGTTTGTGGGCTATTATACTATTCCCGTTTATTAACAGTGTTCTATTTATTTTATAAACAGTTATATACATCGGCTACCATATATGATAACTAGTAATGTATTACTGCACGTTTTCCCGCTCAGTTTAATCCAATCACCGTCCAATTTAACCCAGGCGCCAGCCTATTTATTCCCAGCGCCATCTAACAATCTTCTGACAGCTGGTTTAATTTGGTTGGCGATCGGATTAAATTGTTTGCCGCTGGGATTAAATTCGCTGACACCAGGATTAAATTAGATGACACTTATTAAATTAGATGGCAATTGAATTAAATTAGATGGCGCCTGGATTAAATCGTATGGAAATTGGATTAAATTGAGCGGTGAAACCTGTAGTACCTCGCAATATATATCACTCTAACTGTCATTGCTATACTGCTTAACGACACACGCGCATATTCATGCTTGCCTATACTGTCTCTTTATTTCGTTACCATAGTGAACATAGCGTTATGATCACTATGGTACACGGCCATGCATTTAACGACGATGCTGGACAGGTTCTCGACAAAAGTTAAATCTAGACACGGACGGTGCGGTGTTGTCGGTATGGCGACGGTGCTCTTCAAAGAGACGCTGCTCTTTCTCGCTGCGAACGTTCTACCCATAGCTCGGCCTGAACGCAACTGCGATAACATCACCATGCAATCTACGTAGTCACAGTAAATAGACACGCACATTGGTTCCGAACACAAAGACGCCGATTTTCCTCATCGCTACGAATGCTTCACGTCGCTCTAATGCGAGCGCCGGAGGCGAACAGATATCCGAAAGGAGGAGGAGTGCCGAAGCGAGGAGGAGGGTACGGAGCGGTGGTCCTAGGCCTGCGGAAGCAAAAAAAAAAAAAAAAAAAAAAAATGGGGGCGTTAGCCTTTAACAGCTCCTCTGTAAAAAAAACGCTGACGGCGGGAAGCCGTGATTGGATGCGCTGATGACTGAAAAAGTGCACGAGAGCGTGGGGAGCACACAGAGGAGGAAGAGGATAAGAAAAAACGGTGTCTTTTTTTCCCCTTGATTAAGGATCCAAAATGCCTTCAACCACTTTAAATTAATTTGATACAGCGTCGTGGAATTAGAAAAAAAGGACTTTTTCCTTTTCTGCAACCACTGATGATTGTCCAACTCTTTGATTGGGTACGTGCTATACTCGCAGGAACAACACAACGACGGACAGAAGCTCGGCCGGCTAGAGCTCGGGACCAGCGGGAACACCAATTCATGGGGCCCGTGCCATAGCGCCGGCCACCCGTTCCTGCCTGATCCAAGCTACCGTGCGCGTGACATATCGCTGTGGCCGCAGTTTCTTCTGGCGGGCAACCTGTTAATACCGGGCCGCGCGGTGGGCCTGTTGCCGTGCCCTACGAGGTGACCGTGCCCCTTCACGGGCTCCACCTACTCCTGCCGTGCGGTGGAGTGTTACGCCGCACCGACTGCGTCAGACTAGCACTGGGCTAGCGTCACCGGTCGGCGACGAATTCGAGTCCACCAGTGCCAGAGAAACGGCCAACACTGCTCCCGGTAAACGGTGAGGTCATTCCGTCTGTCCCATACCACACTTGGTGTTTCAAAAACTGTTGTTGGAACTTTTATTCTTTCCGCTTTTTGTGTGGAATGTTTCGTTTTGTGGCCTTTGTTTCTCCGATCGTCCCTGGATTTTCCGTATGTCTCATAATAGTTTGCTTCTTTCTCGATACCGTTGTCGCCCTCCGCGGTGGCTCAGTGGCTAAGGCGTTGCGCTGCTGAGCACGAGGTTGCGGGTTCGATTTCCGGCCGCGGCGGCTACTTTTCTGATGGAGGCGAAAAGCAAAAACGCCCGTGTGTGCGAGATTTCGGCGCACGTTAAAGATCCCCAAGTGGTCAAAATTAATCCGGAGCCCTCCACTACGGCGCGCCTCATCGGCTGCGTTGCGTCGGCGCGTTAAACCCTACAATCAATCAATCGATACCGTTGTCGTCTCTCTGTGTTCGCCAATCACGAGAGCAGGTCGCATATAACAACATGCATGTTATATCATCACGCCACGCAGGGGTTAGGAGGATACACACGTGTTTATATACATTGTGTATATGTACATGTATGTGTGTGTCCTAGAGGGTTTAGTTGTTCTAACCTTGCGCGATGATCCCGGAATCTACGTTCAACCCTGGTTTTGTCTGTATCGTTCGGTGTCCCTCCAACACTCCCAGAAGTTTTGGAGGGACACCAAACAATACAGATTCCACCCCCCCCCCCCTCCCTTGCTGTAGTCCCTAAGTACGTTGTGGCCCGCACCGGCTATATGCTCCTGTTTTTTTTAATTATGACCTAACCTGTGTTACAAAGAGGGGGACAGGCAACACAGACGAAACACAAGAAGAAGAAAGTGACAACTACGAGCGCTGACTAACAACTGATTTTTAATTTTTCTGCCTAGCACATATTACGCTGAGAGTAAAAAAATACAAGAAATGCAGAATTAAGATGACTGCTGAAGATAACCCAGGCGGTCGTCACACTGCACCGACGCCATGTGCCACAAACACGTGCTGAACTATCCGTGGGACAGAAAATTAATCTCTTTTTAGGAGAGGGACAACGAGCGTACGCTGTCACATTTTTCTTTTCGGCACTCTATTTCCGCAGCCTCAATAATTTCTCTACTTAATTTATCATCGTGTTTTTCAATGACTTGTGTTTTGTGAAAGACTGGGGCGCAGCCGCGGCAATCCTGACAGTGGACACCCAAGTGGCCACTAATCAACTTACGTACAGTCGGCCAAATCTTTAACTGGCGTGCGCGAGCGGCGACTTTTCTGTGCGTCAGCGCCATATGACGGAGCCAAGTTTGAGGCTAAGCGCATGCCCAGAAAGCCGCGCTCAGTTGTGCCCATCGTCTGCTAGGCTGTTCCTTTCGTATCGCGTCACCCCTTATGAGCGCACTGCGAACGATCCAGTCAGCGTGGTAAAGTGAATGGGTTTGCTCTTATTTTATTTTCTCAAGATTAACGTTGCAGCAATAAATCGAGCAAATTTCAAGATACGCCGAACACGCCCAATCATGAGAAAGCCGAAGAACATGGGTTACTTATTTCTTTCATTTTTTTCTGTAGATGCCTACTTTATAGTTTCAGCACAGGAACCAATCTGTAAGTTCGCTGTGAAACCTAGAATCAGTGAAGCTGCTCTTCAGGTTGTGCTCGCGGCAATTCGCAACAGTCGCCAAAATGTAACCCCGTATATCGCAAAAGGCAAGACAGACATTGGGATGTTATCAAAAAGGGTAGCTACTTTGCAAATGCTTCTTTACTCACACATTTACTGCCAGGGTTGCAATGAATATTCGTCGTTACGGTCACGAATACTGCATCACGTTGTTTGCATCTGAATGAAACAGCACGAAATGCGTTTTTAAAGCATTTAATGATCGTGCGCTGCATACTGGCTGATACGCAAAAAATAACAGTGAAGGTGTGTAGCAATATGCGGCTTGCACAGGCCTTTCACTAGCGGGTGAAGCGGGTTCACAGCGGCCTTATAGTTTCGCAGCCACGTTGAAGATATCAAGCGCGCATACGACTGACAACTGCCCTTAATACACACGAGAAAGCGCTTACGTCAAAAAGTAAAAAATGAATAAACCCTATTCTTCAGCTTATCTCATGGGTGAGCGTGTTCTACGTATCTTGAAATTTACTCGATTGATTGCTGCAACGTTGATCTCGGGAAAATAAAATAAGAGCAAACTCATTCGCTTTAGCACGCTGCCTGCATCGTTTACAGTGCGCTCATAAGGGGTGACGCACTAAGGAAGGAACAGCCTAGCAGACGATGGGCACAACTGAGCGCGGCTTTCTGGGCATGCGCTTAGCCTCAACCAGTTTGCAACTTGGCTCCGTCATATGGCGCTGACGCACAGAAAAGTCGTCGCTCGCGCACGCCAGTTAAAAATTTCGCCGACTGTACATAATAGTTATGTTCTTTTAATCTTTCACTAAGCCATCGTCCCGTTTAGCCTACATGAGCTTTCCCACAGGACAGTGAAACTGAATGCATGACGCCTTCAACACAGTCTACAATACGGTTTTCGTACTTAACAGAGCAAGAATGCATTGTTCCCATTTTGTTTACTTTCAAACACATGGCGGAAAGCTTTTTCGGCGCAGAAAATACAACTCTTACACCAACTCCTTTTTCTAGCTTTTTCAAATTGTGCGCTATCCGGTGCATGTAAGGAATCATTGTTAATTTATCACCTTTGTTGCGTTCAACGGCTACTTGGCTTTCCTGTTCCCTTCTTTTTAATCTCTGCAGCATCGATTCTGCTACGGATGTTAAAGGGACCCTGCAATGTTTTTTTTTTTTCAACTTTTCTCGAAATCTTAAATGTTTGCAGAACGCAGTCACCCAACACACCCAGTACTCAGATTGGGGGTCGCAAAGTACCTCAGTCAAATACTTCTCTATGCCCATCAGATAACTTGTAAACTGAATTGAATTGAAGTTGAGGTTTAATGGCGCAGCAACCTTTCGGTTATAATGCGCCAAACACAATAACTTGTAAACTCTCTCAAAACATTTTTAGGTGCGGAGTACCTTAGGACCGCACAATATCCGTCCGCGTCCGTGCGCATAGCCCTTACAATCGCAAAAAAATCACACAGGCACCGGCAGGATTCGAGCCTGTGTCTGGTAGACCGGACAGAGTTTGTGTCAGTCGTCTTACCCATTAGGCGACGACCGTGAATTAGTAGCCGAGAGTCAAACGGCTTACTTTCTCGCCTGTAACGGTGCGGAGTACCTTAGGACCTCCCAATGTCCGTCCGCGTCCATCCGTGCGCACACAACCATCAAGCGAAAATCAAGCGAAATTCGATTTGAGCCGTGAGTTGCAGTTTCATTCTAGGGAATAATGAAGGTGCAACTCACGGCTCAAATCGAATGACGGTCGGGTCGCAAATCGGATGTCACTCGGAGCGCAACTTGGATGTCATTTCGAGTCCCCGTACTCCGCACCCTCGCCATTATCCAAGGAGTGGAGATGCTGCCAGTTTTTTTTTTTTTTTTTCCCGGTCTTGACGTTCTTCGACGGCCCGAATTACGTCACTAAGGCCATGTAGCCGCTGTTGGCCAGTTTTCCTTCAGTTGCAGCAATGAACAATAGCTACTTAAAAAAAAAAAAACACGCAAACGAAGAAGAAATGGAACGCGTATCTGGTGCGACGAGCAAATCACGCAGTGCCGCTCCGTGCTGGCGATAGCTATAGCTTTGGCAGTTGTTCCAGACGCGAAGGAAAGAGTGAAAGCGCTTATCGAAAGTGTTGCAGGGTCCCTTTAACAACTTCTTGTGGTATACCCCGCTTTCAGAAGCCGGTTAAGTTGTTTACGAAAGCTATTTTGCTTCGAGTGAAAACATGACTGGTTTAGGGCATTTTTAAAACACATTGTTATAATTGACCTTTTCGGGAGCATACGATTGGATGAATCAAAAGGTAGAAGCGGTTTGCTGGCACGGCGCTCGTACGCCCAGCAGATGTGATTGTGCGAAGAATGAAGCTTGAGATCTAAAAACCGGATAGTTCTTCCCACGGGAAGTTCAAAAGTTGAAACCACAGGCTTAAACCACTGACGAAATCGACCTAGCGTCTGAAACATTAACGATTCGAGACCCGCTTCGTCGGTGTTAAAAACTACTAAAAAGACGTCAACGTACCGGAAAATTTTGGTTACTTGTGGGATCTTCAATTGGTCATGCAGAATGCGATCAAGATGCGCTAAGAAGAGGTCACTTAAAATTGGTGCTACGCAAGATCCGATAGAAATTCTGTTAGACTGAATATAAAGCTTATCATTCCAAGCTGTGAAAGTAAAGTTTAGGTACACTGTTAAAGGTTCTAAAAATCCTTGTACTGACACACCTGTATACTATTTTGAAACGCGACAGAACCGCACAGTTCGCACAAGCATTGCACAATCACATCTGCTGGGCATACGAGCCACGTGCCAGCAAACTGCTTCTACCTTTCGATTCATCCAATACTAAGCTCCCGAAAAGGTCTATCCTAACAATGTGTTTTAAAAATGCCCTAAACTAGTCTTGTTTTCATTCGATGCAAGATAGATTTCGTAAACTGGTTGACTGGGTTCTGATAGCGGGGTACCTCAAGCAAATGTTAACGTACGTAGCAGAATCAATGCTGCAGAAATTAAAAAGAAGGGAACAGGACAGCCAAGCAGCCATTAGACGCAAGAAAGGTGATAAATTAACAGTGATTCTTTACATCCACCGGATAGCGCACAATTTGAAAAATATAGAAAAACGAGCTGGTGTAAGAGTTGCAGTTTCTGCGCCCAAAAAGCTTTCTGCCATGTGGTTGAGAGTCAACAAAACCAAAAGAACAATGCAGTCTTGCTCTGTTAAGCCCGAAAACCGTTTCGTAGAGTGCGTTGAAGGCGTCGTGTATTAAGCTCCGCTCTCCTGTGGGAAAACTCATGTAGGCCAAACGGGACGATGCCTTAGTGAAAGATTGATTGATTGATTGTAGGGTTTAACGCACCGACGCAACGCAGCCGATGAGGCGTGCCGTAGTGGAGGGCTCCGGATTAATTCTGGACACCTGGGGATCTTTAACGTGCGCCAAAATCTCGAACACACGGGCGTTTTTGCTTTTCGCCTCCATCACAAAAGCAGCTGGCTGCCTCGGCCGGGAACCGAACCCGCGACCTCGTGCTCAGCAGCACAAGCCTTAGTGAAAGATTAAAAGAACATAACTATATGTGCACCCTTTGTCAATTTTCTAGGCCAGTCTAAGCCTTCCGTACCACAACTAATTCAAAGAACAAACATTACCTTTAAATGTGACAAAATTATTTTATGAACCCAAGAAGGAAATGTGTTTGATATAGTATTCCGGCATTTTTGCGGCCTGTGCGTTTTCGACTTGGCCTAGTAAATTTTGACAACGACTGAACCTAAGGCAAAATTAGTGGCAACTTAGGTGACGACTGTCAGGATTGTCGCGGCTGCGCCCCAGTCTTGCACAAAACTTTGCAAAACACGGAGATAAAATAAGTAGAGAAATTGTTGAGGCCGCAGAAATAGTGCCAAAAAGAAAAAATGTGCCAACAAGGGCTCGTTGTCCCTCTCCGAAAAAGACATTAATTTTCTGTCCCACAGCACGTGTTTGTGGCACATGGCGTCGGTGCAGTGTGATGAGCGCTTGGGTTATGTCCAGCATTCATGCTATTTCTGCTTTTCTTGTATTTTTTTTTTTTTGTACGCTCAGCGTAACATGTGACAGACCAAAAAAATTTAGTTGTAAGTCGGCGCTCGTCCTGGTCACTTTCTTCTTGTGTTTCGTCTGTGCTGCGCTGTTCCCCTCTTTCTATTTATGCACCAACTCGCCCAAGCCTTAACCATTGCTCCACTGTCTGCTCATTTTCGATGGTCTATCCGGCGTTCGTGTGCGTGTGCGTGCCGGGGGTGGGGGCAGGGCAGAGAGAAGTCGGCAGGAAGTGTTCTGTGCAATGCGGAGTTCAGCGAATGAGCGAGATCGGGTGTGTTAGGTTGTGCGATGCGTAAATGGTGAAGGGACAGATGTGAGCATCCATGCGTAGTTTTTTTTATTTATTTCCTATAACAGAATCAACATTAAACTTTTTTGCTTTACTCTACAAGAAATACGGGTTTAATTATCTGCAATGAATCGCCCTAAATTAATATTACGGATAAGCTAATAAGACAAGCACCATAAATGATAATCTCGAAACCTCGAAAGTTGGCTTTCATGCTTCTTTGTTAAACAATCGGTGCTAAAAATATCTAGTTGACAAGTACCAATATTTCCTCCCTCACTTCAAGAATAACTATATTATTTTGCGAGCGTTCTGAGAGAGAGAGAGAGAGAGAGAGAGAGAGAGAGAGAGAGAGAGAGAGAGAGAGAGAGAGAGAGAGAGAGAGAGAGAGAGAGAGAGAGAGAGAGAGAGAGAGAGAAAATAGAACAAGGGAATTAAGCGAAACGTTTACAATGCTGTTTAGAATACGAGCAGAGGTTTGGTGCGCTTTTATCTTTAATTGGACGCCAGTGGAGTATAGACAGCAACAAGAATGCACTTAGTTTCGTTTTCATTTCTACGAGTGAGGTGGCTGTGAGAGTTGAGAGCGAGCTCGTGATGTTGACCGTGAGCCGTCAGCCTCTTTCGGGAAGTTGGCAAAGCGAAGTCTGACCAACTGCAATATCTGTGCAGGGAAAAATGCTTTTTTTTTAATTGTGTGCTTTTTGCCTGCAGCAGGAAAAAGTGTATCCAAGCGCTTTGCAGTTTTAGTTATCTGTTGTCTTTTCCGGGGATGTAACTTCACCCCGGCAGCGGCATACAGCTCACCACACCTCATAAAAATTGGGTGCCACTCACTCACACTCACACAGAAAATTATATTTTTCCTCACGCACTCACTCACACTCACGCTCACCTGTCGCCCTCACCACTCGCACTCACTCGCGCTCACGCTCACCGCTCGCCGTCACCACTCGCACTCACTTGCGCTCACGCTCACCGCTCGCCGTCACCACTCGCACTCACTCACGTTAACCATTCGCTGTCACCACTCGCAATCACTCGCGCTAGCGCTCACCGTTCGCCATCACCACTCGCACTCACTCACGTCCACCATTCGCTGTCACCACTCGCACTCACTCGCGCTCGCGCTCACCGCTCGCCCTCACCGCTCGCCCTCACCACTCGCACTCACTCGCGCTCGCGCTCACTGCTCGCCATCACCACTCGCAGTCACTCGCGCTCGCGCTCACCGCTCGCCATCACCACTCGCACTTCCTCACGTTCACCATTCGCTGTCACCACTCGCACTCACTCGCGCTCGCGCTCACCGCTCGCCCTCACCACTCGCCCTCACCACTCGCACTCACTCACGTTCACCATTCGATGTCACCACTCGCACACACTCGCGCTCGCGCTCACCGCTTGTCGTCTCCCCTCGCACGCGAGTGTGTGCAGCAGACCTGCCATGAGTCATGAAACCGAATAGTATTAGTGCATTACCGCAAGGCCATTAAAAACACATTCCTAAATCAACACGCCACCAGAAAGTGAATTCTAGGGTGCCCATAGCAGGAGCTCAGTGACGACATATATCCGAAGCTAAAAGCAATCCTGCCATGAACAACCATTACAGCGAGCGGCTTCTGCCACGAAAAGCCGACAGCGAGTACAAGCGCGATAGTGGCGCACACCGCGGTAAGCCGCACAAGTGACGCAAATAGCGCCAGTGCGCTCGCGAGTGATTAGCGGGGCTCGCCGCAAGTGGCGCTCGCACTCGCGAGTGGTGAGCAGTTCTCACTGCGAGTGGGGCTCGCACTTCCTCGCACTCACACTTGCCAGTCCAAAACGATGGCGAGGCTCACTCACCACTCACTCATGAGTGGTGAGTCGGGGGTGTGCGAGCGCACCCGTGAGTGAGCCTGTACCTATGCAGCTCACATACTATTTTTTTTTATTTTGTACGTGAGAGTCCCGGAACAAGCGCGGAACATAAATAAATAAACAAATAAATAACCAAATAATAAACTCGCATGCGCAAAGGAACTTGACACGCAGCAGAAAGAGGTAGCGATGCTGGTGTGCTACCAGACTAAACACTGGGCGTTAGGCATAGCGTCACACTTTTGGGTTTAGCGTCACCAACAAGCCCCCATTGAAAAAAAGTACTCATTGTACTTACTGTATTCCAAGCTGCGGTTACAGGTTGACGTTGTAAGACCTCAAAGGGCAAAGTTAAGCCTGAGCTCCTAACTCCGGCGCGTACCCGACAATTGCTGCTCTTAGTCTCCCAAAGAGGAACGTTCGCGCATAATCGCAGTGGATACTGGGGCCGCATTCTCTCAAACAACGGCAAGCACTTTCAAACGATGCGGTATTAGCGAGCAAATGCATGTATTCCTCGGTCCTGCGGGTGGCCGAGGGACTGTAGAAAACCCACAGCGTGCCCCCCTGGTCCAGCGCCTGCTCCTTGGCCCAAAAAGGCGCTCACTACAGGAAAAATGACGCTCTCAGTGAGCGTCGTTTTGCAAGTGAATGAGCCAAACGAACGCGGTAGAAAGATAGGAGAGGATAAAATAACGCGCCACGCTGAGAAATGTGTTTTCCACAGCGTACTTTCACGCCAGAGTATACTCCCAGGCGCGTTTCCAAATCCATGATATCCACCAGCAAGTCCTGGTAGGTTTGAGATTGAGGAGTCTGTGCTCTTGTTGATGGGCCGAATGCATGGCGACGAAGACGACCTCATGCATGACGTATAAGTGTTAATATGAGTGCAAAGGCGGGAAGTTGTGGAGCCCTTAAGGAGCTTAGTAAACACAGCTCCAGGCTAAAACGCCAATTGAGGAGCGTGAAAGAAGCTCCCGGTTAGTCTTTCAACAAGTGACACAAAACCTCCGCTTAAAAACGGAAGATGCAAGCCAAAACGTTACGAGTGCAACCAATTCTGACATATCACGGCGCCGATGCGTGACCTCAAATGTCCCGGCAGTTTACAGCAACGACGCTCGCAAGGGCGCTGCAAGCATGAAACGAACGTGGTTACCGACATGCATGGTCTGAATACAAAAGGTCGCCGCTGCAGTTAGTCTCTGTTTACAGAAGTTACGGCGTGATCGGCCGCGTTGACAGCGGTAGCTCGAGTTACGTTATGCGTGTCCACTGCCATCCGCAGCTGCGTCGAATTAAAAGCATACCAGCAACCTTCGCACTGGTACGGAAGCAGCAGAACGCGGGGGCAAGGGCGCAAGGTAGTTTCAATGCACCTTCGAGGACTGGCCGCGTCACGGTTTAGGAAGCCCTCAATTTAGTGGACACCGCAGGTCCAATCGTTTAACCAACGACAATTGCTACACAGCACCTTACACCGGTGGCGTATAGGTGGCTGCCCACACTTCAGGGACGGAAGTGAGCGCACATTCGGACACCTTCAGTGCTGATCAGAGGACTCTGGCGAGTGCAGAAGACAATGGCATTGAGGTGCAAACTGAGACAGGGTCAGCTTCAGCGCCGACTCCGACCGCGCATGCCTCGTTAATTGTCAGCGGAAAGGGGGGAAGGAAGTGCTCGTTAACGTGAAAGAAGAAACAGCCAATTTGCCGGCTTGTTTAAGCGCAAGGGAGGACGTGTACCACAAAAAGCGACAGCAGTTCAATCAAGAGGAGCAGCGTACACGAAGGGGAACTGGAGCGAGTCGGGGAAGTGTCGAACGTGAGGGCGTGTACGGGTGGCGACGGAAAGAGAGCAAGCGAAGGTGAGCAGCAGGGGGCTCCGAAAGAGTTACAAAAAGTCCCAGCGAGCTCCAAATAAGGGCCACAAGGCTAACAAAGCGGGAAGAAACGGAGAACGGCCATCGCAGGCGTCATTTCCTGGCTTGAGGGTACGACGCTGACGAGACGGTCGGTGTGAGGTGAGCTAACTGGTACAGGAGAACCACTGAATTGGCTACAGCGTTCGAAGAGAAAGCACGGGGCATAGAGCAAATATGCACCGAGTGAGAACTTGTTAGGTTTGCTAACTTGAGAACTTATTAGGTTTTCTCACTTGCATTTTGAAATCTTTAAACGCGGAGCTTCATATCGTTCCATGCATTCTTCAGGTGCGCAAGAAGACCTCGAGGCAAAGCCAACTTTATCGCAAATGCTCACTCCTGATTTATCGGAACTTTTGCAAAAACAATTTATATGAGATGACGCTGTCATTGCCTCTGAGATGATGCTGTCATTGCTCTGAGTTTCATTTACTTGTCATCAGTTGTTAAAAGATGTGGAATTCCCTTGTGCTATCAATACATGAGATGCTACGGATTAAGTATAGTTACAGAAAACTGTTTTAACCCTTGCTTTGTCTGAACTTCCCCAACAAAACTTGCATGACAGTTGGCCGCCAAGACAACTCTGTCATTACGCTGAGCTTAGTTTACTTATCGTAATTAGGTCGCGATAAATGAGTTTGTGCCAGTGTTCGAAATTCCGTGTCAACCTCTGTGTCGCATGCTACACAGCTTCGCTGGTAATCACACGCAGAGTTACTTGATATAGGAGTTGCGAAGCTCCCCATAGGCCCCATGCATCAAAAAGCGGCCCTACGATTGGTCCGCTGTTCTGGATTTTTTTCCGTACAGTGGCGTCATCTGTTGGTGACAAAATAAATCATACAACATGCTTCGCCGCTTGGTGACCTGGGCAAAAAATGGTATTTGGGTGCTTATCTAGATTTGTTGTGCCAAAGCAGGCCAATGCGTTCAACCATGCAAGTGTATTATATGCATTCGAAGCAAGAGTAGAAAAAGAAATGCGACTGTGTCATCAGCGAGATGCGTCGTCGCCTGCGACTTTTCGTCTGCTACGCGTCATCTGCGATCTTCTGGCGGCAAAAAAAAATTACAAATAAAAATTCGCTTCGAAGGCTTCACCCACGCTTGAAAGGGCTATTTACAGCCACTTGATCGGCTACTGGATTAGTTCTAGCACTTCACCATTTCACCCCAAAAGTGATTTGTTGGAATATACTTCTTCTTTCCTTTGACTATTGAGCTCTGGAACTCGCTACCCGGTGATACTCGCCGGCTCCCTTCAGATAAGTTTCTGAGTGCGATATCACATGCGTGTTAAGTAGAGATTTGATGTTCTCTTGCATGTTTTGGTCTTGCCTTTGTTCATTCTGTATCTTGTGTAGTATTGTGAACCAAACAATATGTGCCATACGGTCGTGTTTTTGTTCCTGCTTTTTATCACTTGATCATTTGTATGTCCACTCCTGCAATAGCCCTAAGAAGGGCTGCAGTATGTATAAATAAATAAATAAATAAATAAATAAATAAATAAATAAATAAATACGGGTGTGCTGTAGGCCGAGCGAGAACTGCAAATTTAGTAATCCGGGTCGGACCTACGTTGCGCCGGAATGCACGAACGGAGTTGCGCAGACGCAGGAACAAACGAAACATAAAAACCGGAGTTAAGTAAGCTATGAATAACTTAAGAAAGTACAAAAATAGCGCCAATCCACCCCGTGAATGTGGTTGGAAAGCAAAGCTGCAAACGGCACCCACAACGATTACCCATGCGATGTCACTTAAATTCACTCACATCGCTCCACAAATAACAAAACCAGAGAGAAGTGAAATGCACTTAACCACACCATTTATTACTTCAAAGAGATATTCTTGTTAAGTTTAAATCAATGCATGAAGCATGAACGGTGTTTGGTTGAGTTGTATTGGTGTAGCACAAGAGTGGAAACTTTTTTTATAAAATTAAAGTAAGCTCCAACCCGGTGTTAGACGATCTGTCTTCTCCGTCTCTGCGCCGCGGACGGAGGCGACGAGATTTGCGGCAGAGAAGGAGGAGGAAGAAATACTTCTGTTCAGATTTCTGTACGGCCCAGAGTGCAGCCCTGGGGAGTGATTCCTTCTTCTCTGGGGCCCATATGCAGTCAGCGCGGCCTGTGTTCTGTCCACCCGCTGAAGCTGGGTAGGTAGAGAGGGCCTGGACAGCAGCATCTCCCATTGCTCTTGTTGGGTAGTTGACGGAAAGAGAGGAGGGTGCTCAGGGCTAAAGTCGCACACCCCGATTACGGGGCGGAGTGTTCCTACTTCTGAGAAAAATTTACAGTTAGCGTCGTAGCGATTCGGATACATTAAGTGAAGACGCGTAGGCTGTGGGAAGGAGCCCGGATTGTATGAGCCGTAGGGTAGTTTGTTGTTCTCTGGAAAGGTCAGGGTAAGGCGAAGGTACGGTCTGTCTCAGAAGGCGATAATGCTGGGTTATCTCGCTGAACGTGACAAGCGGGTGACTGTCCTCGTGCAGCTCCATAGCACGGGAGGTAAAAGCGCAGGCTTGTTGGGTGGGCGTATTTGTTGCCCTCCGTTGAAGCGTGAGGGGGTGTCCAGATGATCTGAATGGAACCGTTTGGGGAGTGGTTTTTAGCACGCGCAGTGCAGGTCTGGACACCCGCCCTAGTGGTAATTCCAGTAGGCTTGCTGGGAATCTATGACTACCCTCCGCGCCCCAGGTTGAGCGAGAGCCAAGGTGATGGCTTCCTCTTCTGCTGCCGTCATTTCTTGGGTCCTAAGCGAGGTACACGCAGGAGGTTGGTTCTGGAGGTAGCCACGATGATGGCGTATTGCTGCCCTCGATGTTTGGAGGCGTCTGTGTAGATAACTGCATGCATGATCCCAACCGAGGGTGGTGTTTAGCGCTTGAGCCCGTGCTTTTCGGTGACCCTCGTCATGTGAGGGGTTCATATTTCTAAGCAAAGGGAGCATCTTTAGTTTTAGCCGCCAATAGTCTGGGAGTACGTCAAGCGGAGTGGCATTCTGGGCTGCCCAGCCAATCTGGTGAAGCATGCGGTTACCCATCGCAGTTCTAAGTCCGACCGTCTGGTTAGAAAGATGGCCTTCTATCAGCTCTGCCACCGTGTTGTGGAGCCCTGTGCTAAACAGCCTCTGTGTGGACGCACTCATGAGAACACCGATGGCCTGCTCAACCGCCTTTCTAATCATTATATAAACCATCTCTATCTCTTCCTTGTCGAGAAGAAGACAGGGGGTTGACGTAAGTAACTCTCGAGAGGACAGAAGCTTCAATTAATCGAAAGGTACCGGATTCCTTTAGGCCTCGCTTCTTGGTGGCAACTCGCCTCATCATGTGTATGATTTGATTAATGCTGTTTTTGAGGCGCTGCAAGGAGACGTCACTCTTCGTGTTAGCCTCGAGATGTAGGCCCAGGATCTTGATGATGGGGCTTGGAGTGATGGCCTGGCCATCAAGGAGTATTTGAATGTATACCTTGGTTTGGCGTGAGGGTGGACGACAAGAAGCTGTGATTGTTTACGTGAACACTGGAGGCCACAGGCTTTGGCACATTGACGTAATAGAAGTGAGATGCCATGCATTGGTGTGAGCTTCCTTTAATTTTTGTAAATCTTAGCACATGAGCAAGGTGCGCACAGGGCCGCTAGACGGGCGTGAGTGGTCACGTGACGCTTTCACGTAGCATTCAGCGAGAACGCAGGGGGTAAACCCGTAGATGTGCTTGGTGAGTACACCACCTGTCTTCCCAGTCTTCGCGTGGGCTCGCAGCTAAATCGGTAAGACAACGGGCTCTCGCTTTGTTAGTCTAATAGTTCCAGGGTTGATTCCCGGCGGTGCCCGTAAATTATTTTCTTTGTTCGCTGGAGTTTTCTGGTGACACCAACGGCCGCGAAAGAACCCTTGGGAGGTAGAGGTAAAAAGCTTTGCTTTAAAATAAAGAATGATGCACCTTTAAACTAAAGTTAAACATTAAATCGCCATTGTGCATAATTAGTGTGTTTTTTTTTTTTTTTTTGGGGGGGGTATACCGTGCAGTGGAAGCTGTGGCGCCACCGTACGCACGATCGAAAGTTGGGGAGGGGGTCCAGGTGCGGGCCGTTTATTGAGGCGGAGTTTCGCAACTGCCTACATCGAACAGCTCTGATCAGCCGTCTCAGAGTGGAACGGCTCATGGTGTTTTACCCGTCCCAAAGTCACTGTATTCCGCGTTTGGTCATATTTGTGTGTTGTTTAGTACCATGGAGGAAGAAAAAGTTAGGAAACGGCATGACGTCACGCAGCTAGCCTTCGCAAGCCCAGCTCCGTTGAAGCCGCTCCCTCCGCCGTTTCCCTTTCTCAAGCCGCCGAAGTCGGCCCAGCACGTGACCTCCATGGTCGGGTGGGCCGGCGGCGGCGGCCTCTGACTCCGGCGCTTATCTCGTGTTTGGTTGGCGGTAGCTTTTCCCCGTCCTTCCTGCATTTGTCTGCTCGGTGATCTCATGCCCGCGTGCGGGCAGGAGTGCCGCGTATGTGTGAGAGACAAAAGCCGTGGGAAAAAAACCAACATCTATCAGGCTTCGCGACAACGGGCAGCAGAGTAGTTTCGAGCAGACGAAATTGAAGAGCTCGCGGCAGCGGCGCGATGGGGTCACGTGGTGCAGTGACGCCTGGGCCGACTTCGATTTTACTTTTTATGTATAGGCTTCACGTTTCTCCGGTAGCGCCGTCTCCTAACTTTTTCTTCCTCCATGTTTAGTACGCTATTATTTACTTCAAGGCTACTGTTGCAACGCCTCCAGAGACTGTGCGAGTATTTGTATATGCCTTGTGATTACCGCTACGGGGTGTTAATGATGGCCACGCTCGTGTGTAACGAAGTTAGTCGCGCACGCCGAGTCAATACCGAAGTTCGCTGACTTCTTTTTTGTGCAGCCTGAAAAGACGACACGATTAACCAGGGCATTAATTATTGTCAGGGCGCATTAATGTCGTCTAGGGTATCTTTTTTCTCTCTTGACTAACGCTTCATTTTTTTTTTCTATTGCTGGTTGTTCGCTTCGCCTTTGAAAGTGCGGATCACGCTATTCTGCTGGGAGGGGAAAGCCGGTGTGCTTGAGGCTGTTGTGAGTGTGTGCTGAGCGTAAGTTGTAGCTGAGCGAACCTTAAGCCGCGCCAAAGTTGTTCTTTATCTCTTGCTTTTACTTTTTTAAATCTCTTTAAATCATTGTGGAGGCTGCCTGAACCCATTTGATAGAAGAAAGAAGGGAACTCCTGCTCCTGAGTGAGTCCGCCCGGAGGTGGACGGTGATTGAATCACCATATGGTAACATCGGGAACGCGTTGCTTGCGTTCTGGCATACGTACGTGTGTTGCGCTTCTTCGATAACGGCAGTTGGCTGTCCTTGGCGTATTCGAACGCACTTTTTATAGGAGTCCTTGTCTTTGAAACGGGAAATAGTAGCCCAAGAATGCTTGGCATTACAACTGAGTCAGGTTGGACATGTCGGCAAATACCAGCAGCAGAGAATGTGTTCCACTGGCGGAAGTGTTAAAGGGAGAGTACAGCAGTTACCACCGACTATTCAGAATGCATTTCGGGTTGAAATTTATTGTGCGAGCAATTTTCCCCCGCAAGAAGAATAAACAATCCGTTAAGAATCACCGGAGTTACGCGAGATGAAAAATCGCGCTAAATCGCGATTCGCCGTTCCCTCTCAACTCGAACTACGCGACGAGGGCTGCGCCGTCTGCATCGTCTGGGGCCCCTCACGCTGCACCGAGAGGCCTCCAGGCTTCTCATCACATAACTCGAGGAGTCGGGTCTCAACACCCGCCCCTGAACTGTCAAAGCCTAAACCCACCCACACACCACCCTCCTGTTTCCTTTTCCCGCTTTTGTGTGCGTGTGTGTGTGCATGTGTGTGCGTGTGTCTGTAAATAGTCTGTATACAGTCTGTGTGTGTATGTATATAGTCTGCGCATAGCATGTTCATCGCCTGTTTTTTCATAGCCCTTCCTATTATTCCATTCCCTTCTCACTGCCCTTGCTTCATTGCTCTTCCCTCCCCCGGCGATACATGTGCCCTCTGTTGAGAGGCAAAACTTCGCCATGTAAATGTTATCCGTTCAATAAACACTTTCTCTCTCTCTCTCCCCGAGACGGGGCGACTCGTGAAGTTGGACGTTGTCTTCGGCGGCCTTCCATATATCACAGGGCGGAGAGTTTTCACTTTTTCTCCCAAACGTGGAGTCGTCTATTTCCGGTGGGTGTTGCGGTGTGGAACAGGGCAGGCGTTGGTGCCTGCTTGCAAGCAAGCGCTCAGGTTGGTAGCCCGTTTTCGGAGCAGTAAACGCTTATTGTTGAATTGTCTGGTTGGCAGCGAAGTCTTGAGTTCGTCATTCCTACTCCGCGCGCATTTGGAACTCCAAAAACGTCAAAACTGGTTCAGTCATAAAAAAGGTAGGTGCACAGCGCCGACGATGGCGGGTGTCAACGGAAATGCGAGAACTAAACCGTGACGTTGACCAGCAAGAGCAAACAGGAGAGCAGTTTCTGTAATGACGTAATTAAAACACTGCACAGTGACGGAAATTGAAAAAAGCGTGGTTAGTTTTCCCGCATATTTCGCGGTGATTTGCGAGCTCACCGCTTCACGTGCACGTGAAAAACTTGGCGGTCTAATCTAAACGTCGCGTAGGTTAGTTTATTTGCACTGCTCAAAGAGTGCTGCAGGGTCTCTTTAAGATGTGTGGCGTAGTTTGTAGAGGTAGTGCAGTGGATCCCTGCACCAGAACGCCAGCAGCATGGTTATCTGGTGGCGCGAAAGAGCACCATTTTTTCTTCTTCCCTCCGGGCCACGTCCGCAGCGAAGTAGACAGGCGCCTTTTTGTTTTCCACAGCAAGGCAGTTTTGTAACATATATGATTAATTGATTGATTGATTGATTGATTGATTGATTGATTGATTGATTGATTGATTGATTGATTGATTGATTGATTGATTGATTGATTGATTGATTGATTGATTGATTGATTGATGGGTTTAACGCACCATAGCAGCGCTGGGGAAGAGGCGCGCCGTAGTGGAGGGCTCCGGAATAATTTTGACCACCTGGGGTTCTTTAAAGGGACACTGAAGTGATTTGTAAACATTGCGCCATTACTAGCACAAATTGTAGTCCGGAGTTCCTAGGCCATGTTTCGACCACTCTGGGTGCGTTTACACGAAGTTAATTAGTAGAAAAATGAATTCGAATGCTTTCCTCCTCTCTGCATCCTCGCCCATTTTCTGTGGCATTTTCGCGTGACGTCAGGAGGAGATGACTTGGCTTGACTGCGCTACTGCACGGCTCGCCAACCTTCCGACAGAGTCAGTCGTCCCAGCGTTTAGTCCACCGGCCGCCGACCGGTCGTCGCAATTCGTTCGCTCAGTTGAAGCTGAGCCACGACACGTTTGTGAATGGAAGAATGTGCCCGTCTTTAGTTTGTTAGTTTGTACACTGTATCGAGCTCCAAGTCCAGGTTGATTCCCACAAGCGCTGCACAAGCGGACATGCGACGCTTCGCTGACTGGTCCGCTAGTAGGACAATCTAAGGCCACTTGAAGGCGGGAGAAGAGTCAGCGAAGTCAATATAGGTACTAAGAAAATAAAATCAACTGAAACTTTTACCGTACAGCGTAAAACTAGGGTGCACGAAGCACTGTTTTGCGCTGGGTGAACAGCACGGCGGTCAGTAGCACGACCACACATCTGCGAACGCTTTTCCGTATAAGAAATGCAATTGCTAGACCTGAGATATTGTGGAAATTTGGGGGATGCTTACTGCACGAGCGCTATACAACAAAGTCCTCTATGCTGCTTGAAATGCTAAAACTCAGTGAAAATGTAAACTAGTTATACATTATATACCTTATATTTCCTGCAACGGCAGCGCTAGCTCATGGCCAAAAGGTCTGTAGCGCTAGGTATATCATTTTGCGAGTCGCAAGTTCGAATCCCCGAGGGTACATTCTTTTTTTTTTTTTGTAAGTTGATTTCTTCGTTTTCTGCCAGTGTTTTCTATACTGAATTCGCCATTTTTGGGCCGTAACGTTCATTGCTCCACGAGCGAGTTCGCAGAACGCGCGCAGACTGACACTGGCGCGCTAGCGAGTTCTCGTTGGCGTGCTGTTGCCATAAGTCCCGTCTGCTTGCGGGAAGTGGGCACAGGCCAGAATCAGCAGACCCTAGGCCTGGTGCGAATACGCCTTTTACGATACAGGCATGAGTGAGGAAAGCTCCAAAGAAGGGGGAAAACGCATTGCATTTGAGCGTCTGCGGTGACGCGGAGGGCGTTCATCCACTGCGTAGGCCTCGGCTAGTTATTGCTACGATTCCAGGCCGTCCTGGTAGGCTTATTTGAGGCGTTTTACAGCCGACAACATGACAGAAGCGCGGTATGGCCATTACTGATATATTGAGAATCCCATCCAACGATAACGTCGGATGTCAAGCATGTTGTTTGACAGAACCGAAACCGAAACTTGCTTGAATGCTAATCTTGGACATTGTCCAATCACGTACCACCTTTAATCTGCCGTCACTGCGGTTAGTTGGTGCAGCCATCGATGGTAGTTTTTCTTCTTTTAATCTTTATAAAATAAATGCCGCCTTGTCGTCCGGATAAACGATGAAAAGTGTGTTCATTTGAGCCAGTCTACGCAGAGCAAGCAAAAACGGGAGCTTGAAAAATCCACTTCAGTGTCCCTTTAACGTGCACCGAAATCTCGTACACACGGCGTTTACGCTTTTCGCCTCCATCCGAAAAGCGGCCGCCGCAGCTGGGAATCGAACCCACGACCTCGTGGTAACTTAGATGCGGTGATTTTAATTTGTTTTCGTATTACCTATCCAAGGTCTATTTCCAAAAAGAATTCTAGCATCGATTACGAAACTGTGTTTTGCTTCAGTTGTTCTCAAGGTTTCCTTCGCGCTGAATTACGTCGACACGTTTAAATAACGCGCGAAACGTGGTTGCCTATATATACTTGTGATTGGAGGCCAGAAAGCCAGTCAGGCCATTAGAAACTGCATTCATGGGCAAATAATGTTTAGCCTTAAAATGCCTTCTGACAACGCCCAGGTGGGTGATGGCGGATCTGGTTACCCGCAAAAACGGAACAATCGCATTGGAAAAAGGGTTTGACCAAGAGAGGGAGTTGAGAGGAAGTTCCCAAACTATCAGAATGCCTGTAGATTGGAAAGAGCTCAGTGATGCACATAATTGAGCACCAGGACGGCAAAACTAGCAGCAGAGGCTCAGAAAAGGTAACTTCATATGTGATCAAATTGTTCACGGGAATTAGTTCTACCTTTTTATTTCTACATCGAGAGGTGGGAGGGACGGTTGTACTGGACTTTACGAACCCCCCCCCCCCCCCTTTTTTTTTTTTCCCTTTTAGAACAATCTTCAACATTTGCTCAACCGGTTTGACCAACATTCGTAAGTTTTTCTTCTAACTGTTTGCAGCGGCAAACATGTGATAATTTTCCGCGAGGTTATTAACTCAAGATTAACCGATAGAAAAAGTAATAACCGAGTCAACAATTAAGCTTTGCTTTGTCAGAAAATGCATTCATTCGTTCATCTATTTTTTTTTTGTGAAAACATTGTGGTAGGCGAATTTGACAATACTTAGTTTTCAAAATACGGCAGCCAGCAGTGTTTGGCAAGCGCCACTTGCTTCAGAATGCTTAATCAAACAAACAAACAAACAAGCCTTGCGCGAGAAGCGCGGTTTATGTTGACAACTATCTATAGTTTGTAAACCGTACAACAGTTTTTTGTTGTACGGTTTTTTTTTGTTGTACGTACAACAAATTTTTTTCCTTTGTTCTTGTATCACTACTTTGGCTCCTAGAAAAGCAACCTCCGGGCGCGTCCCAGCAGGGCGTACGCGCCCGCTTCCGAAGTCGGCGGAGTCTTGGGAGCGCTAATATTGACTAACACTGCGGCGCGCAACTTCGAGGTCGCGCTCCTGCAAGGAGCCGCGCGGCTTAAGTTCACCGATGCGCGCTCATCAAGCCGCCATAGCACGTTCAAGAGACCTTGTTGTCGGCGCTACCACCTACCACCACTCGCCAAACGCCCTGTTTGTGTTGTCGCAAGTACACGCGTGCGAGCTCGAAGACGCTTTGTGGCTTGCTGCCTCGCCCGCGCAACGCCCTCTTGCACTTGTCTCCGCCTAATCTTCTCCTAGGTGGCAAGTAAATAAATAAAGCCCGTGACGCGTTCCTCTCGATGTGCTGTTGATCTAGAAGGCAGTGTCCACCCGCCTTCCCCTGTCGGCGACGCTGTTATACGGTCACATCAGCGCGGACCCGCTGATCGACTCGTTTATCACGAAGGCTTTAGCCGTGTGCCGGTCGGGCATAGTGCCGAACGGATGCTTACGGCCGCCGCGTCATTTATATAAATCGCCTTTTCCCGCCTGCATAGTGGGCTTGGGGCGTAGCGTAATCGAATTGATCTGGTGCCCTGTGCAGGTCACGTGCTACCCAGAGCCTTGCGTGCGCCTGCTATCCGCTTTAGAGCGTCTGTATTCCTCCTCAATCGCTTACGTCCTTGCGTCTCTTGGCTAGAGGTTGGCTAAAAACACAGCCCCCCGTTGAGGTGACTTCGAAATAGCCACACTGTAGTATAGCTCCCATCAACAGCAAGGTTCGTAACACACAATATTTACATCTACGTCATATACGTGACACCGATTACGTGATTACGGTTTATGTGACCGATACGTGACACCGATCTCGTTACGTGACACCGAGAATTCACACTACGACACAGCCATACGATCTTGGAATGTCCCAGGATATTTTAACGAGCTTGCAGATGATCCTTTTTTTATTACTTCGCAAAGTAAGCTGAGAGTGGCCACACTTTCTTTTGGGGACGGCTGAGCCGAAGTTCTCAGCAATGTTTACTCTTTTCGCACTTTTGTTTTTCCTTTGTTGTTTCTATTGTCAACTGTTTTTGTATTTGCATTTACTCTAAATCTTCCTCCGGTGTTTTTGTTTTGTATTTATTTTTGCTGTGAATTTTTATAACAGCGCGTTGAATACAAACACGAGTCTGTGAAATTACCACTGCTGCAGGGCGCCGCCACAGAAGCCTACCGAAGGCTTAGGCTTTCCCCCTACTATGTTGCTGTAGATTTATGAACACAACAAATCTTATCTAAAAGAATAACGGCTTGGGTCGTACAATGCACCCTTTTTCGTGCTTGATGCAGCCCCACACCAAATTTACACCCCGATCGGTGATTTGAATGTCATGAGTGGGTCGTGAGAACCGTTAAAACGGGCGAGACGGTTAATCACGATCACCCCTACAGTAGGCAGAGAGAGATACACAATATTGTTAAGTAAAAGATCAGCGTATCGAAGTTGCATTGAGCGTCGTGTGCATCACAAGCGCAGCGGTGATATATTTTTGTAAATTTTATTATTAGTTACAGAATGCCGACCCGGTAAGGACAATAAACTAGTGGTGACCAAGTTCTCGGGAGCTCACCTGCTAGTTTACTGTGGAAGCCACGTTTGGCTGGCCAGCCCAGCAGGTAGCGTTTATAAGGACACTCCACCTCCGTCCCCCGATCGCACCGTATTTCGTGTCCGTCCATCCGCGAAACCGCATCCACCCTCCTCCTCCCCATTTCTTCCATTCGTGCCGAGAGTGTGAGGCGGAGGAAGCTGCAACGCAGGGAGTCGAATGAGCGGACGACAGCTCTCCTTGCAACTCGTCAACCTCACGGGCCAGTAACAACGACGCACTCGCGCATCAACGTAGCTCGGCGTAAGCGGGCGTAGGTGGGCGTGCACCAAATTTATTAGTACGCGCATGTCGCGCCGAAGTCTGAAGTTCAATTTGCACGCTGTATGCGCAACAGGGATAAGCTAGCGTCCTTCAAGATGCAGACATTTCGCGATGCTTCTGCATTCGTATGTGAAAATGTCCGCGCTCTGCTTTGCCTAAATGCAACGAACGGCGCAAGACTGCGATCACGCAGATGAAGCAGGCTTAAGGCGGGGCTGGAATACGTCCGGCTCTAAAAATGTGGTCTGCCCCGTTACGATAAGTAATAGAAGTATGAGGTTTTTGTACATCAGAGCCCAGATCACGTTTCTTTAGCGTTCCGCCTTATTATTCTTCAGGTTAGTTCTTTCGGCCTCGGCCATTGGTCGCCGGTTTGTTGGGGTGAAGCAGATCCATGGTCATTTTAAGGAGTATCTACTGCGCAGGTGACACACAAATCCACTGAAATTGATGGAATTCAGTTCGTGCAGAGTTTTTAACCACAGCAGGCGCCGGGCTATAACTACGCGTCAGTAACTTCCGTAAGGAACTCATACTGGCCGTTTTGCGTTGGGTGCGGTGCGCGACTTTCAGTGACGTCGTGCGATGCAGTGGAGTGGAACAGCTGAACATCTCTGAGCGTGTGGACTAAAACGCAGTTGTGTCCCCCCCCCCCCCCCCCCCCACACACACACACACACACACAAACTTCCGCAGGGACTGCCCGATGTGACAGACGGTTCGCTTTTCGGCGAAACATGGCGACCATATAAGGATGATACGAGTGAGAATGTTCGCGTGTGTGGTAGAGCTCAGCACCGTGTGCGTCAAGCCAGCGATCGTTCCATGCTCAGCCCAAACAACCACGCACGTCATGTAAAAACAGAAGCTCGACAAATTCTGTTTCGCAATCTATATATGTGAGCATTATTATGCTTGGTGTAAGGTACGTCTAAAGCAACAGCTGGACACGGCAAGCAGTGTCGTACGCAGGCAAGGACGTCGCTCTCTCCGCCCACCGGAGTTGGTAGATTCGGGTTGTAGGGTACGAAATAAGTGATTCTCTCAACAAGCAAAGACGACCATTATTTTTATGTAGCATGCGATGCGTTAAGCTTATGCGGCTTCTACGAACGATACCGCCACGACGATGTGCCACTTTACAATGCCTGTGCACAGAAACAAAAGTGAAGAAAACCACCTGAAAATTATGTAGAGGGTCGTCATGGCATTGAGGGAGTTTCTGTTTTTAACTTGATTTCGATGTTAGTTTCGGTATCGTTTTTAGTCTCTTTCCCTGCCTTAGTACGCTCATCCTCTCCCTGTTTGACCTCGACGGCCCGTAATGTCGGAAATGCGGGCCACGCGAAAGTTCAGGGCTGACCTTTGTTCGATGGCGGATTAAGGTTCCTTTAGGGCAATGAAGCAGTACCGTCATCACCGTCTTTCATACGGAGAGGAGCGTTACGCCGACTCCAGGCAAACAGCGATGGGAGCCTGTATGGAGCAATGATGCGGAGTAGAGGCCAGGGATCTCGATGCGAGCAGAAAGGAGGTGACCGGCACGTGTGCGACTTTTTTTGTTTTTTCGTTGAAAAAGGCACGAGAAGATGACGTTGCAGGACGTGATGCCAACCACTTCTTGCGATTAGACTGGCCCCCCTGGCGAGCGGCAGCTAGGACAATGTGGAGGCTACGCTGCCATAAAGAAGCAGCTGCGTCAATCATAATACCCAAGGCCTCATAGCGACGAGTGGCGGGGCTGGCTGCCGTTATAAGGCCCAGATATCGGCCATCTTTTGTCCCGCAACAACAGCTACTCGGCTGCAACAAATATACCACAGTTGGAACCACCGGAGCGCGAATCGCTTTTCCTATTCCTTGATCACCTTCTTACGCGTTAGAGCACTTGGTGGCCATTAAACCATTAGCATCCTGTGTAAAAAGGACTGCTTCCTTCCTGCCAAACTCCGCCACGGCGCAATACTTGACCCACTTCGCGTGCATTGCCCACCGGCACGGCCCAGGGGTATTTGCGTTAGTTGTTGAGAACCTGCTGCGTGTGAGAAAATGAACGGCGCGAATAACAGAGAACGGAGCGAGGAGATGAATTAAGCGGTCATTAATTCTGCACGACGATATATGCGGGGAGCAGAACGCAAACGACGAAAAGAAACACCGACGGTTCCGTCCAGATTGGCAGCCAAGTATACAGAAGCGAGAAAAAACGCGATTAGACAATGTGAGGGCCTGATTAAATCAGGGGGCCGTCCGTTTCCAGGACCATATTTTCTCCCGGAACCGTACGACAAAGGAAAGTGAGGAATGAGAAACGAAGGTGAAGGTATGTGCGTGTATGCGTGCGTGCGTGTGTTGCAGGGGAAGGCGTGATTCGTCTAAATACGAGGGAAAAAAAAAAAACGTTGTGACGTTTTTTTCAGTGCAACGACTGTTCAGAGTGCCCTTTTTGTCTCTGCCGAGAAGCAAAAGCAGCTGAGCCAATAATTTCGGCTCCCTAGAGCAGCTCCGTACCCCATCACGCGGGCGTTTGAAAAACGAACAGTGGGCTTTCTAGTTCTGACGATGTATGTCTATACGGAGAGGAAGACCATTAACTCGATCAGGGATGAAATTAGAAACTCGAGAAGCAAGTAATGAACTAGGACATCTCTAGACAGGAAGGAGCTGGCCTTCGTCCTGCACCGGACACGAGCAGGATGATGATGATGATGATGATGATGAGGAGGAGGAGGAGGAGGAGGAGGAGGAGGAGGAGGAGGAGGAGGAGGAGGAGGAGGATGCTACTGCTGATAATGATGCTGAAGAAAAAAAATGGTGACGTCGACGACGATGATGATAAAAAAGCGTGAGGCGGCCGTCGCTTGCTGAACGTTGGCACAGGCACCGAGAGCCCCTCCCGGGCAAGAGCGCTTTCTTTTTTTTTTTTTTTTTTTTTTGCGGGATACCGACAGTTTGCCAAACGCTGTTTGATCGAAGCCATTTTATCGAGCGCGGAATCAAATCGCAATACGTTCTTATATTTTTTGCGAGAGAATGCCCTACGGCACAAAAGGAAGTCCTCAAAGGTACAGCGCTGCACCCGTCTCGCGCAGAAATGCGAGAAGAGACTGGAGCTGTGGGCCCCATACACACCACTGCAGATCTGGGGGTCTCCCAGGATGGAGCCCAGTGCCTCGGAGGTGTTTCATACGTGCGGTTTTAAGTGCTGGGCAGGTCCGTAACAGGTGTTTAGCGCCTGCAGCTTCTGGAGTATGGAGCGCACAAAAGGGAGAGGTGTCCACAAACGGAACGCGATAGCGGGCAAGCCAAACGTGGGACACTTCTGGAGATAAGGAAACCGCAACTTGTGACAATTACTACAACTAATCTGTTTAAAGAACTTCATCGTACTTGCCCCCAGGAGCCCTCAGCTCACTACGATTTCCGACGTTGTGAACATGAAACAAAATTAGAACTAATTACGGTAAACAGGATATAAGTTGTACCAACAAAAAACGTTAGATCACGAAGAAAGTAGCATTCATTTCACAATACTGTCAAAGGGATTTAAACGTAAAGGTAAATAATTTTTGGTATTGGGCTTTTGAAGATATAGCTCCTTCACACCTTCCTGTGCATTTTATCAGTGTGATTATGTATGAAATTTCGTTTACGATTATTTCGGGTTTCAATGTATTATACGAATATGAGCTATACCGTACCTTGCTATCCTTTATTTCTACATTTCCTATGTCGTTTGAAGCCTAAGTTACATATTTTTCTTTAAATATTATTGCGTCAATCATTATGCCAGTTAGTAGCAGGCTGTAGGACTATGGATAGTGAAAAGGTTCCAAGACAGTTTATCGAGTGTCGTTTATAGATTTAAGTTTGAGCGAACAGTTGCCGGCCCATTTCATTACAGATTGCTTTATCGAACGCCGCTTTGCCGAATCGCCTAAGCCCGTTTTATTGAAGTATGTCTTTTTAGCTATCATGTGCAGCTATATAGCACCTGTCAATATCTGTCACGCCCTTCGTTTTTTTTTTTTTTCTGCGCTAATGATGGATGATAAAGGTTTAGAATAAATCAGAAAAAAAAAAAGGGGGGGGGGGGTCCCTTAGCATAAAAAACCACTATAAGGAAGAGCTTGCAGAGAAAAACCGCCGTTTCAGATCCCACGTTGAGCGCAGCGCAGTCGTCGAACACTGCAAATTCCGGCCGCCGACTAACACACAAAGCGATTCTTCTGCCGATGTACTTTAAAACCTCGGTGTGCCATCCCAAGGGTGGCCGCACAGCCAGCCATCCTGTGCACCCGCTTTCTAGAAGACCTGTTCACACAGCACCAAGGTGTTATGCAAAGCAAACAAATAGATGCTTAGGAAAAAAGGTTTGCTTTGTTGTGTCTGAAACATATACGGAGTTCCGCAAGCTGTGTGAAATGAAGTTCTTACTGCGGTTGATTGTGGACAACCTGCACGGCGAAGGAAAATATATCATTAGTGATACGAGCACGTGGTTTTTGTATGGTATACTCTTGAATGTTCTCTGGGCACATAGATTCGATGTTTCTTGAATGCTACAACAATTAAGGGTGAGGGGAGATTAGTAGCGCTTTCGCAGTATTTCCAATAAAGTAGTAAAAATGGAACCTAATGCAAGATAACGCACGCAGGCAAGAGAAACTGCGCGAAACAGAACAGCACACAAGTACTAGCCATAAAGATAATGAAAGAATTCAAGACACACGCAAGAATATGTTCCAGAATTTCTCTCAGTGATGAAAAACCAAAGCAAGAGATGAAAAGAAAACACACGTTTAATCCTTTTATGCCATCTGGCAAACTAAGCGTGTAAACCACAGTGCTCTAGACGGCCACTTAGGGGCACAGGGTAAGCCCTATACTTCCCATGCATTTTGGGCCATTTTGAGGTACATTTTTATCGGCATCTAATAAAGGTATCTACATAACGTATATATCATTTTCTTTCAAATTTTGTGTTCTTTTAACTGAACTAGAATTGTGAACATCCTTTAAAAATTCAGTTTTTGTAATTTTTTGTCTGTTAGTACCTAAATTTTGCCATTATTTTAGTATTAAAAGTTGTGTAACAAAAAAACTGTTCCGTGCATATTTTCAATTCTAGTACAGCAGGTGTGACAAGCTGTGTAGATGACAGGGGGGAAAATCAGCTTGTTGTCTTGGAAGATATAGGAAATAATGGTACCTATGTAATAAAAAAACATTGTTTTGAGATAATTGAGTTTAAAGTAAAAAAAGAGGTGAAAAACAATCCTTTTTGCCAAAAACACCACTGGAGCAATTTATTTAAAAAGCACCAGCTTCGTAATCACCGTCGAAGTTATTTTTTTTTTTTTTTGCGTTTCAGCCGGTCGTCTGTCCTTCCTTGACTATTTTTGTGCACCATCGTACAGATCAGTTCACAAAGTATTTCGCTTGTGGTCAACCTGTTGCAGCCACTTGATGGTGGTGTTGCGCTCAGGTTTTGGTTTGAATGATTTCAGAATGCTGGCTCATGTGTTGCTATCATCATTTAATGAAAGAACAGCATCCAATGTTGCAATAATGAGAGTTTGAAGCCCAAAAAAAAGATGTTTTTTCGTGCGCGGCTTCGAGGGCAAATGTGGAAAAAAACGTGCAAGAGGGTCATTGGATTGCCCTCGCTGAAAAATCAGCTATGCAATGGTTGCTAAGAAATTTCTTAATACAGCTGGTTCCAGAAAAGCGTTTTGATCTGGAACTGGAGGTTTTTTGATGAAAAAAATGGCAATAAACACTGAGAACATTCTTAAAGAGGATGTGGGCACTTACTACTTGCTTACGGGAAAACTGTTTTTTAGCGAGAAATAAGACTTTTTAAGGCAAGTGTGAATATGGAAAATGTGCACAAAGAACAGAACTTCCCTAATTGCGAAGAAAAACAAAAAGTATTTTTTTCAAAATTTCGCCTTACCCTGTGCCTTTAATTAAAATATTACGGTAGTTATACATTATACCTTAAAAAGCATACGTCCATAAAACGCGCCGAAGCGGTTCGATAAATGACGTTCGACAAAACAGCGTTCGATAAAATGAGCGACTCTTCGGTGAAACGGTGTCCTGTAAACAGGCTCCAGTAAGGGAAGCCTAAAAACAAATTAACAGACAACTTGAACGAGGTTAGCCTGAGGCGTGGTCTCCACTTGCTGACAGAAATGCAGGCCTCCGTCTTCTCAGCCAAGTAACTTCCACGTTAACAATCCCCAGCCCTTGTTGCATCAGGAGAGCGCTACGAGTATGCTGGACATTTTTAACGCACCCAGCGCTGCAGAAAGCAATTCGCGCCAGGTAACGAATTTGACATATTTTCACCACGGACTGATATGCTTGCTTTCTAAACCGGAATATTATAACGCCGCGGATCGCAGTAAAGCTACAGCTTGGATCGCTCCCACAGGAAATCTTGGCAAGCGCTCTTCACATGCAGTGAACACAAAACAACGCCAAGCTCTTTAATGAAAACATTGCCTCGCATTACGGGGCAGGAGATGCAGCTCGCCGACGTGGAGTTTACACCACGCAGAGTCTCCGTGAAAAAACTTCGAAGCGCCGCGGAGTGAAAAACAGACTTCCCTCCTACCACGTGGTCGGATGTGCTCCGAAGAAGTGCGCTCTGCATGTTTCAAGAATCTCGGTCGCGACAATCGGAGATCGCAAGCTAGCTCCTGGCCGCAGCAACTTCTCGGAGGAGAGGCTAGTAGGAAGGGAACCTGACTCCCCGCATTTCGATCCAACGACGCTGACCACAGCACGTGTTTGCAGAGGGCCAAACTTTGCGCAGCGGACAGACTGCGCGCATGCACCGAGCCGCTCGACGGCCAACTTGGAGTGGGACGCAGGCTTCGGACCTTTCATTAGCGAAGTGCTGGGTTCTTTGAAGTTACTAAGACGGGGAGTCGTAGATTCGAAAGGCTGCCACAGTGGGTTGCCGGAAAGCATGCCCGACGAAAAGGGGCTCGGGCCACTGTCAAGCTCGACTCAGTGGAATCCTCTGTAAATGAGGACGGGAAATGGAAAGGAGCATTTTATCTACTCAGTAATTACCTGTTTCAGGCCGAACAACCATTTCAACCCGATAACTCCCCTCAGGAGAAAAATGGGGTGTTTCAGGTTATTACGTTATAGTATCGTTCAGTACACCATGCCCTTTTACGTTCACTACCAAGAAGATTAGGTATTTATATACGAGTGGTTTCGAAAGTGTTGCGTTGGCATTTTTATTTCTATGGCTCGTTGGGAAAATGTAAGTCCTGTTCCAAAGAGCTTAGCGAGACCACCTTCCCCATGCGTCATTTCCGTACTGCCCATTAATTGTATACCAATTTTTTACTGCTGAAAAATTCAGGATACTTACCGAATGCGTCCTAAACCGCATTAATTCTGCGCCTCATTTTCTCGTGATTTTTATCACCACTAACAATTTAGCAAACACAGCTTCAACCACGTACTTGCTCTATTTTTTCACTACCTACCTGGAAAGTGTGATGGGACGACAAAAATAAAAATAAATGGCCAATGGCCAATCGGGGCCACGCCACCGCAGTTAGGATGTTGCACTCACCGCCTGCGCGTGCACAGGTCCTGCTCGTGTGGATACTCAGTCATCCGTCTGCATCATCACCGGCACCACAGCTTGGTCGTGGACTTGGCGGGTGGTGCGACTTCAAGTATAGAAGCGGCGAGCCACGGACCATGACAAGTGGACCAGACCCACCGCGTGGCGTGTCAGCAAGCGTGACGGATTTTCGACCAGTCGGTTTGCAACCCGGAACCATGTCAGCTGGCCCGGTTGTATTTAATCACGCAACCTTATTAGGAGAAGACAGCGCGGTTTACACACGGACACAGGGAAGAGTACTTGACACACACGAGCGCTGAACCAACAGTTTTAATGAAAAAAAGACACACCTATATATACGCACAGTAGTCACGCTTATCTGGGTTTTTATACACGGCGCATGCGCAGAAAGTCGAATTATTTTGTAGTAAGGGCTAGTGACGGTGAACTAACGCATGCTTGCCCA
Organism: Haemaphysalis longicornis; assembly: GCF_048455015.1. Taxonomy (NCBI): domain Eukaryota; kingdom Metazoa; phylum Arthropoda; class Arachnida; order Ixodida; family Ixodidae; genus Haemaphysalis; species Haemaphysalis longicornis. Next base: position 163,049,827 of record NW_027526203.1, read on the forward strand.
AGCCTGTGGATTAATTCAGCTTTAATAATCTCCCGTGTGATACGGTCTGAGCATTTCTTTACGACAGCAGTTCTATCAATGAGCGGCACACATCCGCACGTGTGGCAGTGCTGCGCTAAATATCCATCGATCACTTTCTTTTTCTTATCGAGTGCGTTGTTTACCTTATTTGCATGTTCCCTTAACCTGTCGTTCAGACATCTTCCGGTTTTCCCTACGTAAAATCTGTTGCAGCGGAGTGGAATTTTGTAAACGACCCCTTCCACGCATTCAACATATGCCTTCCTGTGCTTCGTGTTGCAGTGCCTTCCCCGCACGGCCTCTGGGTAGCTCAATCTGCACAGCTTCAACAGCTTGTTTGGGGCGGAGAAAACGACCTTCACATTTGAGCGCTGGGCCATTTTCCTCAAGTTATGGGAAAGTTGGTGCATGTAGGGGATCACCGCAACCTTCTGCCTGCCCTCCATAGGATCAGCACGAGGCTGAGTTTTCCCACGCAGTCCTCCGAGTAACCCCTCTGCAACGGAGGTGAGCACCGGCGCCGGGTAGCCAGCGCTCTGCAGGCGTTCCACTTGGCCGTAGAAGCTGGCGGCAGTAAGGTGCTGACATGACTTTTCAAGGGCATTCTTTAAGCACAGAGTGACTATTCCCCTTTTCACAATCTTCGAATGGGAGGAGTTGTATGGTAGAAGGGGTTTCTTGGCGCGCGGTTCATAGCACCAGCAGACACCATCATTGCCAAATGTAATCCGGATATCTAAAAATCGCAATTGCCCCCCCACCGGAAGTTCGTACGTCAGGTCAAGTGGATGCAAACCCTCTCGAAACACAGTCAGGACATTCGCACACTCGCGTTCCAGGGCATCAGGCTCAGAATTAACGACAATTAGGAAATCATCCACGTATCGAAACACCCGCACGGCATTGCTTGCCTCTAGTCCTGCCGAGAGGTTTCTGTCACAAGACGGTAAAAATAAATCGCTTAACACAGGAGCTATGCAAGACCCTATGCACACTCCTTGCTTTTGGAGATGAGGCACTCTCTCGAACTGCACATACGTGGACTTCAGGTACAAGGACAGCAGTTCTAAAAAACCATCAACCGGGACACAACACGCATTCTGGAAGGCAACGGAACCAAATCTGTCAATTCTTTCTTCTACGCAGTGGAGCAAAGCGTCATGAGGTAAGGAATAAAATAAATCTTTGATGTCAACAGAGAAGGCCTGATATGAACCTTTGTCACAGATTGTGTTAATAAATTCTAAAATTTCGTCCGAGTTGCGTACTATAAAAGGGTCGTCAAGGGCTAAACGATTGAGATTAGTTTGTAAAAACTTCGCTAGGCATCGTTGCCATGCTCCAGTTTCAGACACAATGGTTCTAAAAGGTACTCCGACCTTGCGGGTCTTCGCACTGAAAAAGATGCTTAAAAAGTCATCTTTGCATCTATCCATCGCCTTTACAACACTTGCGAGACTTAGCGTATTGCACAGCTTTTTTGCCTCTGTACCAACAGCTGTTTTTATTGTTCTACGAAATTTTTCCTATTTGTTTCCACTTTAGCGATGTAAATTATTTTTGCCATATTTTAGTTCGTGTTTATTTTGTTCTTGTTGTAGTTTTTGCGACACCAGTGTAACCCCCCTACCCTATGTAATACCCTCCCCAGAGGCCCTTTAGGGTTTTTTAATGAAAAATAAATAAAATAAATAAATCCACAGCGAAATCGGTGTGCGGCGCCACGAAGGCAATACTTGTGGAGCGTCATCATCATGATCCCGGGGAAGACAGAAGAGGGTGAAGTCGTTCGGAATAGGACGACCCAGCGAGCCCCCTGTTGCCGGGAAAGTCGTCCTACTCCGAAGTGCCTTCCGCGGGCTCATGATGATGACGCTCCACCAGTATTGCCTTCGTTGCGCCGCACACCGATTTCGCTGTGGATGGGTCATTTTTCTTTTTATTTGACGATCCCAGCACAAAAGGGTGTTGAGCTAAGGCGTGGCAGGAAGCGAGAAAGGAAGCTCGTCGTGGAACAAAGAGAAGCTTTATTTGCGCGGCCCACAGCGCGGGCGTTCGATGTTGGACTGCGCGAGGGGCGAGCATCGCGCTGCGAGAAGCGAGCTCTGAGCGCGAGCTATGAGCTCAGCCTCTCCGTGGCATCTAGCTGTCTTCTTCGTCGTCTTCATGCTCCGGAGAACCATGGCGATGATATTTCCCACAAGGGAATTTCTCTGCATATCAGTTGAACAGTGAAGACCAACACGAGTGGTGGCGGTGACGTCGTTGGCCGCATGAAGATTGCAAAGGTGAGCTGAATTTGGAGTAGGGTTCCCCTCCCATCACAAGAAAAAAAAAATCCCAATGTCCCATTTTGCGCTGAAGACTACTCCTATTGGTAGAAGAACAATGTTAAAAGTCGGTCTTGCAACATGAGCCAGACGTGAGTATACGGTAAGCGGATGCAAGAAATAGTGATTGGCTATTGCCTATAGAGTTTGTACGAGTACAGCTTTGTGATGATGAGCATATATGTAAGGCTTGTTACCGTGACCTGGTGACTACCAAGGTCAGCACGAATGAGCGCAGCTCTGTATCCGAATGCAGACGATTGAGCGGGGCGATCACGATGAGGTTTGCGTGTAATTGTAGAATCAGTGTTAAGGCCGAACCGTATGGAGCGTTTTTTCACGCGATTCGCGCGCGTCGGCGTTGCGCGTGCGTTTTTTCGACGCCCGCGTTGACGATTCCGCGCCCGCGGCAGCATCTGCCTTGGCTAGATTTTGACGCGCGTCGCGCGCGGCAGTGGGAGGAGCCTGGCGACTTGCGCCAATGTAGAGTTCCTGTATATAGCTCCCGCAGATATATAGCTCCCTGCGAGAGCTATATAGAGGAACTCTACGCCAATGGGGAGGCACGCGCCTCATGGCGGCGGTTTCGAAGCGCTCGAAACAGCCGGCTGGCTACGCCGGGGATGTTTAGGCTTACCACCCCAACATATATCGAATGGGCGCTTTCACTAGCGGCGGGGATGATGTTTTATAGTACAGTTTTCGCCCACATTATAAGCTCCTTTACCGCACAAGCAACTTCGTGCGTGCCTTGAGCGGCATTTTAGAGAGCGGTTAGAAGCGGTCGCTCGAACTCCCGGCACCACTTCGCTGCCGAAGCCGCCGCCGGCCGCGGCGCGCGCAGCGTGCGGGTGGTTACGCGGCAGCGTCAGCGCGCCTGAGGCGTGCGCGGCGCGTTTTCGCGAGCAGAAAACGCTCCATGCGGTTCACGCTTTAGGGAAATATCCCAAAACTTGGGGGACGCAGCGCGCCTCTTGAAAAATTGCCAAGCACACCATATTGCATAATTTTGCGAAATATGTTGTGGAAAGGTCGAGAGAAAACGATGGGGATTGTCAGTTGAAGTTATTTTTTGGGGGGGAAATGTCCATGCAGTTACTTTGCTTCACGGGGAAGATGGCGTTAGAAAATTGGCCTAACCTAACGCTTCGTTACACACCCTAGTGTGCAGCGGCGACCACCAAAGGATCTGGGTCACACCTTTGGCAAAACAATTGTGGGTGAGTTTGAGTGAGCCATGCCAACTTTGCCGAGATATGATGGGAACACACTGCGCGATATATGTCCCCCCCACCCCCTCAAAAAAAAAAAGGCAAAAACAGAATAACACGATACCGCGCAAGTGAGCTGCAGGCAACACACTAATTAACGAAAAGTGTCGGCGTCGGCGGAGGGGAGACGACGCACGGACAACGCTTGGTGTTGCCATTCACGGCAGTCATAAAATGATTACAACAAAATTACAGTAATTTGATTTTTCTTAGGGCAATAAGCAGTGTAATAAGTTATGTTTGACCACGTAATTAGGTAGTGTAGTGAAATACGTATCGCGGTAATTTTATCGAAAAGTAATTGATTATTTCCAAAATTACTTTCCCGAAAGATACCATAGCTTTTCCTAAAGGTTCGCATACTGCCGCTGACCTTCAGACTACACTGTTCATTAAGGCAGTTGAAAGGACACGGTAAATCGATGTCTCTTCGATTAGTTTGGTCAGTGACCTGACTAATCACGCCACCTAACGACTTCGCTTAAAAAAGACGTGCCCTGCGGTCTGAAGTGGTTAAATGTCCCCGTACGCACTAAAACTTCGTAACATTTTGCAATTTCAGAGTCATACAACCAAAATTTCTCAAAAGGAATATTAACATATTATCATAGCCATCTCCTTGCAAAGCAATTCCGGATATGTTCAACTGCGCCGTGGACACCCGCTACTGATAGGGCGATCGAATTTTCTTTTGTTATTGAGGCACCCATACTAACGCGTGCAAGAAATAGAAAAAAAAATACAAGGGAGAGCTGTCCTGTTATGCGGATGGAGGGGGGGGGGGGGGTGGATAGGTTTTTTTTTCCGGCGAAGCCTGGAAATACTTGACGCCTGAATGACGAAACAAAAGAATGCCACTTTGCCCCTCCCGCACCCAGCATACACACTTTACGACTCAGTGACGGCAGCGCATGCGACGAAGAGGTAAAAACTGCATTTCGGGAATAAAGTGCATTCCATTCCGCACCACAGGACTGCACTTTGCTTTTAATGTCAGAGCGGCTCAAAGCGTCCGCTATTGCCTGACCTTTCAGGACTCAGGCTTTTTTTGTTAGCTACTGAGTGTTTCGATAAAAAAAAATACCACTTAAAAAACCAAGATGCTGTACGTGCAAACGGCCATCTCAGTTCTCGGAAGCGTAAAAAAAATGGCAACGAGGATCCTCTTTCACGTCATCATTATTTCTCACGCGCGCAAAAACATAACTTGGCATATTGGTTCAATGACGTGCTGTAACTAGAGCAGTGTCTTCAAAGGCCACCGGACCCAAAGACCCCGCTAAAGCACGCCCGCTACCATTCGCGCCCGCTCCCCCAAAATTCCAAGAGAGAGATTCCTGACAGCGTTATTAATAGCGGTTGATATACGCGCCTGCCCGCCGGCGAACAGACAGCGCCTTAATTAGCGCGGAAACGACGCCGCTGTTACCGCACTCTCGAGCAGATATTTCGTTTCCTCTTCGCGGCCGTTCACACCCCGCTGCACAGTGGATGGGGTAGGAGGGAAAGCCATCCGCATGTAGCAGCGCCTAACAGGGTGCCGCAGCGCTAAGAGAAACCCTCTCGAAGGAAAGGCGGTGCGGATGGGGGGTTTTCATTTATGCACACCTGCCCACAAGGATACAAGAAATTGTCTGGCAATTTTGAGTTTACGAACGTGTCACGTGTCTTGACGAATACGAATATTTTATTTTTAAAGTTAGTACGCAAAGTTAGCAACCATAACAGAAGACAGACTTGCCGCGGCGGTACTAACAGCGGGATTTGACAGGGCACGAGGGGGGCAACAATAACAAGAAGGCAGGTGGCAACCTAATTGTCATTCTAAGGCCTCTTTTACGGTTTCGAAGAGGATTCTTCGAGCAGCATAAAGAAGCCGTGTAAATCTCAGGTACACTGTTAGAGCATAATGTATTTTTTTTGCAGGACCAGAAAACCTCATCCAGCGGCGAAAGCACGCGGATACCTGGACTAGGGCGCCCACCCATCCGCTCCAACTTTATAAAATAAACTTTCTCCTCCGCCTCCTCCTCCTTTATTCCATAGCAGCTCCTGGCGGAAGTCTCAGCCAGCATAATGTTTCTTTTTATTCTTTTTGCTAGCGCAATAATTGGCTCTATATAGCAAATGCAAGCGCTAGCGCAAACGGATATTCCCCTGGCGCGTTGCTACGGTCCCAAATCAATACTTCGTTAATTCCGTTCGTGATTGTAGAAAGGCAGAAGATAAAAAGACAAAGAAAGCTGAAGCTAACAAGGGACGCCTTGAAAACACAATTTTTCAACCGCGCAGATTTGTAAAACTCACATATAAATGAATTGTTCGCCACCTTTTAAGCAGTATATAACTGACCTGGAGGGTATTTCAATGGCGGGAGCGTGTAACAGGCTGCATAAATTTTCTCCACCAGTAAAAGGCGCGCCAAAGAGGTTCCTTTTGTGCGGTCCGTTCGAAATAGCGTCGAGAGTAGCGCTCGCCTTCAGCAACGAATATTTCGTGCACGCCGACTGCTGATGAGCTTTGTAGAAAGCCTCCCCCCGCCCTGCTCTCGCTACGAACTTTATTGCGCACGCTGAGCAAACGTTTCCACAGATAACATCCCAGTTAGTCGCAGTATTAATAGTAATAACGCCAAAGAAAAAAATACACACCAGCGAACGCGACAAACTGGCAGAATAGCTTTTCAGCGTTGCGTCAGGTGAGTGTCGCTTTTATTACCAAGGTATGCGAGAGCCCCACGGTAAAAGAACCGAAAACAGGCAGCCCTCCCTCCAAGCTGGTGAACGTGTCTCGGACAGTAAGCTATTCGAACCGTGAACAAAGTGATTGCACCACTCACTTCTTGTCGCGCTCCTTTGCGTAGCGAGGTGCCTCGCGAGATATCAACACAGACAATGTCTGATCCCGCACAACACAAAAAAGGCTCAAAAATTATATCGAGGGCTTTTCGGGTTAGACGCAGGCAACCTCCAACATCGACCGCCTGTGCAAAGAAACCACCATCGCTGCTCCATGCCGGCGAGCGCTGAACGTTTGCCTTTTTTTTTTTTTCATTTCTGGTTCCGGACAATTTCATTCGGACCACTTCGCCACGTCACTTTTTTTTTTCGTTTGGCTCGAGTCACGCCTACAGGGCGGGATCCTTTCTGGTTTTTATTTTCTTTGGGCAGTCTCGCAAAACATTTTTCGTCACCTCCACTCAGACTTGCCCCAATGACGCCCACCGACTTCGACGCTCCGCGCTTGTCGACATTTCGATGGCGGTGGGCGCCAATCCCGGTTGTAGCGTCATTTAACAAACGCACATCTTTCGCAAGTTGGCGCACGCCGCCAAAGGAACGTTATCATCGGACACGCGATGCTCTCTTCACACGAAGACCGACGGCGCAGTGAACGAGTGTTTAATGGCGGTAATATTGGCAGCAAAGACTACGCGTAGTAACGGGCCAATCCACGATGTCCAAGACACTCCGCTGCAACAAAGAAATAAAAAAATCGTCGAGCTTACATCGCACCATTTCCGACAACAGGTTTGCTGCAAACATGGCTCCGTTTACAACGACGCCCATGGCACACATTCAGGCAGTTATAAATTTTGCGATCCTGGCACACAGTCGATCTACCTTTTAAAGCGAAGCTATAGTGTTCTCGCTGATGGCGTCTGTAACGCGAAAACACCCTCCAGGAAAGCCAACTTTCTCTGACGGTGACGATTAGTGGTCATGGGTGAAGTAAAAGGGAAAAACGCTTCAGTGGCCGGAATCGAACCTGGGTCCCTTGCGCTACGAAGACAGCGCCTATCCGGTTGCTCCATTTCGACACAGTCGAAACGCAGTACAAGCTCAGACGACAACCAAGGAATCCAGAAAGCTTTTGCGGTCAACCACCATCGTCGTTAGACGGACTGATGCATGATTTTTTAAGCGTGCAGCCCTTTGGCGGCCGTCTTTGGGCTGAGCCGCGTCGTCGTCGCAACCGAGTGAACGATGGTAAGACTGAATAGTGAAAGAAAGCAAAGGAGGAGAGTGTCGCGAATTGTGAGGGGAGGGCGGTTCGCCGTGGTGGCGTGAGCGCTCTCCGAAAGTGTGCGATGGGGGAGGGGGGGGGGGGCAGATTGCTATGCCCGCACGAGACGCTCGTCTGCGCGACGCTGGAGAAAACGTGAGGGGGGCGTGCGCGTGACGATGGTGTGCGTTCCCTACCCAAGACGCGGGTCGCCGTTTCTTCCTGAGACGTACTTCAGGCCGCCGACGCAGAGGCTCATCATCGCTGCCGTCGAGAGTACCCACGAGTGAGCGCTGTCTCAGCAAACTGCTGCTGAGCCCAAATATCGCATTAGGGAGTATCGTAATCACCAGCCGACGTTTGTTTCCATTGCTGTTTTTAGATAAAATAAACAATTGCGCGCTCTAAACACTTACACAAAATATGTAGCGCGTATTTCTTTGAATCTTGGTAAAAAAGTACTAAAAATGTGGAGCCATTCCACTCTATGAAAGTAAATGACCGGCGAGGCTGTTTAATACAACGCACTGAACTAAGCAATTATGATAGGGTCATCATAGCGGTTGATTTTCCCATACTTTGGTACCCTACATTCCCCTTGGTGACCTTCTCCGGACCACACTCGTCAAGTACTACACACATTCACAGAGACACAATCTCCAACGCGAGGGCGATATGCGTTTGCTTTTCTTGGTGGCTCTTCACTCGCACTTTCTATGGGAGAGTTTTTCCGAGCGGACGCCATAAAATCCGGGATCCTACATAGACAACTTCGCTGTAAAATGTGACCTCGAGCGGTACGACATCAAAATGTTAGGGCCACAGGCACATCGACCATTACGCTTCCCGACAACCCCATCCAGTGCCTAAACTGACAGAACTACCTGGCTGAACCAGCCGGAAAGCAAGAAATCAAGCAAACATGCAAGAAGGCCACCGCTTGTTACAGCGCGCGCTATAGCGTGCTGCGCGGAGTCACCATTTCGTCTTGGCCAATCTCCCTTCTTGGTGCATGTGCCATTTGTCAATGAGTAGCCGTTTTCTTCTTTCACACCGTAACGCTTGTATATAGCACTTTTGTCTTCGCGACATCAGTTGATTCTACAAGTCAGTCCGACAACCGATTGGCCGTTAACAATATTGACCGATTGGCCGCACGGGTACGTGCGTGGATATTATTTGTTTTACACCAGATCAATATGTATAGTGGTTTATCAGCTGCCTCTATTTTAGCCATCCGCAGTTCCACTAGGGGCTAATTCTACGAACCCTGGTGAATTATTCGTCCACATTCCCAACAAGCACTTAAAGCATGCAGAGAGAACGAAACAATACAATTACTATGGCCGAGGTGTCCGAAATTAGATTTAATACGTATGAACCGCGCCGTCTCCTGTTTATTATGTTCGTTCGGTGCTTTCCCATTAATTACAGGGGAAAAATGTCCTTGCGCGCAAGCGGTTATGATACCAGCTTCGTAACCCGTGAGTTTCGATTAAGAGCGCTGACAAGTGTGCCACCGCATTGCCTGCGCTTGTGCGCCCATGTTGTTCGAGTTGTAGCCTCTCCACGTGGGTTTAATGAACCACACACAAGTAGTCTGCTGACCCCGCAATAATGCTCACCGGAGAGGCAAACAACGGTTCGCTGTTCCCGCTTACACCCGGTGCCTGAGTTGCTATCCTGTAACGCGCAATACGTGCAGACAACGCCATGCAGGACGACGACCTTATTTTTTGAGAGGGGCATTTGATAGGAACTCGAAAAGGTGGATTGTCTAATTCGCAAAGTGTACAAGACAACGCTGAGGATTCCGCATAGCGCTGCCACTGCTCGTGTAGAATTTCTTGGCGTCTACAACACCGCACCTGAGTTCGTTGAAGCTCAACTTGTTAGCCAGTACGCCCGCCTTGCAACCACCACAACAGGTCAATCTCTCCTCCGGCGACTTCCACTCAACTTCCATTTCGCTACAGAATCCTCTCTTTCCATCCCTAGCAATATCCATTACGTATTCATCGTCAGGCCCATTCCCCGTAACATGCACCCGATGCACAATCGAGCCCACCGGGAGCAGCGTGCTCGGGCCCTTACGAAACGATACCCCGTACATACGGCAACTGTTTATGTTGACGCGGCTAGCTACATGCACCACGATGCCTACGCGGTCGCAATCATCAACGGTCCCAGCAGTCCCCATCCTACCACCCTCACCCTTCGCACTTCCCCCGCGACTGCGGAAGAGGCAGCTATTTTGCTTTAACACTCCGGCCTTCCCCTGCGATCATAATCTCCGATTCAAAGACGGCCAATAAAAATTGATCCCGGGGTCGCATTTCTACCCCGGCCCTCAAAATCCTTCTGCAAAACCTCCCTGACTCCCCCACCGAGCTGGTGTGGACCCCGGCCTACACGGGTGTGGGAGGAAACAAGGCAGCACACAGAGCCGCTCGACAGCTCACCTTCCGAGCAGGTCTCAGCCTTGATCCCTTCTATGGAGCCCTGTCTGCTCGAGATCGACTCCTTTCCTTTCATGAGATTGCTTCTAATTACCGCCTCTCCCGCCGTCTACTCCCCCCTGCACACCCGGGGCTCTCTCAGGCCGAAGAATGCCAATGGCGCTTAGTGCAGACGTACACCTAGCGTCACTAAATAAGCTACGCTTAATAGTACCGCCACTTCGTGCACCCGGAGGCGTCTGGGGCCATTTTGTTTCTGGCTTGCAGTGTTGCCATCTCTTCCAACGAAACCGCCGCTGGTTGTGACGGGTATAGTGTGACCGGCCACTCTAGCATCCGCGCAGCAGAGAGAGAGAGAGAGAGAGAGAGAGAGAGAGAGAGAGAGAGAGGCGCCCAGAAACAAAATGGCTGCGCCCATATGTAAACAAATATCACGTGGGGCCGACAGACCAATGAAAATCCTGGTGGCACAAAACAATGAGAGGAAAGAGTGCCGGTACTCTAAAAGCCTTTATTTAGTGACGCTACGTACACCCTCCCTTGACTCTCCCGCCTGCACCGCTTGTACCTGGCTTGTGGGGCGTTCCAAGTCACGGATCACCTCCTCTGGCAATGACCCCACAACCAATTCCCCCCATATCGATACGGTGAGCACTGGGCGAGGGCGTTGGGCAGCTCGGATTCGGCGGCGCAAGAAGCCGTCGTCTCTCGGGCTCTCAAAGTCAGCGGGGACCTTCTCCCTCCGTCACCACCCCTCCCCTGAATTAGTCCTTAGGGCAATAAAAGTTTTTTTTTCTCTCTCTCTCTCTTCATCAGAAAAGCGGCCGCCACGGCCGGGAATCGAACACGCGTCCTTGAGATCAACAGCACAGCGCCTCACTGAGCCGCCGCGGCGGGTCCTTGCGACACTGAGCCTCGTGGCGGATCGTTGCAACAACGGTTTCAGCAAGAGATTTTACCACGGGTAACCGTAAAGGTCTTTACCGTAACAATGTGCGGACATTAACCACGATTAAATTTTGCTTCGTGGAGCAGTGGGGTAATTAAGCAATGATAACTCTGGATTTTGCTGAATGCTTTCCACGGAACAAGATCGAGCTTCCATGTCAACGACTGCTTTCAAATGTACACGCAGAGCTTGATTTCGTAACAAAGCTTTCCTACTGCTCCCGTCTGCGACCATTAGGCCAGAACAATTACTGAGTCGAATGTGCGTGATTTATCACTGTCGTTGGCCTCGCTGAAAGTAACTAGTTAGCCTTCACACGGGTCGCTACGTGACTGAAGAACAAGTGGTCGTTTTCCTTTAATTGATCGCCGAAGCAGTGACGTCACCAGCGGTGCCAGACCAGGAAAAGAGGGACGCATGACGTGCGGCTTGGCGGACGGCACGGTTCCGGCTGACGAACAAGGGCCGAATTCATCCAGGCAGGGTCAGGAGGAGTGGCTCTGTCTCTTATGGGACTTCAGCGACACCATTTCCACGCCATGCGTGACTAGTATATAAAAACAGACTTATTTACGGTATGGTATGCATGTAAACGTTTTCTGTATATCTATATCTATATATGTAGGGCTCCGCAATAGAGGCAAATGTTCAAGGGAAATTGGTTCACGTCTCGTGTGGCCCCCGCAGGTTGGCACTGCCACAAAATAACTCACTTGTTATTGGTTTTCCTGCGAGCCCCGTTCCCTCTTCTAAGCGGCAAAGTAGCCCACAGACCACCCCTTCCCCGAAGGGGTTCTGCTTCCAAAAGGTGCCGCTTCCTGAGGTATTTCCGAAAATCCTTTTTGAGCCCAGTTCCGAGGCCGCAGCGATAATGATCTAGAACGACGGCACGTGAAGTTGCCAGTAGCTGGCGCACACTAGCGTTGCCATCTGTGTGCCGCGGCGCAAGCAAAACAACTTCAGCGTAACCGGCCGCTCCACAAAATCCGCGTACAGGTCCGCGCAGGAGTAAACGGGGCACGGGAGCGGTGGCCAAATTAAAGCAAAATAGAGGGGCTTTAGGCCCAATTGCATTGCTGCGCCTACGAAGGAGAGGAGTTCTGACGGTTGCGTTCGAACTGCCCCGCCATCATATCGATACGTTTAATCACCGCCTGCTGTGCATGTCAGACCCATAGAGTTTCATACTAATATAGAGGGGACACTAGCGCTAGCGTCTATGCGAGCCTCCGAATGGCGGCTTCAACCCCTAGGAGGAGGCCATGCCTGGAGGATGCGTAATTTTCGAACTTGGCTTGACCTAGCCGTTATCTTGACTTGACTCAAAGCACTTTTATTTGCAATACAAAAGCTATAAGTAATGTTGATTAGTGCATAAATAATTAATCGTGAAAACATATTCTTCTTCCGGTTAATTTTATATTGAGGTTCAGAAGCAGTCTGCTATCAGACGGGAATATATTTGTAAAGTGGATACACGGCTGAGCTTAGGGGTGCCGACGATTGGGCCGATTAGGGGGCGAAGCGTTTTTTTTTTTTTTTTTGTGCGCGAGTCGGCGATGGCATCCGGCTTAGCAGGGCGGCTGTACTGTATTCCACAAGTTTGCACGGTCACGGGGGGTGACAGCGATTGTGCGTGCGCCTTGTTCACGCCAATAATTAAAGGTAACTGATTAGAGGCGGAGGCGGAAAAGGGCAGCCTAGTAGAGGACGGTTGAATTGGCGGAATCGTTCTGTGCATGCTACCTACCCTCGCTTATTTTGCCGCTTTCTACCGTAGGGAAAAATCAGATGTACGCACTCAAAGATAAGCAAGGCAATGTCATCACAAATAGGGATAAAATAGTCACAGTGGCCGAGGAGTTCTATAGGGGTCTGTACAGTAGCCGGGACATCCGGGATAATGCCGAACGAGAAAGTAGTTCAGAGAAGATAGACATCCCACCAGTAACGACCGAAGAAGTAAGGAGGGCTTTGAAAGAAATGAAAGAGGGCAAAGCACCTGGTGAGGATCAGATAACAGCAGACCTCTTGAAGGATGGCGGAGAAATTGTACTTGAAAAACTGGCAAACCTGTATACGCAATGCCTAATGACTGCGAGTGTGCCCGAATCTTGGAAGAACGCGAACATCATCCTAATCCATAAGAAAGGTGACATGAAGGACTTGAAAAATTACAGGCCGATCAGCTTACTGTCAGTCGTCTACAGGGTACATACCAAGGTAATCGCTAACAGAATTTCTGCAACCTTAGATTTCAGTCAACCTAAAGAACGAGCAGGGTTCCGTAAAGGCTATTCAACAATGGACCATATTCACACGATCAATCTGGTGATAGAGAAATGCGCAGAGTATACTCAATCCCTATATATAGCCTTCATATATTATGAGACAGCATTTGACTCGGTCGAAACCTCAGCAGTCATTAAGGCATTACGGAACCAGGGTGCAGACGAGCATTACGTAAGAATACTAGATGATATCTACAATGGGTCCACAGCTACCATCATCCTCCATAAGAAGAGCAGTAAAATACCTATAAGGAAGGGCGTCAGACAAGGAGACACAATCTCTCCAACGTTATTCACAGCATGTTTACAAGAAGTATTCAGAACGTTGGATTGGGAACAGGTGGGAGTAAGGGTTAATGGAGAATACCTCAGTAACCTCAGATTTGCTGATGACGTTGCCTTGCTAAGTAACTCGGGGGACGAATTGCAAAGCATGCTTTCCGCACTGGACGAACAGAGAGAACCGTGGGCCTGAAAATTATTATGCAGAAAACTGAAGTAATGATCAATAACCTCGGGACAGCACAGCAGTTTGGGATTGGGGCGAGGTAGTGGAAGTGGTAAGCGAATATATCTACTTAGGCCAAGTTGTGACCCCGGATCCCAACCATGAGGCAGAGATAATGAGAAGGATCAGAATGGGGTGGAGTGCATACGGCAGACATTCTCAGATAATAAATAGCAGCCTACCATTGCCCCTGAAGAAGAAAGTATGTGACAGCTGCATCTTAGCGATACTCACCTATGGGGCAGAAACTTGGAGGCTCACTAAGAGGGTCCAACTTAAATTGAGAACGACTCAGCGGGCAATGGAGCGGAAAATTATAGGTGTAACATTAAGGGACACGAAGAGAGCGGAGTGGGTCAGGGAACAAACGCGTGTTAAGGACATATTACTATAAATTAAGAAGAAGAAATGGACGTGGGCAGGGCATGTAATGCGAAGGCAAGGTAAGCGTTGGTCATTACGGGTAACAGAGTGAATCCCTAGAGAAGGCAAGCGTTGCATGGGGCGGCAGTAAGTTAGATGGGCAGATGAGATCAAAAAGTTTGCGGGGAAAAATTGGTCACAGTTGGCACAGGACCGGGGTAATTGGAGAATAATGGGAGATGCTTTTGCCCTGCAGGCGTAGATAGGCTGGTGATGATGATGACCGTGATAAGGTGCGAACCACGATCAACTTGGTGGTGACCCACCCGCCGGACGAAGCTCCCACTATATACCCATATACTTACTGCTGATAAAGGTTTTTTTATTTGGCTTAGCCGCTACCGCACTCGTGTTGTTCTCGCAAGCGTCGTCATGAACGGGACTAGGATGGAACAGCGTGCTCGTACCGTTTACATTGTGCGGAATCTCGAGTTCGCGTCCGTTTTAGATGCGACTGCATCTCATTCACTCGCCTTGTCCCTCCATACGGCGTTGTTGTCCGCCCACACCCCTCCCCCTACACTATAAAAAAAAATAATAGTTAGCGGCACCCGGTTTCGATCCCACGACCCTGTGGGCGGAACGCGAGGTACATGGTGCTCTTCCCACTGCGCCACAAAACCGAGATGGAATCAAATGCTACGAACGCGCCCTATATCCTTGAATCATTCAAACTACGTCAAGAAGGTACTGATACAACGCATGATGGGGCAATGATTTCAAGAAAAGAAGCTCCCACTTACAGCAACAATGATGGAGTAAAGGTCGTTGCGACAGCGAAGCCCCAAGCATACCAGTCCTTCAATGCTTTACTGGTCACGAAACTTCGGCGCTCGTTTCATATAGGGACCGCACGCGCCACTACAGGCGCCACCGCCGCACGAAGGTCATCCAGCCGCCGCTTTCGCGGCGTATTGGCCTGCTCTTGGCGTGCAAACGCTCGCTGCTTTTGGTGTCTGCGCGCTGATTAAGTGTGTTTTTTTCCGTAGTAGTTAGCGATGAATAGTCCAGTCATCACCTGCCTTCAATGGGGTTTTATTTTTTGTAGTAAATTACCGTATAGACTTCGGCCGCGAACGGCAACGGCTTCTGCGTGCTCTGGCACAAGCGCTGCGCCGTCATGTTTTCGGGTTTTTAAATCTCTATTTCTTCTTTTCTTAAAGCAAAAGTTGTAAATACCACACATACGGTAGCTGCGTAGTCACGGACTGCTGCGGGCCTATCGATAATACAATAAAAAAAACTGAAAGAAACCAATTACGCGTCGTTCAGACTACGCTTATGAATCCGTTGATTGCTCTGGAATGCACAGAACACTAAAAGAGATAGCCCAATAGTATTGTCGTTTCAATGAGTGGGTACATACTTGAGAACATCTAAAAACGCTGCAGAAACGCGAAGGACCAAAACACGAAGAGATATATGTTGCACCATGTGTCTTTCCGCTTCCACGCTTTGCAATCCTTGCAAAAACGGGAAGCGAAAAAAGAACAATAAAACTAATTTTATCACACGCAACAAAAATTCAATGTTACGAAGGGAGACAAAAGAGCGTGGTCCAGCGTACAAAAATTTATTTTTTCGCGCTGCGATGGGGAGCACACGGAGAAAGCAGAATATTGCCACGTAGCCAAGAACGACGCAAAGCTTTTCTGAACGCAGCGAGCTAGCGAGCTCCTGTTCTACAGAAGACTACAATGAAATACAAACGTCGAAGAAGCAGTCCGCAGTGTGACGTGCACAGATGAATGTCAATAAAGTGAGTTGCGCGGCGTTTGCTATGCATGCATTGCTCTCGGAACGTTATTAATTTCAGATCCATGGAAATCGGATCGAGAACATTGTCGAAGAAACAAAAAATCAAGTTGGCGACAAGGTGGCACCCTTTTCATATCAAACAATATTGCCCGACGGGACGTACGACAAAAAGAGCAAACGGGCGCTCCGGTTGAAACGCCAGATAAGAAACCTGAATCGGCCACGCGCGGTTACAAAACAAACAAGACTAACCCTTAGGGATAATTCGCGGAAATATGAAAAGTAAAAGCACAAGGACGTCCCAAGGCTTTCTTACACGCGAGCCTGAGCGCAAGGTAATACAAGTTTGCAAACAGGTAATGAAGCACCGCTACAACCTGACTGATATGACAGTCTCTTCATTAGGTGACGCTGGTCCGTAGAACTCTTAGAGGTCCGCACTAACACGAAGGCAGTGGGCCGCCAAAAGTTCTTGCTTCGATTTGACACCCACAACAGGACCCGGGTTCAACCAGCCCTCCCAGGAAGCAATGCGGGAACGCAGGTGTAATGAGGTCTGGCGGGTGACACTCCCAGTAAAGGTGTCGTATTGATGGGTAGGAAGGGCAGTTGGGTGTAGGGCAAGTGGGACGCGAGAGGATGCCATGTGTGGGGCGGATACGGGATGGAGTGATAAGAGAGGAGGTCTGTGCTTTCCTGATCCCAAATGCCGCTTCACGGAGGAGGGTGAGGTGGGGGACCGGGAAACACTGCCTGCGTGCGTGTAGCGCGCGGAGATGCTGTCGGCGTGCCTGATGTTGTGAGGCGCGCCGTATAGTGGAGGGCTCCGGATTAATTTTGACCACCTGGGGATATTTAAGGTGCGCCGAAATCTCGTACACACGGACGTTTGCGCTTTTCGCCTCCATCAGAAAATCGGCCGCCGCGGGCGGGAATCGAACCCGCGTCCTCGTGTACACCAGCACAACGCCTTAACCACTGAGCCACAGCGGCGGGTATCTCCGATTGTTCCAGCCCGCTCAGTTAGTTTTTGTTTCCGGCCCTCTTCCACCTTATTTATAAGTTAGTCGAAGGGACACCATGTGTGCTGTCAATGGCATCATCATCATCATCGTCGTCGTCATCATCATCATCATCATATCGTATCCAAAACTGCTGGGGGACGTCACTCTTGCTCCACGACTGCTTCTAAGGAAGTTGTGATTATGTGTCAAACTCAATAATCGAAGCGTTCATCCATAAAACTCAATTAGTGCAACCGACCAAACAAACAAAAACTCCTCTCAATAACGCAGCACGCGCACGGACTTTTACACCTCGTTGCATTGCCACGTGGAGGATATAAGAGCGCCCGTACGCGTGACGACATCTCTCAGAAACCAGCTTGCGCGCTTCAAAAACTAAGCAATAACTGATACCACGTGTCCAAGCGCGATAAAACGTCTGCAGCGCGAGCCCAAAGACAACTTAGAATCGCCCTTTAAAGACGACGGAACAAGTTTCGCGCGCATAACCGTGAAAGTGTAAACAAATCAGAATCCTTTACCCTTATCAAGTGTTACCTGCCGATAGTTTTTAGGGGCCTAACGTCGTTCAATTTCTTTCGAAGTGTGCGCATTCGAACGATTTTACAACTGTGTGTGGGAAGCATATACGCCGTAAGAAGCAACAAATGCCGCATTCAACTCAGACTGAACGAACTTACGTACCGAAGTTAATTAGGTTACGCATAGTTTTAGATTCCCCACATAGTGACCAAGCATGATGTCATTTCCTTCACTGCACTCGCACTAGCATAAGGATGGAGTCATTTCAAGCAGCCGTTCGTTTTCAACTGATTTACACGAGCTAATTCGGCTTCATGAAGGCTACAAAACTCGGCGCAGTAATTTAGGTGGCTTAGCTAGCTGTGAAACATGGTGTACTGTTTCGCACTGCGCATGTATAAATAAACCGCGTGTTACAGTCGTCTTTTGAGACTGCACTATACTAAACGAAGCCCACGTGTTTTAAATTCTGTGCAAGATGAGGCGTTGCAACCACTCAGAAGAATATAATCCGCAGCTGCTTCCAAAAGCTCCCGTGCTTACCGGGAGCTTGCGAAACAGGCTTTAATGCTCAATTGCATGAATTCGCCTTCTGTACCCAGCGAGCTCCCAAGAAAAGTGAAAACGCTAGCTACTAATTCAAAAAGTCTTGGTCTGAGAAAGACTAAGGCCAGGCGGAAAAAAAAGAAGCCTCACATGATTACAGAGCCGTGCTCGCACCGCCCTCTGTCAACAACCTACACGAACCTTATCGACAGTATGGGAGGGACCCGTTGCATTGTGCGGGTGGCCCGTGCGTGCCGTAGCCCGCTGCGTTGAGCTGTGGAACCCGTGAGTTCGGTTAAAGTGTCCCGTTGCGTTTAAAGGGGCTAAGAAGACAAAATAAACCTTTGTTCAGTTTGAAATCAATACCCTTTGGTCACTCACTCAGATAAAAGACCACGTTTTTAAAAAAAATGCAAGAAATGTTGCAAACAACATTCGAATTTCGCGCCACAATGACGTAATATGGGCAGGAGTGGCGTATTAGGGGCCTGCGCGTTAGCGTACAAGTTTGCGCGCGATCAAACGCAGCTAGAGGTCCCACTGCAATCGTCCAGTCATGTTTCTTGGCGGTGGCTTAGGACCGCGGCCGCCAATTTGCCAAACAAGCATCTATGACGTCATAGAATAATCACCAGAAGGTGGGTGGGGAGTCGCCACTGCTTCATATCTTTTGTACAATATCTCAATTTGAAGTTTGCGATATAATTGGCACGACTGTTATCGTACGAAGGCATGAATCAAACTTGTATTTTGTCTTCATGGCCCCCTGAAGCGAAAATAGCCGCACGCAGTCGCATAGTGCAGAAGAGAGCGAGGGCGCGAGCTCCCAGGTTGACGTCACGAGCCAGGCGGCGCCAATCGAAAATCGCAACGCGAAGAGAGGCTAAACGCGGTATAGTTCGATTTCAACAAGGTATACACTGGAGCAATACTTGAAAGGACTTTCATAAAATCGTTTTCACAAAATCAAGTACACGAAAACAAAAACTGCCTACCCCGGTTAGGGTTCGCCGATATCTGCGCCACATATAACGGCGACGCGGAAGGATTCCCTGTACGGTACGCGGCGCATAAAAAATGACAGAAAGAATGACAGAAAGCCTGTGCCAGCTACAAACATCGGAGAGATGAAACAATAAAAAAATCCAGCACCTATCCTGGGTGTGCGCGGAACCTACAGGGGCCACGGACATAGCGGTGTTTAAGCACTTATTCCCCTCTATGCTCGTCCGAGCAAATATCCCGTTTCAACGCAGCAAACTTCGCTCCTGACGGTATCCTATTATAAACACGCGCCTTAAATAAAACCCGACCACGAGCGGACCTCTTCACTCTCTGTAATTCTGGGCACTTGCAAGTGCCGCAATAGAGTAACGCAACCAAACAACTTTTATGCTAACAGTTCTGAAAAGAATATAGAGCAGTAGCGTTAATGCGCTGTATTAGGTCGAGCTCGAGCACTAGGACGAAACTTTAAAGTTTATCCGTCCCTGACTTTATGCGTACGTCATATTTTATTCGCTCACCATGTAAGGAGCGCTCGCCTTTCGTGTCAGTGCTATGCAGTTCGCTTATTTTCGAGCTCAAGTCATCCCACGATGTTTTCGTTCCGCGGTCTCGTACTTCTTTCAACTCTGTGGCACGCTGTTCCAAGTTGCCCACGGTGAAGGCGGCGAGGAACTCCCTTCCCACTAAAAGTTGGACATGCGGCGGCTGCTTTCCAAGCCGAGTCATGCAGGCGCCTTTATAAAGAAATTCGGACGCCAAGTAAGAGCGGACATCCGCTGGCTTAGGCGGCGGCGAATCGCGAAAACTCGATCGGAATCGTCCCTCAAGGGGCAGAAGAAACGTCACGTTCAGCGGCGACGACGGTACGGCCAGCAGGAAACGCGACCGACTGCGGTTGAACCTCCGTCAAGCGCGCTTCGCGCGCCGTTATGCATTGCCTACAGACTTCCCCAGGGGCACCGTCGGAAGGTTAAAAGCACCGCAAGGTGCGAGCGAAATGCGGACTTTGCATTAGGGAACTTGAGCCTCGCACGTCGGACTTCATAGGCGGCCTTGCGCACTCAGAGCACGCAGGGGAGGCAATCCCTGCCAGCATGAATTACAGTTAATCGTCGCACTGCTTGCGCCTTCCAAGTTTAGTCGTTTTATACAACGAATGAATGCACTCAGACGCGCCTTTAGCCGGCCCTGCTCTGTTCTCGTGTGAAACGTCTCGCAAAGTACGCGGGGCAGTTACGCAATAGTCGACTTTGTATTTTTAGACCTGCACTGAGTCACATTTCTGTTTTATCACGAATATCGAAACCACTATAGGGGAGTCAAACACGCCGCCCGTTACCGCGGTAAAGCATTACTCATATGGGCTTGTGCGCCATGACGCTGGGTAAGTGCAAGAGGCTTAAACCTATTAAAAGCAAAAATAGATTAACCAACAAAGGGTGAGATAAAGTATGATTCTCATGTTTTGTGAGTTTTGGGGTTTTACATGCAAATTCCGCTCATAATTCAACTAAATCGATCTATTGTACAAACTATTGTACAAACTATTGTACAAACTTGATTCAGGCCAGTATTTCACATTTATACATATATACCAAATAAAACTGGGGTCTTCCGTTCAGCCCTTACAACTTGCATCTGTTCGACGCCAGCTGAGGAATGTTTGAAATTTACAGCTGCAGCCGTCGAACACACAATTGACGCCGTAAGTTGACACCACCTGTATACTGTGTGCCGTAACAGCCCACGGTAGAAGTGTCGTTTTGCGAGCAAGGTGTGGCAGGAACCTCGTCAGATGGTTCACCACCTCCAGAATTCAGCTGTTTGGCGCTGGGAGAGACATGACGTGCGTCTACGTTCCCGAGTTGGGGCGGTAAGCAATGATCCCTGGAAGGCCACCTCTTTTGCGCGGAAAGGGGAATTCGAGCTGCTTAGGTTGGCTCCTGTGAAAGCAAGTCGCCTGAGCAACGCGTCGAGGTGCCGGTCACGTGGCGCTTGAAGACGAGGATATCGCCCATGAAGGTAACAATACCCGTTAATCCGGTCCCACTTTCGTGGATGGGCTTTTAAGTACTCTGGCGCTGAAGTGATGCGCAACGGTGGCCTTGTGAAACAAGTGCGACTTATAGGCGTAATGAGTCATGCTGCCAGCTCTTGACGTTCCGGTGAAAGTGAGATCCGGAGAAAACCCGTTAACACCTAGTCTTGAAAAGATTGCTGGTTCCCCTGAGTATCAAAATCTGTTCAACGGAAGGCAGGGGAACGTTTTCTCGGAGAACAGATGAGTGGCGGTGTGTAAAGCCTGCACAGGTTCGAGCCTCTCCTGATTCCTTTATGTCGCGAATTGCTCTAGCGCACGAGTTTCGTGGGCCTCTAACAGGAGAACAAGAGAGAGAGAGAGAGAGAGAGAGAGAGAGAGAGAGAGAGAGAGAGAGAGAGAGAGAGAGAGAGAGAGAGAGAGAGAGAGAGAGAGAGAGAGAGAGAGAGAGAGAGAGAGAGAGAGAGTACACTTTTGTATCAAAACGAACAAGTTTGGCGCTAGATGGTGATGCGAAGCCACCGTTCCGTTCGCTTTTTCTATTTTGCAGCATACTTCTTCGGTCGCCAAGGCCCGTTTTTTTTCTAAGAAATGCATGCGGCGTGCGTGTGTGCGGCACGCAAGGCCAAAAGACGCGGCCATTACGGGGGCCATCGACCCAGCTTGGGTTTCAGCGCGGCCGCGGCGTTCCACACCCCCCATGGCGTCTGCGCTAGCCACTTCGGGCTCCGGACCCTCGGTCTAGTTCAAACGGCCACTTCTGTCTTCTCCACTCTTTACTTTGGTGCTTTCTCTCAACTACTACTTCATCTACGCCAATAATTCTCGCAGCGCGCGTTTTCGGGTACAAACATTGTGTCTGAGTGATCGGTCCTTTTCTCTTTGGCGGGAACATGGCTGATTGGTGTTAAGAAGCGTCTCCCTGATTGGCTGCAGAAAGTGTGTCTAGAATGCGCTTTTCTCCCACAGGTTGGGTTGAAGGAAACATAAGGTGCTCCGCCGGCTGCTAGCAGCGGTCTACACCATGGGGCTGATTTGAGAAACGCTACCGCCCGCCGTCGGGCCCTTTCGCCGGGAGCGCGTGATTCAGTCAGCTATGTTCCGTTAAGTACTCTTGCTCTCTTACCTATTTTCTCATGTCATGTAATAAGAGTATTGTTTCAAGTTCGTATGTGCTAAATGTCACCAATGTTATCAGTAAATTAAAACAGTTAACCTTGAACCTTCCTAAGCCTTCTCGACTTCCTTCACTGCCGAACACCATGCTGGTGTAGCAGTAGTTATTGGACAAATCTCGTCGCTACAATGGCATGGGCATCAGCCCCGTGTGGGGTGTCCTCAGCCCAGGAAGCCCTGGCTCTGGCTGGCTGCCCGGGCTCTATAGCGACAACTTCTTGTTGCGCCGGAAGGTCCGACCCGGCCAGCCAGTCCACCCACCCACTGATCGTAAAGGCGGATCCACAGGGCGGATCATGTCCGCGGTCCGATCGGTGACGTGATGCGACGTCACGGTCCGCCGCGGTCCGATCCAGTGCAGAGCGCATCCACACGGCGGGCCCGCTGAGCGGACGCGAGTGTCTGGACTCTCAAGCGAGAAGGTTGAACAAAGGTGCCGTTTGGCCGCGACAACATGCTGATATGCACAAACCTGCACGAAACGTTTTAGCGCCACGATAACAGCCCCCGCATGTATGCCGGACGCGCTCCCGCAGCCGCCGGCGTCGTCCTCACGAAGGCGACACAGCGAGCGGCGACGATGAGGCGAACCCGGCTGCAAATACGGCTCGTCACCGCTCTCCACCGCTTGCTGGAACGGAACTCTTCCCATAATTGCTAGAACGGAACTCTTCCCATAAACAAAGTTCCACATGCGTGAAAAAAAAAAGTATAATGATGGCTAGCATTGCACAAGTAAGAGGCACACCAGTCGCTAGTAGAAGTGGGTATTAAGTGTGCGTCGCGATGGTAAGCCTAGCTTGCTGCCTACTCCAGCGGGGGTGATTGACAGGCTCTTTTGAGCGCTTCGAAACAGCCGCGCTAGTCCGCGCCGTACTCTATCGGCGCAACTGGACCCTGTTCCGCCCACGCGACGCGGGCGTTGCCAGACTACGCTGCTTGATATAGCGGTCCCCCGTCGACACTGCGGAACGAAAAGCCTCGGCGAACTTGTTGGACCGCGAGGGCCGCGGTCCTGCACGGTCCAACTGTGGTCCGCACGATCTGGTGTCGTCTTATCACGTGATGCGCGGACCGCAGTCCAAAACAGCAATTTGGTCCGTCGTGTGGATCGGCCATTCGTTGCGTTGGAGATGGGTGATAAAGACGGGGCTTTGACTTCTTGCCTCGCTATTTTAGGCAGCGTTTAATGGTTTACCTAGTGGCACATGAACGCGCACTTCTTGTGTGCGGGAGTAAGCTATGGCCACTTGGTTGAGGCGAATAGTTCACCCCGGCCTGTTAATCGACCCGGACTGTTTAATAGGTAGGGTTAGCAGTCATCTATGTATTCAGCCTTTAAGCGCTTGACCAAACTTAAGCTGGCAGCTAGATCGATAAGTGAATACTTCAGATATTTCAGGATGTAGGCGGTTTTTGTCTATTTCTCTTACCATAATGTCAGAGTCGCAACTTTCCCACGCTATACACAAGTTCAGCGAGATTTTCTTTGACCATTCAAAAATCTCGGACTCCAAGAAAAAAAAATCTCAGAAGGCGTAAACTGCCGCTAAGTAAGACGCTAACACAGAGAGAGGTACACAAGACGAC
>NW_027526203.1:163073846-163103346 GCF_048455015.1 Haemaphysalis longicornis
GTTTGAGCTGCATATCCGGGTCTGGGATGGCCACGCAAGCCCTCCACTGCTCGAAGGTGGGTTTGGGAAGTGGGGGATGTCTGGAGTACGTTGGCACTCCCATATGATGTGGTAGAGGGTGCCAGGCTGGGGACAGTAAGCGCAGAGGGAAGGTTGTTGGGTGGGGAAGATGAGGTGGAGGCGGGTGGGATGTGGGTAGGTATTTGTCTGGAGACGCCGCCAAGTTGTAGCTTCCTCTCTGGACAGGCGCCAGTGTGGTGGTGGGAGGCTGCGGCGAGTTTGCTTGTAATGTGAGAGAATCTCTGTGTAGCCGCTCAGTGGGTGGGGTTTATCTTGAGGGGGTAGATATTGGCCACCGTCGGCAACGGCTCGGTGTATCAAATCACGAGCCGCGGCATGAGCCGCTTCATTGCCGGGGATGGCGGCGTGTCCAGGGGCCCAGACGATGCAGATATCGGGGATTGTCGAGCAGTTTTGGAGGATGAGTAGGGCTGATAATGAAATGCGGCCAATCTGGTAGTTTCGGCAGGCTGTCTGTGAATCGGTGCGGATAGTAACTGGTTGAGAGCGGGAGGTGGCGGCCAGGGCAATGGATATTTCTTCAGCGACATCGATTGAGGTTGTGGTAGTAGTGGCGGCATTGATGCATTGGCCAGTATGTGTCACTACACAGGCTACGTGGCCGGAGCGCGCCGGGTAGGGGGTAGCATCTGTGTATAGAGCGCTGGGGTCGTTTCCCGTATCGCGCAGTAAGGTCTCGAGCACGAGAAGCCCGGCGGCCAATGTGGTAGTTGGCGTGCATATTTCGAGGGATTGGGGCCACCCGGACGCAATCTCGCAGGGATAGAGGGATGGGTTTTTTTTTGTTCCCTCGGGGGTATCGGGCAGTGTCTTAATGTTGTAAGGACTTGTCGACCTGGGGTAGTCAATTGCAGGCGCCGTAGTTGAGCTGAATGATGGACTTGCTGCAGCTATTCACACGTGTTGTGGACTCCCAAAGCAAGTATGTTTTGGGTCGCAGTGACAGTGGGGAGGCCAAGCCCAGATTTGTACACTTGGCCAATCATTCCTGTTGCGAGGTAGGGGGCTCCCTAGGTAATGCGGCTAATAAGCAAAGCTTGCACTATTCGTAGGGTATGTTGCTCTTTAAGGCCTTGACGGCGGTGGGAGATGCGTTGCAGAAGGTGCATCAGTTGCGACAGGGTTTTATGCAGTGGGGAAATTGTGTGCAGTCCAGAGCCGTTTTTGGGTATTGTGAGACCCAACACCCGCAGGTGCGGGACGTTGGAGACTGGCTGCACTGCAATGGTCAGCTGAGGTTCAGGTATACCTCCAGCAGATTAGTGAGAAGGCTGGGAGTGGAGCGTCAGCAAAGTCGATTTTTCGGGTGCGCACTGGAGGCCTCGTGTCTGGAGGTAGTGAAGGTAACGGTAACGGCTTGCTGCAAGGCGTCTTGCTGCTCTCCAATGGAGCCAGTATAGGCATTCAGACGGTAAGGTCATCCGCATATAACGCGTGTTTAATGTGGGGAATTGGCGGCAATTTTGGTGGGAGGTCCTTCATGGCGATGTTGAATAATAGTGGCGAGATGACCGAGCCTTGCGGGGTACCTTTCGCTTGAATCGTGAGAGCGGACGATCGAAGATATCCAAGACCAACTGTCGCAGTACGGTCTGTTAAGAAGGCCCTGACGTAGTCATACATGCGCTCTCCACATCCGAGAGATGTGAGTATTGCCGAGTGTGAAACGCTATCGAAAGCTCCCTTGATGTCCAGAGTGAGTATGCAGCGCTTGTTGGATGACGTGAGGTGATCAATAATATCCGACTTACATTTGATTAAAATATCTTGCGTGGACTGATGGGCTCGAGAGCCAAACATGGTCATTGGGAACAGATCATTACCCTCGATGTGTGCTACCAAGCGGTTATGCACTAAATGTTCGTACAGTTTCCCAGTACACGATGTCAGTGAGATGGGGCGAAGGTTTCCTGGATTCAATGGTTTCTTGGGCTTTGGGATAAGAGTAATATCTGCGTGCCGCCAGAGTTGTGGTAGAGCACCCGCATTCCATTGTTTGTTGATGTACTATAATAAATCTTTTAAGGCGGCTGTATCGAGATTGCGGAGGTATTTGTTCTGGATGCGGTCTTTACCCGGTGTGGTATTGCGGGTGTGTTCCCGCACGACTGCCTCAATTTTTGAAAGTTCTGAAAATCAATTGCAAAGGCCCGGCTTAATGAGGATGTTGTTCGAAAAAAATGCTTACTACACGCATGCAAATACGTGCTACTCTTCTTGTACGTACATCTCATTTTTATGAGTGCGACGGTTAAACACTGCAAGTGCTTTATCATTTTTAACTCAACCCTAATCGTAAAAGCGCGCTAACTTTGATTCGCACGCCAACAACCGTAACTTTTAATCGAAGCGCAGTATCAGATTGCGCAGGTATTTGTTCTGGATGCGGTCTTTACCCGGTGTAATATTGCGGGTGTGTTTCCGCACGACTGCCTCAATTTTTGAAAGTTCTGAAAATCAATTGCAAAGGCCCGGCTTAATGAGGCTGTTGTTCGAAAAAAATGCTTACTACACGCATTAAAATACGCGCTACTCTTCTTGTACGTACATCTCATTTTTATGAGTGCGACGGTTAAACACTGCAAGTGCTTTATCATTTTTAACTCAACCCTAATCGTAAAAGCGCGCTAACTTTGATTCGCACGCCAACAACCGTAACTTTTAATCGAAGCGCAGTATCAGGCAACGCTTCAACAGCGATGTATGGTAACCTACATTTCGTGCACGGAACTGCCGTCGTAATCACCATCATCATTGTTATCATCATCAGCCTACTCAGGTCTACTGCAGGACGAAGGCCTCTCCCATTGACCTCCAACCGCTCCTTCCCTGCGCTGCTAGAGCGCACAGTTTGCCGCGAATTTCTTTATTTCATCCCTACATCGGGTTAATGGCCTTCCCCTCCTTCTAGACCCATGTCTTGGTATCCACTCTGTTAACCTAATTGTCCACCGGTTGTCCGTCGCTTACGCGAAGCTGAACTTCAACGTAAACGACGAACTGAAAACTAATGGGAACTTCAGTCGACCCCATGGCTGCTTAGCATACTACTCAGGGTTCCCCTACGGGAAGATGGTGTAATTTTTTTTCATTATTTGAGTTATGACATCTTATACTCAGTTTGTTCTCTGATCCAGGAAGCTCGTTTCCTGTCTCTGAGTGCTAACCCTAACATTACTCGTTCCATGGCCCGTTGTGATAACGTACGGAACTAAAACTTGGCCCCTTAATAAACAAGAAACTATAAAATCAGAAAATCCAGCAAATGTGGTGAATGTAATCCACGACATACTGAAATATTGGAACAAATGATCTTTCAAACGCCCATTATTTCAGGTTAAAGGCGATATGACCAAGCATCATAAATGATTTCTAGTGTACTAGTTCATCATAAATCCCAATATGTGACGAACGAAACTGCAAAGATCCAGAAAAAAAATTACTCAGAAAAATTGATCTTTTAACCAACACTTATTACAATCACCTCCATCTCCACCACATATCCCCTACTAACTACCCACTCAACTGCCCCCAATGTGATGAGCCTAACACCACAGCTCATCTCGTCTGGACGTGCCCCACCAACCCTCCACCTCCCAGATCCCTTACCCTTGAGCAGTGGGAGTGCGCGTTGCAGAGCTGCCAGCTCGAAGACCAGGAGGCCCTGATCTCTCGGGCGAAGATGGCAGCCGCGGCACGCGGCCTACCGGAATAGGATGGCCACCCACAGCTCCTAACTCTTTTTCTCCCCTACCCCGTCCCTGCTTTTCAATAAACGTTTTCTCTCTCTCTCTCCACAATTCATCTTCCCCTCCCCGTCCTATGTGTTTTGGCAAAGATTAGGTTTGCATACTTCGAACAGCGCTAATACGACGGACCCGCCACGGTGGCTCAGTGGCTAAGGCGTTGCGCTGATGAGCACGAGGTCGCGGGTTCGTTTCCTGGCCGCGGCGGCCGCTTGTGTGATTGAGGCGAAAAGCAAAAAAGCCCGTGTGAACGAGATTTCTGCGCAAGTTAAAGATGCCCAGGTGGTCCAAATTAATCTGGAGCCCTCCATTACGGCGCGCCTCATCGCCTGTGTTGCGTTGGCGCGTTAAACCCTATAATAAATAAATCAATCAATACCTTATAATAAACACTAGAGAGGAATTCGGCGCTAGCGTGTACGCGGCTCACATGAAGGCTGTCTGCGTCGTCATGAGCTGCCATTATAGAACACGCTGTTTTAAAGCTAAAAATATAGAGCGTGTTCTTTTTCCTGAGTCTGCCGGAACGGCTATGGCTACTGTTCTGCAGACCAAGCTGGTAGTTAACAGTAATGTAAAATTGTAGGGCAAACTCATTAAAGACTGCTATTTCGCACACATTTAAGGTAATAAATTGCTCGAAAAGCTCAGAAAGGTTTTATGCGCGTACCTATGAAAACGAGCACCTCGCCTTCGCGGTGTTTTCGTTCGTATTTTCGTAACAGACTGTCTGCTGCAACTTTCGCAGCCACAAATTACCCGCTCAGTCAAGAAGCCCTGACGTTCATAACATATGTACTGCTACTACAAAAAAGGACGGGGAAGCGCATTCTCCTTACCATAAACTAACGTGTCTGCACTGTGGGATTGTATTTATGTAAATATGTACTGATAGTCACTCGCCGGAAGTAGTCCTCCCACTTGCTTATAATGAAGTACAGCTGTCTTATAATGAACTAATAGAGCGAATTTCGAGTTTCCAAGCGAAGCGAGAGAAGTGAAGCGAGTTTGAGCAATTTCGACAGCACTGCATAGTGAAGAAAGCAAACCCCAAGAACGCGCATAGACATGCCAAGCTATCGGCTGTGTCTTCCCATAAGGACATACCCCCCCCCCCCCCTCGCCGACATGGGTTTAGAGACGCAGTTTCCTCTCTAGTATACTTACTAAAAAACTCTATGGCCCCACGTACACACGATCGCAATTTAAAGGCATCTGATACACGCCCCCGTTCTTGTTAAACTCAATAAATCGGGCGGTAGGGTTCATATCACATTTACTCCCGGAACTTTCGTTTTGGTTTTTCTTTTTCTTTTTGTACAGGCGCTCAGCAGTGGGACACAGTCGGCTCATTTTACATTTTGCGGAAAAAACAACATTTACATTATACTTTCTGCGTATCTTCTTCATACGATGTGACAGCCCATTAACGTAAGGTATTAAAATCATGTTCATCTTCGTGCCCTAACCTTCACAGATTCCAGAGGTGATTTAAAAAACTTTGAAAGCTTTCTCGCAGGCAGGGACCACTAACATGCACGGGGATGGTTTAAACTTCCCTTGCGAAGCACCCATAGGAAACAAGCTGCAGTTTTAGGGGCGAAGCACCTTATAGGGGCTCGGGCTGTCGGCGTCTCATGCCATATCCCCAACTTTCGGGGACACGAGCCTCCGAAGACGCCTAGCGCCCTCCTCGGCGGCAGCCGTCGACGGCGAGCGTAACTGAATGGGAGGGAGCAAAAAAAAAATCGTAGCTCTCGAACGGAAGCAGGTTTTTCAAAAGGCCTTCTTGAAATACCTAAAATTACTTAAAGCGCACTCGCGGTGAAACTTAGAGCAGTGTAAAGCATTAATTACCGGTTCCTCACGCACCTAAAGTTTTCCAACCGAGGCCCTTGATTTCTGATTTGTTTCGCAATACTAGCGGTTATACTAGTGCTGCACAGAAAGATTTTTAAAAAGCCCTTCGCGAAATACCTAAAACTACTTAAAGCGCACTCACAGGTAAAATTTCAGCCCTGCAGAGCATAAATTGTTGGTTCCTCGCCCCCCTAAAGTTTTCGAATTTCCAGAGCGAGCTTCTCGATTTCTTCCTTGTGTCGCGATACTGGGGCTGCAAATGGAGATTTTTCAAATTACCTTCGGGAAATATTTAAAACCACCCAACGCGCACTCACGGGAAAAATAACCCTGACAAATAAAAAAGGGAGAGAGCAGGTGGGTGGATTGCGAAATTGTTCCTGGCAATTTATCCAACGCCATTTCATCGAACTCCCGGCGGCCGTTTCATCGAACATTTAAACGTTTGGACGAAGTCTTTTCGGTACAATACCTTCTGTACAGGCCGTTTCTGCAAGTTATATTCTGTACACGTACATTTAAAGGACTCGGAGTCGAAGGTTCGACCTACGCATGATTAGCAAACTAATCCCGGGCCATCTTCACTAACGTGAAACCTGCGGAGGGGTGAAGGGTGTACGACTCTATGTGTATTCTGGGCTGCTTGGCGGTTTTGCCCACGGAGATGAAACCATTGGGAGTAGGATATAAAGCTTTGCTGTAAGTCTCGTGTCCTTGAAGCACGAAGCGTCCTAGCGCGAGGCGTTGGAAAGCGAGTGCCACGGTGTGGTTTTTAGTACAAGTTACGACGACAACGATGACACGGGACGCTGACAGCCCGACCCCCTAAGGGGCTTCGACCCCGACGGCATTTTATTAATCAAGGGGAATTTTCCCCATATCCGAATAACAACGTTTTGATTAATCAATCAAGCAAGCAAGCAACTTATTAGTCAAATATTTCAACTGATTGATTGATGAGTCGATCAACGAAGGCAATTATATTTTAAGTGAGAAATAGGTGGCAGTGATCTTTATTTTGTGGGAAGCTGAAAAAGGCTCGCTCGACTTCATTTCCTCTTGTCGCAGCCCGTAAGCGGGATCGTTCAGCAGAATAAGCTTTGCAACGAAGCC
Organism: Haemaphysalis longicornis; assembly: GCF_048455015.1. Lineage (NCBI taxonomy): Eukaryota > Metazoa > Arthropoda > Arachnida > Ixodida > Ixodidae > Haemaphysalis > Haemaphysalis longicornis. The sequence goes on from NW_027526203.1 coordinate 163,080,647, forward strand.
AACATTCCTACGAAGCTTCTGTAGTTCTGTATCTCGGGAAAAAACCACGGTGCGACAGGATTGCTATGTCACTACGCCCCGCCCAGTTTTTTTACTTATCGTGATTACCTCGAAACGAATGAATGACGCTTGACGGATCAGGCGGCTATATAATTGCAGGCAGTTTTATCCCAATCGATATTATGAGTAATTGCCAGTCGCAGTTTTAATACAAGGAACACAAAGCCGCTCCTCCTGAAACAATTCATTAGCATCACAGTGGTAAAGGTTGTTCTACTCCTTACACACACGCTTAGAGTGAGCCCAGTCAATACATTCAATAAGAAGGTATTATGAAATCGCAATTCCGAGCAAATTTCTAGTTCATTTCATAATGCTATATTTACTGGTAATTTCCAGGCTTTCTCCTATTCATCTACCAGCCCCCTTTGTAAAGAGAGGGGTGTGTCACTTGCTTTTGTCATGAAGACGACTGTCTCAGCTCTCGCCAAACCAGCCTATTCATTTCTTTTCCTTTTTATAATGGAAGAAAGCGATGTTTATCTGGGGTGTCTATGATATGCACGACTTGAAGAGGTAATTTCCGGTGGGGCGACAGAAGGCGAAGAAAGAGCGATTCCTGGAGGGGAGGCGCATTCGGCAGGACCCCACGCGCGGAAAGGTGTAGCCAGCAAGCTTGTTCCTCGATGGGGTGGACAGCCGCCAACGATACCTGGACATTGTGTCCTCAGCGGCTTCAAGTTCGGGTGGCTTTTTGTTGCGTAATTGAGGTTGTGTGAGCTCATGGTGAACGTATAGCTTTTTCTTGCATCAATGCAGTGAGGCTTCAGAGGCCTGTAAGGTTTTAAAGGGAAACCGAAAATAATATGAGTGGAAAAGGAATCCGGGGGAGATTGAAACCTAAAGACGAGGGTGGGGAGGGAATGGGTGAAGGCTTGGGCGAAGAATTAAAATGAGATGGAAATACGCGTGCAAACAGAAAGCCCTAATACGGGAATGAGTGGTATTTGTGAGCACAACCCGTACGAGCTTTAACAGCTGTTTCCAAAAAGGGCCGTTTTTCCTCCACGACAATATCCTATAAGCTTGTCTGAAAATCGAGCGACAACAGTGTTTGCAAATTCATTTTAGCGTGACAGTCCAGCCTACATAAATCTTTTCGTAAGATTTTCTGCATTTTTTCAGGCAACCGAACGTTTGTGAAGATCATTTAGAGAAAACTACATAAAAATACATTACCACACCTTAAACACTGGCTAATGGACCTTTTACCAATAGCGATCTGCGCATGCGCGGACTGCCGGTACGCCATTCTTGGCAGTAGCCTCAGGGGAAATAAACAAAAGGGCGCCCCTCAGCTTGCTGCTTAGGGAGCGGTTATGCTTCCTAGGGCTGCATGTTTTTATTTCGTCTTTTCCGACAGTTCCCAGCGAATCCGTACGTGCACACAAAAAAGACGTTCCAAAGAAAGGGGCAAAAATGTTTGAGGCTGACCACCCTGCGATCACTTGGTTACCAGCGAGGGAGCAACGAAAATGAAAAAAAAAAGGGAAGAAAAAGGGGCGCTCCGGCCACTGCAGATTGGTCACGCGAGCGTGCGCCTGCTACATTCACGTGAATAGCGCAGGTGACGCGTGGGTGCGGGAGGCACCGCAGGCCGAAGATATCTCGTGCACAGGTTCTGCGAAAGCCCGACTTTGGGGGGAAGTGTCTTACGACTAATTTCAGTTCGCCGAGGCGGCCGCTTGGAGGACCGGCACTAGAAAAAGATCCATTTAACCTTATAACCCACGAGTCTTTGTTGCTTCTCTGCTTATTATTTTTTACATCTTCAGATTTAATTGTAATTTTCGCAGCTCAGGTTAGATTTCGGTGTCTTAATTTCTTTTCTGTTCGTTGGGTTGTGTTAAATTCGTTTACCTTAGGTGCGTTAATGGAAGGCGAAGCAGTGCCAGACTACAGTGCCTAGTACATTCTAGGCACTACAGCCAGACGGGGCATTTTTCATCGAAAGAACGCCGGTGGGCGCTCTTCAGTGGAGGGCTTACAATACTGTCGGACGGCATATCAACACAGCCTAATATAAATGCACTCGACTTCCTTGAAACGATTTCTCCTGTCATTCTTTATTCAGAATCGTTCCTTCAATCATGTTGTATTCATTTTGTTTTTGTTTTTTCAATATCGACTGGGAAAAATATTTATTGATCATGCAGTAAAGTCTGCAAGCATACTTCAGACCAGTCTTGTGCACGTTACTCTAAAACAGGAACGAAAGCTCGTTCCTCGCTCCTTTCTAATTTTGAAACGAGTTACCGTTACAAGTTCCTTTATCGCGAAAGGCACGCGTTCCAGCTCCACTTCGAGCATTGAAACGTGTCGTTACATTAACGTTACATTTCATTTTTTAAACTTGTGGTGTCGGATTATTCCGAGGCGAAATAAAGTGTGAAGTTTAAAACTCACACCGAACTACGTATATAATACGAATAGGAATCCCGCCGGCAGCAGATTATCTTGAAATAAAAAGGATCCACAGAAACGCCCCTAGAAAAATTTTTTCGGGGAGAACGGGACAAACTCCAGACATGTCTAACTGGGATTTTGGTGCTCGTCTATTATGGATGCAACACATATGGCACTTTCAACTTCGGTCTTACGAATGCGCAGTAAGGTTACTGCGCTTGAGATGTGCAGATAGAAAGTTACATGCAGGCACATAATTAAAATGCTTGCATAAAGAACTGTGTCGAAAGGAACAATACATAGGCGTTTAATGAATGGTTATTACAATAGTGCAGGTTATATAAAATGCCTTACAGGCCCTGCGCAGGGAATTGAGTAAGGGGGTAAGCTTTGAGTAAGCTTTGTAAGAGTAACTGAGTAAGAATTGCAGATCATACAGCAGAAATTTGCGAGAAACAAGACAAAACAGAACAAGTAATGGCTGCAAGGTTCACAATACAAGTTAAAGTCAAGAAAAATAAAAAAATAAATGTCAGCAGTGTAGTCACACATGAAATCTACGCGCAAGAATTACAAAGTATACCGAACACAATCAGGGTAGTAGATAAAGTAAACAACCAAAAATAGCCAAATATGTTGACTCGACGCACAAATCGGTTGCTGTGGTTAGAAATACGCATATAGGAAAAGCACAAGAAATAACGCGGGGCCTAATCACGTGCGTAAAAAAACATTTACACTATAAAAAATCAAAGCACAGGTTGGAACTGACTAACTAAAGTAACTCTGAACGCTGGCCGTCCACGGTCCGGCGGCCTCTCTCAGGTATTGTCCATACGGCATACGACCAAAGTATGCCCAACAATGACGAAATTCCTGTCCTTTGTCAACACGACGCGTGCAATACAAAAGGTCCTGGCACTCCCTTCGACCCATTCCCGTCGACCCCCAGACCGCGCCGTGACGAACTGCATGCGTAGTCTAACTTCGAGCAGTACAGCCTACCGAGATACTGCGGCGTGCCCAGCCCTCTTCATGGCCGGTGACACTTCGGATGAACCCTCCGCGGTGGCTCAGTGGCTAAGAAGTTGCGGCACGACTTCGCGGGTTCGATCACCGGCCGCGGCGGCCGCTTTTCTGATGGAGGCGAAAAGCAAAAACGCCCGTGTGTACGAGATTTCGGCGAACGTTAAAGATCCCCAGGCGGTCAAAATTATACCGGATCCCTCCACTACGGCGCGCCTCATCGCCTGCGTTGCGCCGGCGCGTTAAACCCTACAATCAATCAAGCGGCACTTCGAATGACCTTACAGCGAGCGCAACTCCCCCGTCGGCACACTACGCCAGGCAGTTTCTTCCAACAGCCTTTCCCCGGCAGGGAACGATTATATCGGCCAGACACGCATCCTGGCCATTCCAGAGAAACGATGAAAGGTGAGAAGCATTCTCGCGACTGCGCTATTCCTCCATCGAACGCCACGTAAGCTCCGCCGGGGATCCGGACATTTCGGTGTATAGGACATTTCGGTGCAGGACGTTTCGGCGCGGACATTTTGGTGCACAGACGGCCTTCCAAGGAACGCCGTTCCGTACAATACTGCTTCAGACGTGGCCTACGTCGTCATCCTGACCCCAACCACGGCCGGAGCCCCGCTAGCCGTTCCCGGCCCGCCTTGCTCCTGATCTATTCCTCTGAGGCAGGGGTCTCAAAGACGCGGCCCGCGGACCTTTTGATTCGGTCTTAGTATACGAACCTATTTATTACAGATGTTCTTGTTCGCAATCCTGCGTTAGGTTAGGCCAGGGGTTGGTTGTGCGGCATTGCCAAAAACGTGTTTATTTGTTGAATATGTGCTGGAATATTTGAACCTTTCTGTAGCTTCGCTTTAAAAACGCAGAAGGCCAAAATGAACAACTTCGACAGCGATGCGCACAGTTGGTACCAAAATACGGAATCTTCGTATAAAAACTGACCATTACTCCTGCTCAGCTGATCAGACAGCTAAGCTGTTAGATATTAATGAAAATGATTCTACGAAATGAGTTACAAAAGCGCTTCGAATCGCAATTTCGCAATATAGTTGACTCCTACTAATATGAACTCCATGTGGACCGTACAAAGTTTCGAACTAACGCAACTCTCAAACAAACAGAATCCCGCCGTGGCTATGGCGTTGTGCTACTGAGCCCAGAGACGCGGGGTCGCCTTTCCGATGGAAGCGAGAAGTGAAAACGCCCAATGTATTCGCGATTTCGGCACACGTTAAAGATTTCCAGGTTTTATTTTATTTATTTATTCAATACTACCAGCCGCCCCTTGGCAGCCAGAGCAAGAGTGGTACAGTGCAGAGTACGACGCGACCAGTAACACGGCCCGCGGTTCACAGGGAAGCAATAATGCAGTAAGTTTACAGTGTTACGACACACAAGCGCACGCAATCAGTACACGGCCCACGATTCGCAAAGCAGCAGTAATTCTCGTTACAAATGAAATGCCTACATGAGTATGCAATAAAACCGGCAGTGCTAGTCTAATGCAAAACACAACAAAGTACACTACGCGCGTTGCCCAAGAAATGCGAGAAAAAAAATCTGACGTTGCCTTGTAAAGATAAAAAAACACTGCGCAAAAAAAAAAAAAAAAAAACGAGCAGTATGCGTTAGTGGCATGGTTGCAAGCTAACACGTGTAATACATTAGTTCAACAGAATAGAAGGGGAACAAGACTAGCACTTCGATCATACACAATTTTGAACAGCCGTTGAAAAAACGTTTTGATTAGTTAAGTTAGTAACGTCGCGTGGAAAAGTGTTCCATTCTGCTATCGTTCACGGGAAAAAGGATAGACGGTGAGCGCTTGTTCTCGTGAAAGGCATTAGGATTGTTTTGTTGGGCTTGTTCCGGGTGGGGCGTGTCATCTTGAATTTCAGGTAGGTATTGAAGTCAAGCTTTGAATAACCATTGACTATGCTGTGTAATAATTTAGGTCGATGTAATTTGCGGCGGGATTCTAGTGTTGGTAGGTCAGAACGCCTGCACAGTTCTGTCACGGATACTCGCCTGCTGTATGCGTTGGGAATAAATCGCAACGCTTTCTTTTGTACCCGTTCGGGCATCGCTGAATCCGTCTTTGTGTGTGGGTCCCAAACAACGTCTGCATATTGATTGACTGTGGGGTTTAACGCGCCGACGCAACGCAGGTGATGAGGCGCGCCGTAGTGGAGGGCTCCGGATTAATTTTGGCCACCTGGGGATCTTTAACGTGCGCCGAAATCTCGTACACACGGGCGTTTTTGCTTTTTGCCTAACGTCTGCATATTCGAGCAAGGGGCGGACCAGCGTAGTGTACGCAACGGTCTTCGTTCTGCTTGTACAGTGCTGAAGTCGGTGTCTTAGTAGCCAAAGTCTGTATATATTGTTTAAATTAATCCTCCTCTGCAGCACGCCTCATATAGCGTCGGAGCGTTAACCTCATAATCAATCAATCAATGAAACAGAAAGCACAATGCGAGCAATGCTTACACGGAGTTGTGCGCAGCCAGGAAACTACAAAGAACGTAGACATGCGTACGCTGTCGCGAGTTTCAAGTGAACTGGCTGCGCGCGGCCTCAGTTGCGAGGGCGCCGACATAATACATGCACGGTGTTGTTTTGACGCCGAAAAATTGGAATTTCCTCGAGAAAAAACTGCTACCTGTATGTTTTTATTCAAAATACCTCCCAATTAACCGACAAAATTGGTTTTTGCTTCGAATTATCAGGCAATTTTTTTAACGAATTGGACGTATAATTTCCGGAACCAGAACATCACTTCAAGTTAACCGAAAATTCTAACTAAGCGACTTTTAATTGTCGGGAGTCGATTGTATCTTGTTTGCGAGCGTATTGACCGGACGTAGTCCGAACGAGCACAAAGAACACGACACGACTTTTGTTTGCGGTTTAAAGCTATTCTTCAGTTCAATATAGTAAGCAAATTTGAAAAGCCTGCAGTTTTATTGTAGCAGACAAACATGAGGCTGTCTGTTTTACGGTGTTTTCGACACGCTGATGGAATGTCTTAGGGGCAGCGGCTTCATGTTCTTTGTGTTAAAACTGTGACGCGTAATTACCCGCGCATGATATCGCCTAAGATAAAACTATACACGAACATGTAGCCTCCTGAGCAGTCAGACTTCATTAATATGCTTCGAGGTCTCTTCAGCAAAACAAGAGTTACAGGCATTTTCTGTAACCATTCTCATCCCGTAGACGTTCATATGTTTACAAAAATTCCTCAACGTTTACTATTCACTGTGGCCCACCTAATTACGACAAGTAAATGAACTCGCCGTGATGAAAGATCTGTCAGGTCACACCATAATTTTTCCCGAGATAATATACGCTATAAACATCGCACCTTTTCGGCAGCTAAAGTTGCCCGCGAAGTAAAAAACCGTAAGCAACGCCTCACCTAAAATGTTCAGTAGCGATGTCTAAACACAAGCCTTTGAATAATAATTTTACTGTAGACCAGTCCCTGAATATTTACTATGTTAAAACGCATGGAGAAGTGCACTTAATTGCTGTTAGCGCTTGCTTCCAACACATATGTACAGCTGCAGCTCCTCGCACGCACACTGCTGAAATATTTTACACCGCAAGGAGCATAAAACGACTACATCTCTAGAGGTAAGAAGTCGCATTCACGGGACCGAAGACACCCACTCGTGCGCGGCCCGCGAGCGCCCATCCGTGTTTTCTTGTATGTTTAGGAATGGTGGAGACCCGAAGAGCACAAAAGAGCACGGCCTTTTGTGCACGTAACGACCCTCCTATTTGCTTCTTTTAATAATTCGGCATGCTTCACCGGAAAGAAGGGGACCCTTGGGGCGCGTTTGTAAGAGCGGCTTCGGGCCTCCCGAGTAGGGGAGAAGGAAGGGGAAAAAAAAAAAAAAAGAAAAAGTCTCCACCTTGGAACGCCACGTGGTGTCAGATTTTCGAAGCTTTCGGGATGTCCCCGAAAGTTGGCCTCAGTAGTAACGGTACTAAACCACCAGGACACTCGTTTTTTAACGCCTCGCGCTAGAACGCATCGTACTTCAATTACACGATACTCTCACAGCCAAGCTGTATACTTCTACCCCCCAACAGTTTCATCCCCGTGGACAAAAACTCCAAGGCGCCAAGGCCTAAGACGCCGAGCGCTCAGCATCGAAACCACATTATACATTTCATCACAACTTTGAAACCGCATCATACACTTATACACTGCATGCTTCGTTCCTCCCCAGGTTTCACGTTAGTGGAAATGGCCCGGTTTTTTTAGATTTAACTTCATTTTTTAGTGTAATCTCACACGCAACAGATATGCACAATGGTCTGAGAAACCTCGTTTGAATTTTATATCGCCGCATTAGCTTGTAAAAAACAGCATTGCCATCTCCTGCGTAAAGTCTGCAATTTTAAAGTCCTGCTGTCACATGATGCGTCAGAGCCCTGAACGACAGGTTGCCAGGTTATTACAAGCAGGTGTCCCGCCCATGACAGTGGTCGCTGCCTGCTAGAAAGCTTTCAAAGGTGTTAAATCGTCTCTGGAATCTCAGAAGGTAAGAGACACGAAGATGAAAATGATTGTAATAGCTTGCAATCATGGGCTGTCACATCGTATGAAGAAGATGGGCAGAAAGTATAACGTAAATGTTGTTTTTTCCGCAAAAAATGTAAGCTTAGCCGAGTGTGTCCCACTGTTGAGTGTGTCCAACCGCATGCACAAAAACAAAAAGGAAAACCAAAATGAAAGCTCCGGGAGTAAATGTGATATGAATTCTAATTCTAACCCCCCCCCCCCCCCCCTTCCCCATTTGTCGAGTCTTCCAAGAAAGGGGTCGTGTATCAGATACCTTTGAATTGTGATCGCGCGTACGTGGGGGAGTCGGTGAGGTGCGTGAATACTAGACTCAGAGAGCACCTTTCGTCACTGAAAAGTACTCCCTGTAGCCACTTGTCACTTCACTGCAAAAAATGCAAGTGCACCTGGTCCTTCAGTGACGCGAAGATACTGTACGAACACAGCAATCAAACAACAAGAGAAGCGGTGGAAGCTTTCCTAAGAGATTGGGAGAGGGCTGCATAAGCCACCCATCCTTATCCCTGTCAGATAAGGAAGTTGGTTGGCTGGTGTCAGGGCTGTGAGAGGGAGAGGGGAAAAAATTCTCGCAGGTGCTTTTATCGATGTATGTGTATAAAACTGTTCTTTTTCTTTGAATAAATTTTAGATGATAGTCGGCGCCTGTGTTCGTCCTTCTTTCTTTGTGCCCGTCGTATTAACGCTGTTCGAAGCATGCAACCATGCCAGCTGGCTCGACTTTCGTTACTGTTAGGTTTGCCGTTTCTATCAAAAGGGGAGGGGGGTTGACGTCATTCCAGGTAGCGCGAGCGTCAGGCGAGGCAGGACACAGAAGTTCTCGTCCAAGACGCCGAACGCATGAGTCAAGACCAGCATTTGCCGCCAGAGAGGCCGAGTGCAAGCGACACGCCCGCCGAGACAACGAGGAATATTTCATACCCTTCCCCAACAGGATGTGTAGTGGTTTATAGCAGCTTCGCTGGACATCCACTTTCGCAGGGCGGGGCGCGTCCTTTTTCGTTTTTTTTTTCTCGAGCTGCTATTATACGGCAAAAAACAAAATAACTGCTAGCAGAACTAAAACTCTCGCAAGGGGGCTTCACGATGCCGAAAGCGACGCTTCCAGCACAATTATTTACATTTATTGTGCCGCATCCTGATGCTGCTCCAGAGAAGGGTTGCTTAAGTTCTGGCATCTATTGGCTATGAAATGAGCAGGTAGGAGTGACCCGACGTTGCCAGTACTTTTACGGAAACATTGTCAATGCAAAGACAGAAGTGGCTTTTCATGGCAAACGACACGCAGCCGGCCAACTACCCACCGAGCCTGTGAAAGTGTGGCGGCGAGTACCTCACGGATTGGAAAACGCGGAAGGAAAGTACCCTCCTGTCGAACTCTTCTCTCCGTGTAAAAAGGGTCATCGATCTCAAGCTTTCTGCGCTGTTTTCTCACCGCTGGTTTGCACTCAGTGCACGAACACTTCTCCAAAATTGGAGAAGCGGCCCTGCCAAGGTGTATCCTCCACGTGCGCATGGCCGTGTACTGAGTGTTCATACGAACATTCCTTCCAGACGTAAAAAAAATGAGACAAGCAGTTACCCTCCAACGTTCCTGTCGCCGCCGAAAAGGCACTAAAATAGATAATTTACGTTGCTGCTGAGGCGCGGCATAGTACTGTCAATGGTACAGAGTGCGACGTATTCGGGGATGTAACTTGGCAAACACGCCGACACTCGTTTGTGAACGGTTGTGTGTCTCACACCGGAGAAGTATACGACAGGTCGAAGCACCATGCTGAACTTGCAAGTCGTGCCAAGAATAGAGCACGCTATATCCCACCAGTGTCAAATTCCAAACATGGAAGGCGCGCGCGCGCGCGCGCGAGAGAGAGAGAGAGAGAGAGAGAGAGAGAGAGAGAGAGAGAGAGAGAGAGAGAGAGAGAGAGAGAGAGAGAGAGAGCGGGTGTTGTAACGCGGCATATTTCTGCCAAACGAAACAGGGACAAAATCGCCAGCACGAAAGGCACAACTAAAAAAATTCAGGGACGCTTGCACTCGCGCGCAAGACTTGAATGGCGAAGCTGTTATAGGTTAAGGTCCCTGAAATTAGGGACCTTATTATAGGTGAGCATTGCCGGACACGTTGCGGTGCTAGTAATCGTCGCCATATGCATCGAAGAGGTTGTCGTCTCCATCGGTGGCGGGATCTGCAAGTCGTGTCGGGAAGGAGTGGCACACTCGTAGCCATGTCCTCAATTATCCACAATGGCTTCTGGAGAAAGTGGCTGCCGCGGTGACCTCTCCCAAGCAGGCTGTGTTTTTCGTCTTTAGCATTAGCGGTGGAGTTGGTTTTTTTTTATTTTACAAGCGCGCCGGTAGCGCTTGACGATAGTGCTGGAGTTTTTTTTTTTTTTTAAAATAAAGTAACTGCGCGAGCCCGGGACTCGGCGGTCACTGCCAGGCACGCGCTCACGTGCACTCGCCATTTTCTCGTTGCTCGGGGTTTTTTCCAGTTTTTGTTTTCTTGCTAAAGCCAGTGTGCGTGCCGAGGACGCTCGGCGGTCGCCGCACGGCACGCGCTCACGAGAACTCGGCATTTTCCTGCTATTTTTTCTGCGACGGCGAACTTACGGCTTGTAAAACAGCTCCACTGTTAAAAGTAGCCAGGACAGCTCTAGGCTTTCACAACAACAGAACAACAGTCCATTGAAAAGCGCTTACCAGTGACGCGTGAGGCGTCTAAGCTCTTGCAGCACAAGTCATCGTTTCCGAATTCCAAATTGAAATAACGGTACAGTCATGAGCAAAAGTTTACTGACCACGCGATCGACACTTTTACGGAATCGAGCTCCCGCATTGCAGTCGGCCTTTTCGTGCGCATGTTTTTAGAATAATTATCGAGCTAAGAAACGACTCGCACGCACACAATATTTCCCGTGCAGCAGTGAATTGAAATTCCCTGAATTGGCAAGGCCTGGTCTGCTATCTTTTGGTCATGAGTATACGTTTTTTATCGCAATGCTCACTTTGTGTTTGTGCGTGACTGTGTGTGTGTGTGTGGTGGTGGGGGGGGGGGGGGGCTGCATTTTGCGGCGTTCCATATGAAGAAGATATGCAGTGCGCCCGATCCTCTCGCTATCGGCGTTAACTGCGGCTGTACATCTCTTGCGCGGGAAGAGGTGCGCGCATCGAATTTGATATTTGCTAACGAGATAGAGGACATTCCACACGGCATTCCCCATTGTCCCCTTTCGCCCTTCGCCTGTCGGATTGTCGGACAATGACGAAAGATGACGGAGAATGCCCCTTCAGTCGCATATACCTGAGAAACTCGTATACCTCTTTCGGATCGTTGTGAATGAAGGAACGGAGTGACGATGGTAGCAGGAGTACATCAGATGCAGCGTATATATCACTAACACCAAAGCCCGAAGGCGCGCAGAAAGGTAAAACAAATAAAATGCCTAGAAAGGAATATCTGCGAAATAGCTAAACTTTTTTACGCAAGCGTAAAGGAACCCGTAATCGATGTTAACGAGCAATCGAAAAAATCCGACAGTTGCTTCTGTGTTTGCTAATGGCGGTTTACTACGCCCCATTAGGCCCCTTGTTAAATCTATCCTCAGCCACCCCCTCTCATCTGTTACCACTCATTTCTGTTTCGAAGAAGGCATAGAATTGTCTCTTTTTTCTAGTCATAAATATTTCAGCTAATGCCACAACGTAGGGCTTCTAGTTTTCGTGCCCCTAACGCGGTATATTCTAACTTGGTTTATTTTCTTCATTCATTTCTACTTTACGGTGACTTCGCAGGCGGGATCACGAAAGATTGCCCCATACTAGCTACGTTTCTGTGGGGTTTTCCCATTATCATTGTATGCGGTCAGTAATTACATCTGCTCTATTTAGGAATGCGTTAAAAGTGCCTTATTTTTGTGTTCGTTTCAACAGTTTCCCCGGACGACCGAGAAAGAAATATGCTGCTCATTGGGTCCCGCAACGCTGGCAGAAAATACTTATACTGCATATCTAGAGCCCAAACGCAGTCCTTGGACTGCCCGCGGACCGTCCAGGACTGGTAAATCCAGGATGCCCATTAATTGCTCTGTTTTGGTGCATCACGATGGACGTCACTGCTGAAGTTATGTAGGGGGAAATAAAAATGTTTGTCAAACTGGGTGAGTGATCCTTTTTGTGTGTGCGCGAAAGCGGTGTCCTTCAGGGCCGGAATGTATTGGAGCCAAGTATCGAAGGCTAGTTAGCAAGGATGAATGCTGTCTTTTTGGCTCCCTTGAAAACACCTATGGCGTCAGAACATAACATCGCGTCAGGGGAAAATTGGTGCCACTCGGGCGATAATTTTATTGCCAGTAAGTCAGCGTAGATATGGAGGTAGAGAAAAGGGCACATAAAAGATGTCTCGTAAATCCTTCCAATTACGAAAGGAGCCTAGGTAGCGCACTTGGGTACGTCATTACGTTACATTTACAAGTGATTAATCCAAAGTTCTCGGGTATTCTGCAGCTTTCCTACACAGTTAGGCCTGGCGCTGAAAGCTTGCCGGCGTTCAGTGTCGCGTTTAAGAGATTGGTCTAGCTACTATAGAAACTTCCATCAATTACTTACAGAAAAGTGTCAGGTTTACACAAAGTTACCCGCCGCGGTGGCTCAGTGGCTAAGGCGTTGCGCTGCTGAGCACGAGGTCGCGGGTTCGATTCCCGGCCGCGGCGGTCGCTTTTCTGATGGAGGCGAAAAGCAAAAACGCCCGTGTGTACGAGATTTCGGCGCACGTTAAAGATCCCCAGGTGGTCAAAATTAATCCGGAGCCCTCCACTACGGCGCGCCTCCTCGCCTGCGTTGCGTCGGCGCGTTCAACCCTACAATCAATCAATCAATCAATCAATCAATCAATCAATCAATCAATCAATCAATCAATCAATCAATCAATCAATCAATCAATCAATCAATCAATCACACAAAGTTTCCTCGCTAAGTTAGTATTTAAGGTAAAAGCTCGCTGTAGTGCCTGCTTTTCAGATGGAGACGAAAAGCGAGCACGCGCGTTCCCCCAGCTGATTAAATATAATCCGGAGCGCTCCCCTACGACGCATCCCACCACCCAGGTGCGGCTTTGGCGTCGCGTTAAAACCCGCAATTTGAAAAGTTCGCTGCAGCCGAAATAGTGCTTTTATAAAACGGCTCTACAAGGCTCCTGCAAGCAGTACGAAATGCCCGAAATTGCTGAGTATACGACCGCTAGGTGAAATAAACGCACTCGCAGAGAATGGTTACCCAGCGCAAAAGTTGGTTACGAGCCGAAGGCGCGGCGCATGTCAGCATTTTTATTTCCCAGCATTTAATTAGCGCGCCCAGAATAAAAGCCAAGACCCGCGCACGCTTTGTCATGCCCTCGTCACCTGCAAAGGCCAGATTAAGCCGTTCGATGCGCCCCAAAAGGTAGAAACAGCGAAATATTACCTGAATGGCACGGGCTTAAAGCTTCACGTTAAGCGAAAGGCGCACGAAAGCGCCTTCATTAATGTGACGTAAGCTGTCCACTCAGCACAACTAACGCTCGCTTCATAACAAAAGTATACGCCGCGTGTGCAGAGAGATTATCTCTTCGGCATCAACCCTTCCCTTTTCCCTTCGACGTACCGACTTGCGCCATAACCGTCCCAGCAGTGACTTAGAACGCTCTACGTAAGTTCATTCTGAGAAAATGAAGTAAAACTCCGAAACCCTGCTCCATTCCTCTTGCGAGCAGACGACAAAACAATCGCGGGCGCAGCAGACGTTGCCGCAGCGAGAGCGCTATAGCGCCCGCTTCGTGTATTAATAAAGAGCGACGCAGAGGTTGCTGTATAGCAGAAAGCGCTGCGACGCGGCAGTCATTCTGTACGCGCGAAAAACGACAAAACAAACACAAATGGAAATAAAGCGCTGCAGCTCGTGTGGTATATGATGCGAAGTAAGCATGAAATTCCAGGCTTGAAATTGTTTATTGCCCACGACCGGCTTCATAGATCTACAAAGCCGGTAATAGTATTAAAGACAGCGGAATGTGACGCCATCCAGATGAGGCAGCGCGGACGTAAGCAGCGATGGATGGGGTGTATGCAAAAACAGGAAGCGATCGCAGTGCGACAGCAGGAATTTAAAGTGTCCCGTGAAAATATATTGACTTTGACAGAGCGCGAATGAATTTGCTATAACCTTTTCGGGGCGGAAACAGGTAAAAGCGACAGAGAAATAAATGACAAACGGTTTGGCCACTCCAACCACGGAATATGGTGCGAGCACATTTACTCTGCTCAGTTTATTAAAGCGAAGCTTTACTGATCTCATTGAGTGGTTTCGCGTTGTGGAGGATTTGACCTTCATTTGACCGCAGCCGCGCCGTACCCTAGGAAAAGCATCACATGACTCGCCGGGCCGAGCTGCGCCGTCAGCCGCGTTCGCTAGCCGCCCAGCGCCGCCGCCACTGCAGGCTTGGCGCATACACTCTCCAGAGCTGGTCGCAGCCTGGACACGCGACTCGCCGCGTGGCCATGGATGAGAGCGGTGCCGGGCCGTCTTCTCTTCTCTGAGCATTGTGTGGGAGCTGGAGGCTTTGAGCTGTCACCGGCAAGCCGTGTCTACCACCCCTCGGATATCACCCGACGAGCTGCTTCACTGGAGGAATGCCAAGCGCAAGAAGCTCTAGCGTCGGAGACCGAGGAAGAGCGAGCCGTTCGACTCGGAAAACGCCGGGAGCGGGCCCACAACCATACACAAAGGCAGGCTTTGGACCAGTAGTATAATAATTACAGCTTAAACAAAGGCTAACCAAGTGAAACCAAGACTTAACCAGGCTAAGCCACGGTTACGCTGTGCACATCCACGGTTAGCTGAGCTGAGCCGCAGCCACTGTTAAAGCAAAGCTTTACTACTTTCGTCCAGCGGTTTCGCGGCGGATGCGCAATTTCACCTTTTGACCGGAGACACACCCCCAGCGACACACCCCTCGAAGCGCGCCGCGTGATTCGTCGGGCCCGGCCGCTTTCGGCGCTGCACACAAGGCCCCGTTTGAAGTCGTTTTGCTCATGAGCGACGGCCGCCACCGCCACTGCGGCCGATGAGCTGATCAGCAGCCGACCACCCCCGCAGCCTCCCATGTATACCCCGCTGGGTCGTCTCGAGCTGAGAGAGATAAACATTTATTGAGCGAAAATAGGTTAAAGGAGCGGGGTGGCCGCCGGCACAAGTCTGGCGGCGACAGTAGCAGCTCTGTCCACGAGTGAGGCTTGTACTCCCGGGTCAGAGCTACCCAGCGCTCCCTCCCACTGCTCAGCAGAGTTTATTGAGGGAAAGGAGTTAGGAGGGCAGCCCCACGTAGAGTGGGGAACTGTAGCACGGATACCACACGCGGGGCAGTTAGGTGGACTCGTGTGGCGCCCGGCGAAGAGGAACGGCGCGTTCGCCGTGAATGTTGACAGCGTTCGCCGGGGCTCCTTCTGTGAGCGTTGCACGGTATCGAACGGCTTTGAGCCATGGTAGCCAAGCGAAATCAGGGCTCAACCAGACTAAGCCAAGCTTTTGCTTTCCATATCCAAGGTCAGCTGAGCTAAGCCGCAGTCATTTTTTGTCAAGTTGAAGTTTTTCTTCTGAGCGATTTCAAATTCGTCGCTCATACCCCGGCATGCAGTGCGTACGACAGCGTCTGCACCAACGCGCGCTGCGCCAGACATCACGTCCACGCTCTGCTTACGGACGATAACCTTCCGGTGTGGCATAGTGGGTAAGTCATCACCATTGCCTCTGATAATTTCGGTTAAACACCGCGCAGGGCAGCATTTCTTTTTCTTTTCACTACCCTAAAAGAGGCTTCATACTGGCAGAAGCAGAATCTAGGTTGGTGTACTGTACCCGGGTACAAGTTAAGAACGGGTACAAGTATCACTCCGACGAACCCGTTTCGCTAATGCGCACGCGGAGTTTGAAAGGAGACTGGGCTTAATTCGTGACACGTTTTGCTTTTTCTCGCATAGCTCGTTTCTCGTCACTGCAGTAATTTATTAGTAGATTCAGTTAGAAAAATCACGGAAACGACTCGGGTCACATCCAACAGTAACGGACTCTGTGCCGCGCGGAGGAACGATCGACTAGACTGATGAGGTGGAGGGGCAGCTTCCCTGGGAGGTAGTGAAGGAGAAGTGGGATATCTACCGTGGGAAAAAACTAGAAGTGCAGAAAATGGTGCAAGCAAAGATCAAGCAGAAAAGCGAACAATGGATGGCAGAAATACGGAAGAAGGACAAAAGCGCATCCAAGAAGTTTTGGAACCATGTAAAATCACTAAGCTCAAAAAACGACAACCATCAAAAATTCCTGATTGATGAGGAGGGGGAACATTTAGAAGGAGAGCACGCGTTGGCGCATATTCATCGAGTGATTAGTGAGAAGTTTAGGACAATAGTGGTAGGGAAACCGGCACCGATAACATCAGCGCCACAAAAGACTGCGGAAAGGGAAATAAGTTTGAGCAACCTTGATTGGAAAAAAGCAGAGCAGAAGGTTTCCCCTTAGACAGCAGTGGGCCCGGACGGAATACCAATGCAACTGATAAACCTACTTGGACCTAAAAGTAAGGAATCGTTTATGAGGGCAATAGATAAGGTGATAGAAACCAAACAAATACCAGAGGACTGGTTAGAAAGTAGGATGAATTTAATATATAAAGGCAGAGGAGACAAAGCCAGTATTGATTCATACAGATCACTCACGGTAACGTCAGTGGTGTATAGATTCGTAATGCAGGCGATAAAATCAGAAATTCAAGCATGGATGGAAGAAAATGAAATACTTGGGGAACTACAGAATGGATTTAGACAAGACAGGCGACTGGATGACAATCTGTTCGTGATAACGCAATGCATTGAAATTGCGAAAGCAGAGGATAGACCACTATGGATTACGTTCTTGGACATTAAAGGGGCATATGACAACGTAAACAGAGAACGGCTGTGGAGAATGCTGAAACGCCAGGGATTAGATGACGAGTTAGTACAGTTCCTTATAGCAATCTATAAAGACAATAGAGTGCACCTTACTTGGGAAGGACAGAAATGCGCCCAGCAGGTCAACATCCATCGGGGACTGAAACAGGGATGCCCTTTGAGCCCAATACTGTTCATGCTTTACATGGCAGGGTTAGAAAAGAAACTGGAAGAAAGTCAAGTAGGGTTTGCCTAACCCATATGCTGCAAGGCGAGTGGTACAACAGCATATTCCGGGAATGTTATACGCAGACGACATTGTTCTTTTAGCTGATAACCAAAGAGATATGCAGCGGCTAATAAATATTAGCGGCCAGGAAGCCACTGACCTCGGGTTAAATTTCAGTGCAGAAAAATCAGGAATAATGGTTTTCAATGACGATACCACCGACGTAGTGTCTATCCAGCAAGGCGAATTACCTAGAGTGAAGGAATATAAATATTTGGGAGTGTGGATAAATGAAGGGGATAACTACTTAAGTACTCACGAGGAGCAACTTAAGGTTAAGGGGAAGCGAAACGCAGCTATAATGAAGCATAGAGCTCTGTGGGGGTATAACAAATATGAAGTATTAAGAGGAATGTGGAAAGGAATAATGGTTCCGGGTCTCACGTTTGCGAATGCTGTACTCTGCTTAAAATCAGACGTTCTATCAGGCCTTGAAGTAAACCAGAGAACGGTAGGACGTTTGGCCTTAGGCGCGCATGGAAAAACAACTAACGAAGCAGTTCAGGGAGATATGGGCTGGGCGTCGTTTGAAGTTAGAGAAGCTCAGAGTAAAATATGCTTTGAGATGAGGTTGAGGGCAATGGATCAACGAAGGTGGGCAGCTAAGGTTTTTAGGTACCTATACTTGAAAAGCGGGGACACGCAGTGGTTAAGAAAGACTAGAAGGCTAACGATGAAATACGGAAAGAACAGTGGAGAATCCAAAACAGCCAAGGTAACCAAAAAAGAGGCAAGGCAGATTGAAACGAATAAATGGAGGGGAAAAATGGAAGCTAAAACGTCGTTAGAGATGTACAGGGCTGAGAAAATGAACATCAGAAAGGAAAATTTCTACGATAATTCCCAGGGCAGTGCTTTGCTTTTTGAGGCTAGAGCAGGTTGCCTGCGAACTAAGAGTTTTGTGGGGAAGTATTCACAAAATGATGGGGTATGTGTGGTCTGCGGAAAAGAAACAGAAACTATGCGGCACATAGTGTTAGAATGTGAGGGTATCCATCCAAATCTACATGAAGGGAATATTGGGCTTCCAGAAGCCCCAGGATTTAAGCGTATCACAGAGGAAGTTAACTTCAAGGCTGTCGAGGGGACGAAAAGAAGATTAGAATGCTGGTGGACGAAAAGCAGAGAGGGGAATATTGCCTAGGACAGTTACCACCTGTAACAGGGAAAAGAAAGTATTTCGGGCCTAATAAACTTTAGTGCCTGCCCTAAGCAGCGCTAGTATTAAACCAAGAGTGTAAAACATGGTTATATTAGTCCTTTTTGGTAAGATGACATGTCATCACCCCGCTTCAAAGGGGAAACCAATAGCAATCATCATCACCATCATCACCTTGTGGCTCTTGAGTTGTACCCCAGTACAGCAGGGCTTTCGTACTCAACAATTTCCTCTGGGCAATTAAATATGCGTGCACGTGGCAAGCATTCGATGTCTCCCGCACTTCGAGCTTGTTGGCGTACTTGCGTGGTCGGCCACGCTTATTCGACGCAGAAACTGGCGGTACAGCCGACGTCGAAACACTTTCCACCCCGAGACATGGCGCGAGCCATTCCGAGAACTCCGACGAACACCAGGCAACCTGGCAGCTTCTCCTGGCAAACTGTGGAGCTACAAGTCGCGCGCGCCTTAAGGGGGCCATGCAGACAAAACACAAGTTTGGTTCTTTCGAAAGATTGCCTCGTTAGAATCATACTGAAACCACTGTTAACGCACCCTTCGCTCAAATAAGCTATATAATTAGGAAAAAATGGAATGGCCATGCGACCCACTAGCTCATATCCCGCAACAGAACCTATGATCTCATATGTGTCGTGATGTGCGATTGGCTGAGGCAAGCAAAAGCAAACGCAAATTAGGCGGGGCTTATAAGCTTGCCGAACGATTTATTTGCGCTTAAATGTAATGCATATTCATTTTACAGCAGTAAGAATGGTGCAGTAAACAATGAAAGTTACTAAACTACACGTAAGCATAGAAGCACCGATGCGCACAGCTGTTGGTACTGGGTGCACTATTCTTGCTTTAGCTGCACAGCAGTCCCCCGATTTGGAGTTACCTTACTCGACACTGGCCGATTGGCGTAAGCGACGTTGTCTTACGTGACCCTGTTTGCAGAGGATGCCCCATGTTTCACGAAACGATTACTTTCTACAGTAAGAAAAACAAGCCAGGTGCAAATACAGTAAAAAACAAAGCAACGGCGGACAACGGTCCGTGGATGAGTATGGTAGCGCCATCTGGGAGGACTGACGGCGAGCAAAGTTGCCGAGCGAATGACAGTGGAAGTTGGTTTGAATACGCGCACTTACGACTTCATTGCTTCCGTCGCGAGAACACGCGATTTGGCGGAGCATCAAAATGTTAACCTAAATTGATTAATTTCCCAGTGATGCCATTTGCTGCCGGACAAGCACTGGGGTCACTATAAAGCACAAAATCTTTCGAATAAGACAAACTTGTATTTTGTCTGCGTGGCCCCTTCAATGCCACAAGGGCGTCGCGCTCGTTTCATTACTGCCCTTGGTGCCCTTCTGGTCGAAAGCCGTGTTCAACGCGCACACGCGCAATTTTGGGTTTGTCCGCTGCTCACAACACTGGAGGTTTTTCGCCTCACGGCACACGAGGCTTTCACCTTAATAAATCGGGCGCCACCGCATCGCGGTCAAGCGCGTAGCTGCCCAGGCGCACGGCGTGACATGCGGGCGCCCGTGACTAACCGGCGAGCGGAGCAGCTCTAAGCGCCTCTCTCTTCATGTGGCAGTTGCGGTCATTAAAAACCGTTAAAACGCCAAATCAGGCTTGTTCGGTATTCTTCGTTTCTGTCCATGCATACGGGGCGTAACGCACTGTGGCGAAGCGTGCGTCCGCGTCGGCGTTTCTCAAGAGGCGCGCCGGCGGACGAGAACACAGTCTGCAGGTGCCGGCTTCGGTAACACGACTGTCGTAGAGGGGGCGCGTGGGAAAGAGGCGTCGACGCTGGCGGGAACGGAAGCCCCCACCGACGGAAAGACAAATGTGTACCAACCTCGCAGGAGGCAGTTGCGGCATTGCTTTCCGACTAGAAGCAATAAAGGCTTGCTTTTCGAATATATGCTCAAATACGCGAACGCGAATGGAGATAACGAAAGCGCCCCTCGGCGGGTGTAGCTTTCGCCTCAACCCTTCTCCTTGCTTTCAAACACGTCATTTGTCTATAACTGCATTGTACCCAGTTATAGGTAGAGGTGTGCGCCGAGACGTCGGCGCGCCGCCGCCGACTGTTCTGGCCGCGCCGCCGCCGCCGACACTAACTGATCGGCGCGCCGCCGCCGCCGCCGCCGACGTATTGTTTCGGCGTGATCGGCGCGGCATTTACGTATATAGAATAAAAATGACTTTTAAAAATTAATCCAGCTTTGTTTGAGATTTCGTGTTTTGTTCAAATTTTTTTTCATGCCTCGGGCATTTTTCAATGTCACGTAGGAGAATAATGAAGCAACAGAAAACAAAAGCAACCCTGCTCTCCGCTCATCTGCGCATGCGTGTCGTCTCTAGCCAGAGCAACGTGGGATTGCCTAACTACTCTTTCGCGCGCAAAATGGCGCAACGAGAAGCAGCGGCCTCTGCTACGGTAGCCACGGCCTCGAAACGCCGGAATGACGGCTTGACGGTCGCGTGTACTGAGGTTGCGGATGGAATCGGCGACATATCTGCAACTTGTTGCGAGGAAGAAATTCCTGGCCCCGATGTGTTTAAGATGCCGATTGGAAGTTTTGGGATTGTTCCTTTGCATTCGAAGGGGAAGTCTAGTTTTGTTTGGAAACATTTTGGACGCCTAGCATACATCACGGGGGGAAAGCAGAAGACAGTTGGAACGGACTACTACTGCAAGAGCTGCTTGACCAACTCCTCAAAGAAGGAAGACTCAAAGCCTTTCGAATCGTAAGTAGCGCTCCTTTGTTTCTCTAAGTAACTGAACCGTTGGCTGGCGCCTCGTAGGAATTGTGAAATTTGTGAGACTTAATACCGTGCAGTGCGCTCCTCAGCTGTTGTGCTCGCGAGACCGGCTGCCGTTTTCGCGACCGTACATCAGGACGCCCGTCTAGAGTTCAGAGTTCACATACGTTAAAATTGACGGTGAAATGCGCGCATATCACCTCGCAGGAATTAGCATAGTTTCGGGTTCGGGTGAGGGGGCCGGGGGTGGGGGGGGGGCGGAATTTCATAACGCCTACCAAGGCGCCTGCCAAACCGTTTGTTGTGAGCAGCCTAATCGTTTAGTTGTGAGAGTTTAAATAATCGCCTGTTTCCTCCGCAGCTGCAACGTGAAACGCTACGCGAGCACCGTAAGCACGTCGAACATGCAGAGACACTTGATGGATGTCCATAAACTGCAAGACGACTGCAAGAAGGCGGCGACAGTCAAAGATTATTTCCGAATGGTTCCTGTGGTTCCTGTGTGTTGGGCACGGCCTACACAACTTGGTCATCAAGGACGGATTTGGAAGCGTCCCAAGACTCCACGATTTGCTGGTCAACTGCCGTGACATTGTGAAGACTGTGCACTACCGGGTCTCCGACCTGGAGGAGCTCGCGGACTCGGAACTGAATGCTGCAGTACAGTCGTTGGTCAGTTTTCACCAACAGTTTGCAACGAGTACCCGTCTATAGCGTAAAAATTTTTCGAGGCATTTCTTTTCTTCGTAAAACACATGTGTACAGGTTTTTTTCAGGTTTAATGACATGTGCCGCTTGTGACACCACAGCTGAATGTTGTCCAAATCGCGTTGGATGTAGCGGAACGATTTTTTTAATGGCTGGCCTTTTTTTAATTTGCGGTTCCGGTTTCGGCGCCGCCGGCGCCGCCGCCGCCAACAAAAATTGGCCGTGCGCCGCCGCCGATGAATACCCGGCGCCGCGCCGCCGACGCCGCCGCCGCCGGTCAAAACCGACACGGCGCACACCTCTAGTTATAGGTCATGAAAGCTGCCTGTGATGATGATGGCGGCTGAAGGCCCCTCCTTTGAATTGGGGCACTGGCAAAGGCCATATCGCCTGCGTAAAATTTTTTACTGCTATTCCTGTTTTTTAACTACGACTCTTTTGACTTTTCGATTATGCGCTGCACTTTAATCTTGGTTGTGACGGCCTTCAATCTGCCGCTTCCCTCATTTAATACCTACTCTTACCACGTTTTGCTGATGTCCACTGCCCACCAGTCAACCCTTCCATCAAAAGTAAAACCAGGTGCTTCAGAAAGCTGACTTTCTCCATTTCAAGCTGAATGTGAACGCCACTGACATCATTCTAGTGGCGCGTTTCGTAAGCAGCCGAGGGTCCCTCCGACCGGCTTCCGCTGCTACCACTGCTACTACGGTA
>NW_027526203.1:163103446-163136207 GCF_048455015.1 Haemaphysalis longicornis
ACATCATATTAAAGCCTAGGACGCTTTACACGCCGATATACATGCATTCTTTAACGAAATCAAAAGTGCGTTTGATAGTGCCGCAATTCACTCACACCATCCTAAGAAAGGTTGAGACGATTGCGGTGCGTTTCTAATGTACTTGCAAACATGCACTATCAAAGAAAAATGCGCTATTTTAGCATTCAATCACTAAAATGGCTTTACTATCGGAATGATGTCACTTGGACGCTTGGAATGTTCCATTGCGAGAGGATGGGGTGGCACTGCAGGACTACCACGCGCTTCGCGCGCCCGCCCAGCGCGAACTTTCAAGCTTTAGGGCGTCTGGCTGGCATCGCTTCTTCTTTCTCTCTCCCCAGCATTAGTGCCAGGGGTGCTAGCACGGTGCTAGGAAAAGAGGTGAAGGCGACAGGCAATTGGCTTCCTTTAATATGCGCTAAAAAAAAGAGCATATTCGGCGCCTTGTGCCGGCAGTTGTACATTTTATTTTTGCTTTCACGCTCGCGCTCGCGGGGCCAGCGGGGCAGCGATGCGGCGCAGCGAAGAGAAAGAAAAGCGCATTTTGGGCGCCTCGCTCAGTGGTGTGTTTTTTTATTTTTTACTTCCACGGCGTGCGGTCACCGTGAGAGCTCAAAAGTGCGGCCACGTTTTAATCGTTGTGCGCTCCTTTGGCCAAATAAATGATAAATGACCGTGAAGGAATCGACAAAAGGCGCAGGGACCTCGGGGTTCCACCTGCCTAGAGGGGAGCAGGAAATGCTCATCCAAGGCCCCCTTCACGGTGAGTTCGGCGTGCTCAGTGGGCGGAATGTTGACAACAATGTAGCCTCCACAGTGCTGCACGTAGCTTGGGGGATGAACTATAGGCAAAGCATATATGGCTACGGTTCCAGGCATATTTCATGTCCAAGAATAAAAGCTCCCGAGGCTCCACGTGTCTACAAAGTGCCCGCGGTGTTCTATATCCCGAGACATTGGAAACGAACGCCCCGATGTGTGTGTGCTACTAACACACGGTCACCACCAGAGACGCGCGCCGTTCAAAACATGATTTGTACCTAAACAAAATAAGCCTCACCACTTGGATACGCATCTTGAGTAGATTGTTTAATGATTGGCACCATTCGCAAGATCAAAACATGGCTTACACCCGGCCCTAAAGCTTATACGTCTCATCACACCGATATGAATAGGCACCATTTTCGTAACAGATTTGCACTAAAAACGTCTTTGCCAGTGTGTTAACAGCGCGGTATAATTCAAGTGACCCGACCAGACGGAACTAGAGGCCTCATGCAATCGCCCCGTCTTGTTTTTTGGCGGTGGCTTAGGTGGGCAGCCGCCAATCACACAAACAAGATTCTGTGACGTATTAGAGAAATCCCTGAAAATTGCCTGTCACTGTTGAATATATTTTCTTTTAAATATCGATTATTTGTACGAATTTAGCGATCAATTGGTACTGTTCTGATCCGGTCAAAACAGCCGTTTAAGTGAACACAACTTGTGTTTTGTCTTCGTGGCCCCTTTATGGGTAATAGGAAATGAAGGGCAGGACCATCTCATCAAGCAACTATCTCTACCTGTCTCTCTCTCTCTGTGTTGTGCTGTGGAAGCCGGTGTAGTAGCGGGTTTCCGCGAAACGGGAACGGACGGCAGGCTTGGTACCGCCCCGCACCGCTCTGTATCCCGTCCAGTGCACGTCACGCACGGCCCAATGACATCAGACACCTGATATATCGCACGCCTGACGCCTCGAAACCATCGGGTTCGCCCTTAAAATGATGCCGCACTGAAAAAAAGAGGAGGTAGCGGGAGTGTATGTGTGTGTGTGTGGGGGGGGGGGGGGGGGAGGGAATTTCTTATTAACCTAACAGCAGCGAGACACCTGGCTGAGAGGGTGGCAAATTTTCGCAGCACGAACTTCCCGCTCTGAGGCCCAGAGCGCGCCGCCTCTACAAGAGCTGTTTTCTGCCAGTATACACTCAATTGAACGAAGAGGGTGAGAACCGATTCCACCGTTCTATGGTGGTGCGAAAATTCAACCAGCACACAGAGACAATCTGGTGGAGTGCTCCGTTGAGCTTGGTACTCGGCTGCCTGAGGGGCGAACTCCATTCTCGTTTCTCTTCTTCCAGCGGTCGTGGCATTCATTAAATCTGACGTCGCGCCGTTTAGCGTCCCGTCTTGTAAACTCAACGTTAATGAAAGCCGTCGGGCTCAAATTCGCTGGTTCGGGACAGGCTGTGGAGGTGTGCACTTGCGTAAATTTTGGCAAAGACGCGTTTTGGCAGCCGAGCTCAGAAGATTGGACAATCAACAGTTCAAGCTAGAGACTATTCTAGGACAAAGACCCCTACAATCGACTTCGCAGAAGGCAACAAAAGCCCTTCTGCGTTTTATGAAGGACACAGGTTTAGCTGAGAGACTCTAGTGCCCACGAAGGGACTAAAGTGTGTGCGCGACCCCGCTCCTGTCCCACCTTTTTCGCCTGCCATCTCTTTTATCCCCGGAACACCCCTTCCCCAGTGCCGAGTAGCAATCCGGGCTCTAAGCCTGGATAACCTCTCGTCCTTTCCTTTCGCTTTTCTCCTCCTCCTCTTGGCGAGTTTATTGGCTTATTTTGCAGCGTTACCAGCAAAGTGGTGACACCATTTCCCTCTACTCAGCCATTCCTACTTCGCCGCGTCACAGATGGGATACACGGTGTGTGTGTGTGTGTGTGTGTGTGTGTGTGTGTGTGTGTGTGTGTGTGAGAGAGAGAGAGAGAGAGAGAGAGAGAGAGAGAAAGAGAGAGAGAGATTGGTTAAGAAGATGGCGAAGTTAGACAAGCCGTTGCGCACAGCTGGCTGCGCGAGATGAACAAACAAAATTATACTAATGAGAAGATTAAGTATGCTGACAAAACAGTCAGGCATACACGTGGAGCCGCGCAGTAATGTTTCTAACAGAACTTCGTCTAGGCCTGCGCTCCTAAGTAACGTCAAACGAGCTCACGCGGCCTACTTTGGACCTGACTAAGGAACCAAAACAGTCCTCGCTTCAAGTCCCACGTCATTCGGCCTACACAGAGATGCAACGAGTGTCTGCCTGGGCACCGTGAACTTTGACAATGCATGAGCAGATGACCTGCTCGATGTCTTCGCGTAAATCACTCGTCGAGGGAAGCGGCAAAGAGGCCTGTTGAATTTTGAAGAGAAAACAACTCGTGAAGGTCGAATTCAATCGCAGTCGCTTCATGATGGCTCCCTAACGGTTGCTTCGCTCAGGTTGCGTCTGAAGGGATCGCCAGTCGGGACCACTTAACTATATAGGGCACTTGTTCCTGCCTTGCGTCAGCCCAGATAGTGAGCTCCCTAGAAAGTAGGCATTAGTAACACTCCCGAAACCAGAAACAAACTCGTATTTCCCACTCGCACTTCAAGCACATTTTCACTGCACTCTCAAGTGCTTCTATTCCCCCGTCGAAAAGCCGAGACGCGAAAACAATAAGACTAAAAAATATGATCTCCAAGAGCACCCTTCCAGCTCCGAACCTGCAAGGTATACGCTCTCAGGCGGCCTAATGGAATAATAGCTATAAAGAGTGGGGACAGCAGGCCTTGCCACATGCAGTGCACGGCACTTCATCAAGTCGTATGAGCGTTAACTACTAGCAAAAGCTAACTGATGAGCTACATCCCACGTTGCTTCCACTGCTCGCGTGCTCAAACGAAAGGAAGTATGCGGCAGCTGCAACCAAACACTTGGTGCTCTCGCCTCATTAGCGCGTCATTATTGAGCGCGTAGACTTCTAACGCGCAGTAAGAGAGCGAAACTCTTCCTAGTACTGCAGTGAGCCGGCTCAATATCACACGGCTGATGATGTGGAAACAGCTAACAGACGCCCCCACTGCGCAACTTCCTCCTCTAGTTGAGCTGCGATTCCGCCTCCCGAAGCCCACCCAGAACCATTAGGATACGGGCGGCACACGCGCCATTCGCCCAGTCCTCTTACTTTATATTGACTGGTAAAAGGCACGCGATGCGTTTACACATTTACGCGGGCGATCAGAGCTGTTACAGCTGGTGAGAGTAGTTACTTTGCAGATGCATTGTGAAAGACCAAGTGTAATGTTGCTTCCGCGGCCACCGCGGTAATGTGACGCAAAGTTCGTAACACGGGACTTCTGCGCCGATACAAGAGAGGGGAAAAAAAGAGCGGAAAATGAACATTCCTCCCTTTATGCTCGGATACATATCACGCTACCTTGCAGCACGAAGGCGTTAGATGACCGCCACATTTGCTTGCGGAAGTTTCTCGGCGATCAGAATTGCAGGAGCCACCAAATGGAGACAGCTGTAGACAGGCACGTTCCCAAACTTAAACATGCTGGGCAAACTTTATCCCACTCGATATGCAGGCGCATGTCTGTTATACCATCGAAAAACCCACCTCCTACCACACCACACGGGAATGCCAAAGCACAACGGCAGTCCCCAAAATCAGAAACCCTAATGCGGAGCAATGGGAGGCACTGCTGGCCAGCGACTGCTGTGCAGACCAGATCGGTCTGATTCAGCGGGCACGCAAAGCAGCAGAGGCCGTTGGAGCCCTGGACCAAGGGCACCACCCCTGCTGACCCCGTCGGGAACTGTCGCACGTGGCACAAGACCTCGGTGGAGTGCCGCCCAACCACTACAAAAAAGACAGATAAACGTTTTCCCAGTCCCGTACAGTTGCGTGAAACAACAGCTGCCCAGTTGAGAGGAATTTGGCGCAAGGTGATGCGGGCGTGGAAAGCTGGTTCGCAGTTTTGACGCCGTAAAGAAGGCGAGGAAGCGGAGCCTCGATCAGGCCATTGCTACGTCGTTCAGGCACAGCGTTCCATTGGCCATGACGAAAAACGGTCTTGACAGACAAGAGGAGATATAAAACTGTTTTTCATCGGTAACTGTCTAACCTAACCACTCCACGAACATAAAACAATTGGTACAACGAAACAATTGGAAAGGTAGCATCTAGAAGGAGAATCGTAGAAACCACAGCTCTTTTGTCGAAGCATATCAAAGTAATCCACAAAATTTTCCACTTGAATGTACGCTCGTAGCGGTCAATCTATAAAATTTTGAAAGACGCTAAAGCTTGGAAGCGTGGAACGCGATAGCCTTATCGGGCCCCGTTAGCGCGGCATAAAACACGGCGAGCGGCGAAAACCTTTCCGCTACTGCTCGCCCACCACCAGTTCGAACAGCGCCTTTCGATCCCGGAAGAAAACGAGCAAGGCAGAAGAAACCTCCTGCGTGGGAAAACGAACCTCCGTGTTCGCGTCTCCTATACCACGCTCGCTCACCACCGAAGTCGTCCGTGAGAACAATAATGCTATTGTAAGGTGAGAAAAACTGACGGAACATTCCTTGGGCACTAGCTAGATCTGCTTGCGTGCTTTGAAGGCGAAAGCCTAACGATTATCAAAGACTGTTACGTCCTCAGTGCGTCTCTCTTCGCTTACATCTCTCCGTTTTTTGGCGCGAGTTACTTGTACAGGCAGACTGGCCGACAATCGACAGCTCTTCCATAAGCAGAGCTCTCCGTGGATGGCGTGCACCTGTTATACTCACGCGCCGCCACGTTCGACTGTCACGCGGCCACGCGCCAGGCTAGCTGTCCTTGAACGGCGTATCGTCTGTTTCTGCCTTCCTCCCTGTTTTCTGGGCGCACTGACCACGTATACCAACTGGCCCAATCGTCCGTCCTGCTGCACCTCTAGCTCCCCCCTCTGGAAGGTTGCCGAGTTAGCGCCGTGGTAGCGCACTCGGCTGCTGCTCTGGAAACCGGGAATACATCACGGGGTTGTTTCCAAGGAAACCGAGGCGTATAATTGCCATCTCCTTTAAAAAAATGTGTTTACGAGACAGGATCCAAGAAACTTCCGTTACAAGAGAGGCTGTAATAAGCGAAAATAACCTGCCGATATAAAATTAAACAACACAACAACGTGATTCCGCACACAGAAAATAAAGACCCAAGCAAAAACATAGAAAAAACCACGCCCACATAAAAAAAGACCAGAATATTTGGTACTGCGGTTTCTGGTATAACAATCACGAACACTGAATTCTGTTAGTGCAGGCTACTGTCGAAGCTCGATCAATCGACGTTCCGTTGACCGCGGGATGTGATCTATCAAGATCACGAAGCGGCCACGACCGCCATAACGTATTGATTTAACGTCCGCAGCCGCTGCCCACGAAGAAAGGCGTAATGTCAGGGGCGAAACTACCGAGTTTTTATGGTAACATGAGAGGATGAGGCGAGGCAAAGGATAGGAAGAGGTCTTTCTCGCAGTGGCGCCAATACGGTGCCATGATACGCCCTCCTCCGAAAAGAGACACAATTTTTGAAGCCACGAGAAACATCAGCAGAAAATGTTCACAAAGGTAATCATGTACACAGCATTTACGCATTTGTTATCTGGCTTCAGCCACGAAACACACTCCCTTGTTTCCATTTATTCCGTACTTTAAACCTTCACTACACGAATTGCCGATACCCCTGGAAGTCCCAAAGGAATTTGCCCGCGCACGGACAGTTAAATATTGGCTGCCAATATTATTTGCTCTCAATCACGCCAATAATCCGTTAAACTTCAACGACAGACGAACGTTCCTGGCACACTGATGACTTTTACTAGGAATGAGTTACGTAGATAGAGCCCTTGAATAATTAAATTTAAGAAAAAAAGCCGTTGTTTTGGGAACTTTCAAAGCGCCTCCGAATCAGACACGTTTCAGAACTAAGGAGAAAGGCATGACAGGTTACAGGCGATTGCACTGTCATCACTGTCACCATCACTGTCACTTTGTCGTCCCGCCACATCATACATAGCTCGGTTTAAATAGTGCTCTATACAGGGATGAAGATGCGACTTCGCTGTGACGGACTTTTAGGTTTGACACCAACGCGGTCAGTTATGCAAGATGCAACAAAATAAATTTTCGGAACAAACCCCAATCTCTCTTTTTCAGCAGCGGGTGTAATTGCTGACCAGCCCTGACCTCTCCGACCAGCAAACGTTGCTGGAGAGAGCGAAGAAGGCCGGAAGACTACAAACGATCCTGGATTGAGATTTCTCTCAGCGGGCGCATGCCCCTGACTCCCGCACCAGGCTGTTTAATAAAGGCTTACGTATACCTAATCATCCTCGGGCGTGCTACGGAGCAAGACATCTCCAAAGACCTATTTAAATTATATTGGTTACAAAAAAACGTGGGAGGCCTTTGCCTGCATGCGTGTTAGAAATGTATTCCTCCCCAATCTTGGAAGCAGTCCAGAAATAGTTTGTGGTAGAATTTATGCTCTTTTTTAGTTCAAGGCACCAACATAACTCCGCATGCGTACATTCGATTGTCACTCCAATCACTTCTAGTACTCCAGCCACCAATACCTCAACCATACGGCTGGCTACCTACCCTTGGCCACTATTCATTATTAAACAGCGTGCTGAAGTCACTCTTCCTTTCAGCCCTTCCGAGAACATTACCGCCAAGGATTGCCGTAGAAGGGTTCTAAAAAGAGAGCGGACCAACAGTATTCTTGAGAATATGGCTACTTCAAACCTTCAGTGCAAGATGCGCAAAATGCTGCCAACAACCGACGGCACAAATGAGCGAACTTAATTTTCTCGCACCTCGCACAGAAAAGGACGCACACATTGCCACTCTCGCCTGAAGTAGTACTCTATCGGCGATGGGTGCGCACATGTGAAGCGACGCTCCACAGAGAAGCGCCTCTCGGAACGCCAAGGCACCACACGTTCAGAAGGTCCCCAGAGTGGGATCCGATCCGAAGGGGAACTTACCTGCGAAAGAGAGAGAGAAAGGGAGAGAAACACATTAACTCTTGGAGTACCGACCTTTCGCATTTCGGCAGTGGGAATACATATGTAATTACGCACCGCCACGTAAACTCACTTATACCTCGACCTTAGAATACTTTCGCCCCCTTCCGTCGCTCTCAGAGATGTTGCCCGTCCAAACACGTTTATTAGGCAAGTGTTTCTGCTTCGAACACCCGACCCCGCTCCCAATTACGAAGCGAACCAACGTCCGTTGCGCAATCGCACGCGCCATGCAGTCGGCGAACGGGGACATCATCGC
This sequence comes from Haemaphysalis longicornis, assembly GCF_048455015.1. NCBI lineage: Eukaryota > Metazoa > Arthropoda > Arachnida > Ixodida > Ixodidae > Haemaphysalis > Haemaphysalis longicornis. The sequence continues at coordinate 163,111,589 of NW_027526203.1, forward strand.
TAATGCTTCGCCCATGCGCGCACACCCTCTGCCCCACGGTCCATCGCTCTGTCGCCGGGGCGACTGCGGATGGTGCCCAGGGAACAAGAACCAAGCAAAAGCCGTCAGGGCCCGCACGCGTGTAGCCGAAACAAGAGCGTGCTATGCAAACTAAAGGCGAAAAAGCAAGCATGGTGATTGTGTTTGGGCCGCCACTTAGCTACTCATTCGCATATGTCTTGCCATCGGGCTCGATTTCGTAATATCGCGCGGATGAACGTATTCCAGATGGTGACACACTGGCGCTGCTGTCAGCTGCAAAAGTATATCGTGGGTACGAGAACAACTACCTCTATCCTATAAAGAGAGGGTATTAAATATTCTTTTCGTGTGAGCAGGTTTTGCTTGCGTTATAGCTACTTGAGAAGCAGGCATTTTTCTCTATTTCTATCCCCTTGTGCGTGTATCTGTGTTCGGCAACGAAAGCAGCATTACAGATTGCATACTTATCGAGTGCTATGATCTGAGATTAGATATATAGATTCTGGACTGCATGAAAGATCCTTAAAATCCACTGGTAAGTCGTTGTATTCTTACAACATAGGCTTGCTGTCGTTATAGAGTCGACACACACATAGGTTAACCGTACATGTGCAGAGCGCTATGCGTGAGAGCAGAGCGGCAGTAAGCGGTATAGCTATTTATAAAGGTAACAAAGAAGACGCTCCTAAACAGCGCAGCAATGCAATGATTCGCGAGCCCGCAGTCCCACCGATTGTTAGCTAGGTAAAGAATTTTCGTATGCAGAAACAGTAAAGGTAAAACATACTAAGTAGGTCGGTGTGCCGATGACAGCATCCTAACATTTGACGAAGTTATCAGTGGGACGCGGTGACTGCACTATCAGTTCGAAGTTTTTTTATGTTTGAAGGAAAAGAAGCATCCGCGAAAAACATGCTACTATGAAGAAGTTTGACGGGCGGCTACCTCTATACGAACAGACAACGGGCATCGATTCACCAAGTACATTCCGAAAAAGAAAGGCAAATAATCAGTCGTACAAATTCATAATCAGGCAGTATGAAAAAGGCTGTATGCGAGGAAATGAACAGCAGTTTAGAGACATGCAACCGTTTAAATTATTCTCAGAACTCGTTTACAGTGGTTAAGGATTTCTCTTAAACTCTTTCAAGTCTTTCAACGCTCTCCAAGTTTTGACATTTGATCGATTACGTCTAAGAAACACAGACGATTTGGTATACAGTATATTAAATTATAGTAATCCTTTAGACAGATCGATATTTTATTCTTCATTGCGTCAAACAATAAGTTCTGCTGTAGGCCATGAAAGCATCCCATATTTCAAGATAAAAAATTATTATTATATAGAAGTAATTCAACTGAAATTGGAAATTACCTGCAGTGACGCGGCAGAAAGCCCATTGTGCACGAGAGTACCAATTGGATTGGATTGGAAAAACTTTTATCGGTCCCGCAGTAAAGTCTGCTTGCAGACTTCAGACCAAAAATTTACGCCTAAAACTTTAAAAGGCCAGACAACTTTTGCTGCGTGCTACGTACAATCGTGGCGGGAACTTTGGACATTTCTTACACGGGTTAAATTGCCTTTGCCCGGTTAACTTTTTCCTATAAGCTATTTTTTGGTTCTCAGTCTCCGAACAGTGCTACGCTTCAAGCTAATTTCAGCATAGTCAACCGGGTTTCCCACCTCTCGACCTCAGAGTGGCCTTAAAAGAACAAAACGGAGCCGTCTATATACCTGATGTATTTTACGAAGTTGTGAACGTTACCAACTTCTCTAATCAACAGTACAAGTAACAGCATACGCACCAAAGATGTAGTTTACGGAATCGCCAGAGAAAAAAAAAATTGGCGCAGCTTACACTAGTGGTGAAAGGCTGGAGAAACAGCAGAGCTGGGGGTCGCCCCACACTGACAGCGGATCCCAGGAGAAAGAGAGCAGCCGGAGTCCAGCAGCGTAAACCCGTTTTGGACGACACTGAAGACGACGACTATTAAAGTACGTACAGTGTTTTATTCAGTAGCAATCATCGTCATCCCTTTCGCCGTCGTCTTCCGACGGCGCAGCCGCGTAGGGCAAATCCTCTTGTAAAGCGTTCTCGCCTTGGTAGACACTTCTTCATCAGCTCGTCCGGTGGCCGTCTCCACGTGCAGAATGTACAGGGATGGCTTGAAAGATTCGTCGTCATCATCTTTGGCGCGTGGACCCGTGGCGCGCCGGTCGCTACACGACGACGAAGGCGGTATCTCCTCACGTGGCGTATGCCCATGCGCAAGCCTGGACGATGACGGTCGGTAGCCGCAAGGTCAGCGCTCACGTGCACTCCGTATTTTTTATTTTTATTATTATTTTTTTTTTGTTAAAGTCACTGCGCGAAGGTCGTTTCCGACGCCTCGCGCCGGAGACGCCGGGCGGTCCCCGCGAGGCACGCGCTGACGTGCGCTCAGGGTTTTTTGTCTCCCTCGGACGGATTTGTGTCGGCCTGTATAGCTCTGCTGCTAAACATTTATCATTTACAAGTATACACAACAACGGTCCCACAAAACTTTCTTGCGATACTCCTGCAGTAACTCTTCAGAGTAGAGTAACGGGTTTCGTAGGTGCGATGACGCCGAGGGGTATAGCCTCAGATGCCACATGGTCAACCAAGACATCACGACTAATATAATGAAAAGTTTCGGTGAATAGGATAGTACACTAAAATAGAATAGAATAGAATAGTACACTAAAAACCATATCTCTGTTTTCGAAATTATAATATGTGTGCCTTTTTTGACTCGCCTTATAGACGAGCGCGCACGTACACCCCTCTCCCCCGACTCAAGCACACACGAGCACGCAGGAATATCGCCAATTACGCAAGCCCTCTGAGCTATCGAGCCATTTCCACATGCTGACGAAACCTTCCTTCAAAGGTATATCATTACAGCGGTCGGCGTTGTAGGAGCGGTACTTGAGCGCACGCCAGCTATCCGCAGCAGAACACCTATTCTGTGGAGACGGAGCCCTTCCAACTTCCCTCGGCCCACTGCTCATCAGCCTTGATCCCTCCTTGTAGTGAGCCGACGAAACTGAATTTAAAATCTTGAAACAAGCAAAAAGTTAATTCGCTCCCCTAAGCCATTTTTCTCTCGTTCGCTCTGGTCGCTTTCCCGACACAATCAGTTTAAGTATTTTTCCCTCCTAATATCCAATTATACGAGCCTTGTGTTGCCTTTCACCATTTCCTGTTGTCGTTCCCCTAGGTACACAGTAGAATCAAGAACCTATATTAGTTCTCCGTTCCATACGCTTCCCGCTCGCACGAAGTTCAGCCTTTGATAAGCAGTAACGAAGGCCAGACATAGACGAACGGCTTTAGCCTACTTGGCCTCAATACGAATTCCGCTAGAGTGGGCAATGCTCTTTGTATAGGTAACTGAATAAAACGCGAGAAATAAATTGCAGGCACCTCACGAGAGCGGGAATGAAAAGTAATTTAAATACCCGCGCGATGGCCGTTGCGAACGCGATATATGAGGGCGTTTTAAGCTTGGAACAATGACTATAGTCCCTTAAAAAATATATTTCGAAACATGTTCCATCTTTGTTCCGATCACGTTTCGCGTGGAAAACGAAAAAGAGAGAGAGAGAGAGAGAGAATAACTTTACTAAGGTAAGGAGGCCAGATACACTAGGGGAAGAGGGGTAAAAAGGTAGGTGGTAGAAAGGTACTGGAAAAAGCAGATCAGATGTTCACCATTCAAACAAAGTTCTCTGTTCACGCAAAGGCTGGATGATCATATAGAGTTCACAGTTCACTCAATGTTTCACTAGACACATAAAGTTCACTCGGGCAGATGGAGCGCGCACGTGGTGCCCTCTATAGGAAGTCAGACAGACTTCTACATAGTTTGAAAAGACCATCAAGAGCGCATTGGCTAATCATTTCTAGGGTTGGTGGATCTTCCCGTACACGAAGTATGCGCTCGGATACAGGCGTTGTTACCGGGCGAATTGCAAAAAGCTGTGCACGGCCTCTGTCGAAGGCGGAACAGAGCCAGATTAGGTGAAATAAATTTGGTGTGCCATCGCAACCACAGTGTGCGAACGGAAGAGCTCGGAACCAGCAGGGTCTGCGTAATGTGTAAGCACTATCGGCGTCAAATGAAACGCGAACACGAAAATATGAACATGAACACACAAATAGCGCGATTTCTTTCCATGCAAGCCAAAATAAAGCACGGCTTAGTTACAAAAAACAATGTTGGGATATGTGGATTTACAAATATACCAAGAGCGTGCCATTATATGAACTCTACGAACAGTACTTTTCAATTTTGCGCGTTCCGGTTTATATTTTCGTGTTCGCGTTTCCTTTGACGCCGATAGTACATAACGTGAGAGGTGTGTACCGCATTAGCGTACACTGTTCGCAAATATTTCCCCAGGGTGTGAAAGAGGCTTGAGAAGGTCGACGACTCCAACCGGAGTCACCTTCTTTCATCCGTTCTCTGCTCTGTTTCTTCAGGTGCCGAAGTCGAAGTTGCCAATACGACTGGAGATACAGGGTTGGTGCATTGGGAATCAAGAGAGGTGCTTGAAGTCGCTCCCTGGCAGTAGCGTGTGCCAGAACGTTGCCGCGTGCATACATGGTGGGCCCCGGTGTCCAGGCGATGCGCATTGTGAAGTCTTCTGCTTGTAGGTCGCGTACCGAAGTCAGGATGCGCGTCGCCGTGCTGTTAGGTGAGAATACACGGTTCAAGTCCCGAAGCCCGACGTGGGAATCAGTGATCATTATGAAATTCTTGATGGGAAGACTGGAGGAATGATCGCTGATGAGCCGGATTGCTCCCAAAATGCCAACGAGTTTCACTTCTTCCACAAGCCCGAATATATTAGAGACGTGATGGAATCCATTTATTTGCGGGAGATCCGTAGAGGGCCAGCCTATGGCCGCCGTTGTTCCGTCAACCCCAGCTTCTATGTAAACCTCTCCCTCACCTTTTTTCCTTGTCGTCGACGAGGGTGCGAACATACTGCTCTCGGGCCGTTTGATGGCGTCTCCTAATTGGTCTGCGGCGCGGAATGCCGATCTAAGGTGGAGGAATGGGCGGCGGCGGAAGTTCGTTTGGCTAAGATCACTTTTCAGTGGATCCCATTCTGTGAGCACTCGTCTGTACTCGTGATGCTGCAATTGCAGCTTGGTTTTCCCTATAAGGGCATGAAGGGGCGGAAGGGGAACATTTCGATGCAGAATTTCAACTCGCGTGAAGTTAGGGAGGCCACTATTGCACGGAGGAGGTGGCGATGCAGCTTGTAAAGCGCGTTCACATGTGACGGACGCAGCTCATTTACCGGGAAGCAGTAGGTTAACCGTCCATGTACCATTGCCCGAGCAAGCATGACACATAGTTTATCGTGTACCCCGCCTAATTAATTGCGCAACGAGGCGACCAGGTGTAAAGTAGGATGCCAGGCCTTCCTGAGGCTATCCATTGTGTCGGGCTATTACCACTGCTAACGGGAAGGCCCAGCAGACGAATAGTGTCATTATGAGATTCCAGTTTTCCAGTTGAAGAGGGATGATCTGGTCCTCATTTGTGGAACGTTTACCGTCGACGCTCAGCTGGTTCGCTCTTGCAGGGGATAGCTGGAGTTGGAAGCGGGACAAGCTGCTCTTCAGACTGAAGATCGCAGCTGGGTCATTCCAGGCCAAACGTCCCAGCCGTAAAATCGACCACCACGGATTAGCTCAGTAAAAATTGTGGGTCATCCTCGCATGGCCCACAGTGCTCCCTGAAAGTGTTTTTCTCCAAAAAAATTTTGTTCTTTTTCTACCGGCCCTTTTACCTCCTGTGTTTAAATCAAACTTACGTCTGTGAAGAAATTCATTGAAAAGTAACTTCTCTTATAATGGCCACCATTTTTTGTGAACATCATGTTGGGGGCCTGGGCTACTCTATTTCACTTTTTAAAAATTATTTTTCATTTTTTTGCTGTGATTACGCCATTCAGAAAATACACGATGTCGAACGTTTTCAAACATTTTCAGCAAATACGAGCACATTCTCTCAGCCAACGAAGCACTTGTGCCTGTATCTCAGCATTGTAGACAATTGGTAAAAACTATATTTACAGTGAAAAAAGGTGAAATGTGAGAGAAAACTTTTGTCAAACTTGGAAAAATCTCCTTTCTGGCCCATATTCACCTTGAAACTGCGCATTGTTGTGCTCGCAGTAAAAATATCAAATACAAGCCATTAACTAGTACAACTAACCGCAGTTTATTTCAGAAAGTTTAATCAGAACAGTTTTTGTTGTAGCAGAGAAAAAAAACTTTTGAATTTGTACACCGACACTAGTTCACTCCGCAGTTCCACAGAGCGTCTTCTCTGCACGGCATGCGCCTGCCTGCATGAAAGACTCGCGAGCCAGCGGGTTCGCGCTACAAGAATACCTTTCCCCGCAGTGATATTTGTAGCGTCAGTACAGGAAAGAGGAATAATTCGCGTGTTGGTGAGAAACGTACAACGTGGAGCTAGCGGTGGTGCGCCCATTCCACGAGTACATGTAACTGAACGGCTGGACATCAGATGTGCATTTAAAGCCTCGGGTTATGCAATTCCCTTTAACGCATACAAATAAATCTGTTTAACTCGATGACTCCTCCGCTGTTTATCTCGTAATTTTCGGCATAATTAAAAGATACCACGTATAACATACCCTGCTTCTATAAATGCACGTCCATGTCCAGCCAGCCGTTGAATTACCCGTACGCAGGGAATGGGCGCACCACCGCTTGCTCCACGTTGTACTTTTCCCACTAACACGCGAATTATTCCTTTTTCCTGTACTGACACTACGAAATACCATTGCGGGGAAAAGTATTCTTGTAGCGCAAACCCGCTGGCTCGCGCCTTTTTCATGCCGTGCAGAGAAGACGCTCTGTGGAACAACGGGGTGAAAGTAGTGTCGCTGTACAAATTGAGAAATGTTTTTCTCTGCTAAAACAAAAACTGTTCTGATTAAACTTTCTGAAATAAACTGCGATCGTTTATACTAGTGAATGGCTTGTATTTGATATTTTTACTACGAGCACAACAATGCGCAATTTCAAGGTGAATATGGCCCAGAAAGGAGATTTTTCCAAGTTTGATAAACGTTTTCTCGCACATTTCACCTTTTTTCACTGTAAATATAGTTTTTACCAATTGTCTACAATGCTGAGATACAGGCACAAGTGCTTCGTTGGCTGAGAGAATGTGCTCGTATTTGCTAAGATGTTTGAAAACATTCGACATCGTGTATTTTCTGAATGGCGTAATCACAGCAAAGAAAAGCAAAAATATTTTAAAAATGCGACAAAAAGCAGCCCAGGACCGAAACATGATGTTCACAAAAAATGGTGGCCATGTAAGACAAGTCACTTTTTAATGAATTTCTTCACAGACGTAAGTTGGCCTTAAACACTGGAGGTAAAACGGCCGCTAGAAAAAGGACAAAATTTTTTTGGACAAACACCTTATTCAGGGAGCATTGTGGGCCATGCGAGGATGACCCACAATTTTTGCTGAGCTAATCCGTGGTGGTCGATTTTACGGCTGGGACGTTTGGCATGGAATGACCCAGCTTGCAGTTTAGACTGCACAGGTTCTTTGGGAGTGGAAACATAATTCGCGCCTTTTAGAAGGGGAATTTACCGTCGTAAATTCACACCGTCGTAAATACACACCTAAAAAATTTTTTTTTCGAGCTGTGTATTTAAAAAATAAAGCAGCCATGTATTTTTATTTAGAAGAACACTGCAAATATCACTTATGTGTTGATGCCTTGTCTCAAATATGCCTAGTGTTTTTTTTTTCTTCAACAATGTTAAGAAGCGTGGTAGTTTGGAAATGTTTTTTTTTTTTTACGTAAGCTTCTCGTTCGAGAATTATTTAAACTTTTAGCCGGGCGGCTGAATCGAGGCACTGGGAGACATACAGTCAGACCAAAATTTCAGCGTTTGAGTATCCCAAAAAGATTTAAAATATCAGGCTGCCTTTATATTCCTCTCAGCAATACGACTACCACCATCTGCGCCAGCATTCAGAAAAGGGGCGACTGGGTCCCTTGATTTGATTGTAGGGTTTAATTAACGCGCTGACGCAACGCAGGCGATGAGGCGCGCCGTAGTGGGGGGCTCCGGGTTAATTTTGACCACCTGGGGATCTTTAGCGTGCGCCGAAATCTCGTACACACGGGCGTTTTTGCTTTTCGCCTCCACCAGAAAAGCGGCCGCCGCGGCCGGGCCCCGCTCCACAACAGAGTTAGCAGCGTAGCCAGAAAAGGAACAGATTTTGATGTCGCACCCCTTCCCAAGAGAGACAGCGACGCCCTCTTTTTTCCCGCCCGACCCGAAGGAGCAGGCAGAGCAGCGAAATCCCATATCCCACTCCTTCAGATGGGCACTGTCTATCCCACCTGCTCGTCGAATGCCATATCGAGGCTCTGCAACGGGAAGGAAGGAAGGAAGAAAACTTTATTAAGAAAGGATGGCCCGAAGCCGCGGGGGAGGGATAATGAAGTCGCTCCCCTTAAGAGAAACCGCATTTTATGCTCCGCCTCGCAATCATAATGAACCAAGGTCATCCTCATCGTCTTCATCCTAATCCCAAGGGGTAGCGTAACCCAGATCCGGATACCCATCAAGAACGAAGGCGTAGCACAAAGTGTAAGATACACGCGCAAGCATCAAAGGAACTCAAGTATCCCAGTAGGGTTGCGGCATCACATGACAAACACTTGAATCCATCTGAGACACACGGCTGCTCCATGCCAGAAGCATTATAAATGCAGTTTTCAAAACTATGGCGCCCTCTGTTGCAAGGTTTCGCGTACGCGAGTGGTGTTTCGTTTTTACTGCCAAGCAGTATACCTCAAACCAGCCAAGGAAATTTTCGTGTCCGCGCAAGCAGAAAACTACCAGGCTACTACTGGTTACACAAACCAACATCCTAGGCTACTACTGGCTACCGGCTACAACCAGGCTACACAAACAAATTACGGGCACCACCAAGGATCGAGTTTGGGCCCGAATGGAGAAGCATGCATAGCGAGAGCCCGTCGTCTTGCCGACTAAGCTACGCTCACACGTGGAGACAGGGAGACAGACGGTGGTTTGCATTCAACGTCTGGTGAGGGGGTGGGCGCTTTTTGAAGGCTACACATGAAACAAGATTGAGGAGGAGGCAGTGACAGAAACGACGCCATAGCCGCACGTGCCGCCCTCCTCGTGACCCTTCGAAAGACGCTCCTCTCCGTTTTCTTTCCACCGACGCTGCTGTGTTCACGACGACGCCCCGGTTAGTTCCAGGTAATAGCTGGCAGAGTCTCTGGTTTCACTCTTTGTAGAGCCACGTGTGTGACTCAAGTTACGCCGCATGGGTAATCGTTGTGGGTGTCGTTTACAGCTTCGCAGTCAGCTGACAGCTTCGCAGCGTGGATTGGAGGCATTATTTTTACCTTTAAATTTGCAAAAAAAGCGAGGGTTAAAGTAAGGTAAAGGTTGGGTTATTCTCAGGTAAGAGAATAAGGTTCCTTCAACGTGCTTATATGATCCTGTGAACTAAAAAAAAATTACGCCCACCTCCCCTCGCGGGAACCCTGGTGTGATGCGACACTGAAGGGGGTTCCATTGGCATCGCATCAAGCAATCGTCGGGTATGGCAAGAGAGCAAGCGCAAGCGCAAACGCGGACGACCGTCGACTGAGAGACCGGCCAGAGCGCGGCACTCCGCGTATATGCGCAGCGCGCCCGAAGGAGAGGAGATCGCGGGAGAGAGAGTACTGGACATGCGCACAGTGCGCAGCGCCGCGCGCAGCGCCGCCCACCGGCGGAGTGAGAGTGCGCTGCGCCACGCGCCCGCAGATGTTGAGAGAGAGTGTTCGCTATCGGAGAGAGCAGAGGGGGTGAGCGGAGGAGAGACGCAGCTGTGCGGACGCGGACGCCGTCGCACGCAGGACAGGGCCGCCGGCAAGAGATGCTCCTCTCAGCGTCGCGTCTAAAATAAACCCAGATAATAGAAAATGCATTCATCTTCCTTTAAAAGAAAAAAAAAGGAAGCCGATGAAGAGTGAGTACGTTCTAAACAGTGAGCCTGTAGCAAAAGAAATTAGATATAAGTATTGATTGATTGATTGTTGGGGTTTAACGCACCGACGCAACGCAGGCGATGAGGCGCGCCGTAGTGGAGGGCTCCGGATTAATTTTGACCACCTGGGGATCTTTAACTAGATATAAGTATTAGGGTGTGGTCCTTTTGTCTGATTTCCCATGGAATGCACCTGTAAGTGATGTAGTTGTGAAATCGACTGTTCGGCTAGTTGGTGTTAATACATCGTTAAGTCGCGCTTGAAACAGGGCGAATTTAAAATCTTGGGAAATTAATTAATAACAGACAGCGTAGCTAACGCCTGTTCGAACTATATTGGACTATGCCTGTGGTGTATCAGACTCAAGGCAAGGTACACTGATCGAGGAATTACAGATAATTCCAAACCGGGCGGATGTAGGTTCGTCTGCGAACGAGATAGTTTCATAAAAACTAAAATTAACTTGAACCTCAAGTGATTTTTATCGCGTAGGCAAAATTTTCGATTGAAGATCCTCTTCTCAAGTATTTAAATGAGAAAACAGGAATTAACAAAAATATATACTTTAAGAAACCAAATTAGCATCCATACAGAAGTGACCATGTTTCGAATTGAGGGAGTTGCGTGCCAGGACCTATATATTCAAAGAGTGTAAAAAGTTGTCTTTCAAGTGTGCTGTAAAAATGAAGAGTTGTTTATTTCCATGCTGTAGCCCCCTTCCTGCAACGCCTTCGGGCAATGAGGGGTAATCTATGGGTAAATAATAAAGGAATAACTGATAATGCATAATCGGAAGGGTAATATGTCTGATTAAAAAAAACTTCACTAAACTGTTAAGCAACAGTGTTTCGTGAAGAACTCAACCAAGAAAACGTGCAGAAATTCAGAACATCGTCTATTACTGCGTAAGTCCAACGTCGCTTGTCAATTCATTGAGAAGTTTTATGGACAATTTTGGCAGAGTCGCCAAACACAAGGTGGATTATATTTTGTTGATTGATTTGATTTGATTGATTGTAGGGTTTAACGCGCCAACGCAACGCAGGCGATGAGGCGCGCCGTAGTGGAGGGCTCCGGATTAATTTTGACCACCTGGGGGATATTTAACGTGCGCCGAAATCTCGTGCACACGGGCGTTTTTGCTTTTCGCCTCCATCAGAAAAGCGGCCGCCGCGGCCGGGAATCGAACCCGCGACCTCGTGCTCAGCAGCGCAACGCCTTAGCCACTGAGCCACCGCGGCGGGTGGATTATATTTTGTATTTGCATATTATCGTATATTTTGGCCAATAATGCACATCCACACTACTAGCAATTAAATGACCTAAATTCCCTAATCATGCGTTTTGTGCAGAAGCAGGGCGGAGTACACGGTTGGTCACTTTTCATAACTTTTATTCGTCTTTCGGCCGTTCCTTTCGGGGCTTTTTATTTTTGTCTTTTGCAACACTTTGTTGCAAAGTTCCTGTGTGAATCCGGCCCGTAATCGTTCCGTGTACAGAGCTTCCCATAATGAGAGCCTATTCGCCTTTGTTCATTGTTAGGCCACGCCGGGAGGTTTAACTAAGGACTAAAGAAAACGAGCATTAATTTTCTTTTCGCATTTACCCCAAGGGAACGCGCGGGAAATATAACGGTGCAGCTAACGGCGAACCACATGGCGTTTCCCGCGTTCTGACTCTGTTCGACCACGCGGGGACAGCAGGCGGTATCCCGATGCGGAAAGCAGGCCGCAAGCCAGACTTCCCACAAGAGATGCGTTTACACAAACAAAAAACGTTTCTAACGCACGGTTGCACGCAAGTAAACGTTTAGTTAGAGGGAGACTGCAGTTCATCTGCGCATTCTGCGCTGTACATTTATCAGATGTAAAGACTGTTATGGGCTTTTGCTTTTTTTTTTTTTTCAAACTGAAATTGGTTAGTAAGAATTCTAATTGGTGATTTGAAACTTCAATAGGAGGAGCGCAGCCAGTTGCAAATCGAGCGACTGCGGTCTGCTTCATGGACAAAGCGGCGGCTGCTGCTGCTGCTGCGAGATACGACCCTCATTTATTTGTACCCGCGCTTCACAGAAGGCGTGATACTGAGTTTATGGTTAAGAAATATGGAGCATCAATACGTTTTCGCTTATATCTGCTACCAAGGCTTCTTTACCTCGGCTCAGAATTCGCCACCCAGTTCATTGTTACCGGACACGAATGCGTCATGAAGTGTTCAAAACTCAAATGGGGAAAAAAGAAACAAAAAACACAAGGGGCTCACAATGTTGACCCGTATTTCGCGCCAGCGCACTTCTTATTTGTGCCGTAATTGTTTATCAGATTGTTCTCTTGTTGTTTAGATAATCGTTCATCGCATTGAGATTCTAATTATTTCTTTTATTTTTTAGTTAACTTCGAGTTTAGTGCGATTCCGTGCATTACTCCTCCGTGATAGCTGCGCCACTGGCCCCATTCTTGGCGCCGCATCCAACGTTAATCGCCGAGCCTCACACACACATCCCGAGCATCTTCGAGGTTAGGGCACAAACGCTAACGCACAAAATTGAAGGTCGGTTCTCTAAGGTCAATGTGGGAGTGGTAACCAAGACAACCTCCTTGGTGGTAACGCCCTCGCGTGAGAAGCGCCGCTTGCATGGTTATGCACGGTAGGAGATTCCGTCACTCCCGCATGTAGCGCCACACAACGACTATCCCGGGTGTTGCCTGGCAACGCCTTTTCTTGCTCGCGCGGCATTCTTTCCATCCCCGACCTCGATTGAGAGGCTTCGCACTCCGACAGAACAACTTCGCCTAGCAACGCTCTTTCTTGCTCGCTACCCAAGCGCGCCGATGGCTTGAAACACCGGAGCACTCATTTTCCGACGGCATATATTGACAGGTTTCACACGCACGCGACGCGAATCGTCAAAGTGGGTGCATATATATATAGGGTCACGCTTAAAATCCAGATCTCGAAGCGCGCAGGTTATGCGGGCCCTTCGAACGCCACGCCGAAATGAAGAAGACATGCTGACCTGGTGAGGTGCGAGGGTGCCGTGCACAGGGACTCACCTGTGTTCGTACGGTGTGCTTGGCGCGGTTAAGTCATTGCAGGTGCTCAAACAGTTATCAGGGCATTGTAGGCCTCTTGAATCATGCACGGTATCCATCATACTGCGGCCAATTAATTGCCGCGGGTTAGCGCGAACTCGTTTGATGGCCGCAAGCACTCGCAGCACGTATGCAACAAGCGGGACAGTATCTACCCCGCTTTGTTCTCGTATAGGCACCATTCAGGGGCAGGCTAATTAATGGAAGGGCGGGTGCGTATACCATACGGCCAATGGAAGTCGGCTCATCTAACGTGGCGCAACGGTGGTCGTGGTTAGCGCGGGATTGGGTTCGGCGCCCAAATAGGTGTTCTCGGGGTGTTGTATTCAACCGTTCCATTGTTACGGTAGCGCAGCTGGATTAAAAACATAACAACTTCAATTAATGTGTACTGTTCTTCAAGCTATCCCAATTATCCATAGCCAGTGCAGGAGGCGTGCTGCATTAAAGCAAGTTTTAATTACCGAATCTCGTTAGCTGCGGCGTGGACTGCGCTCACCGCCGCGAGCAGCTGCCGATGTTTCAAATCTGATTGATTGTGGGGTTTAACGCGCCGACGCAACGCAGGCGATGAGGCGCGCCGTAGTGGAGGGCTCCGGATTAATTTTGACCACCTGGGGATCTTTATCGTGCGCCGAAATATCGTACACACGGGCGTTTTTGCTTTTCGCCTCCATCAGAAAAGCGGCCGCCGCGGCCGGGAATCGAACCCGCGACCTCGTGCTCAGCAGCGCAACGCCTTAGCCACTGAGCCACCGCGGCGGGTATGTTTCAAATCTGCTCGAAGACGCAGACTGGGCCCCCTGCCTACTATCCCCCTAGTCATTCGTGTATTGATGTCGTACCCTACGTGAAAATCCCCTACGCAATGACAGGGGCTTTTTCATACGCTGTTTTACGGCAACTGGGCAGTGGCAGATTCATCCAGAAAAGAAAAAAGAAAAAATTGCCCCCATCTCCCCGCGAGGGAACCCTGGTGTGATGCGGCGCATGCATACGCGAAATGATAGAGTACACGTGTTTTAGCGACCACCACCCAGCTCTTTATTACATTTAAGAGTGATGACTTTATGGTCAGTAAAGTGCACAGTGAGCGGTTGCCGCAGCAGGGGTCGAATCTTGGTTTCATCGTCGATGTTCGAGAAGAACGAGAGCGAGCGCTGACTGAACCGCCGCGGAGCGATACCCGCTTTATATTCACAGCGCTTGAAGGAGAGGAGACCGCGGGAGGGAGTCGCGCATGCGCGCACATGCGCACCGGAGCAGCTGTTAACGCAGCGTTAACGCAGCTTGTGAGGTACACGGAATCACACAGAAAATCGCAGCGCGCGCCGGGAAAGGTAAACTGAGAGGACGCCGCACGTGCAGTACGAGCCGCTTTGAAAGGCGGCTCCTGGCGATGGCGAGCGATCGAAACGAGCTTAGCAGGCTGCTGTCCATGGGGCTGGTCAAGTGGTGACGGACGCGCGGCCGTGATTCTCTAATATTTCTTTCCTCCTCCCCTTTACCTCATCTTTCCTTCAGTAAAGTTTATTCAGTCAGTCAGTGAGACGCGGCCGGAACGTTAAGCAGTAAGTTCAACAGAAATTTTTCTTTTGCAGAAGTAGAATCAGAAGCTCGTAGGGGGCACCTCTGAACGTCCCCAAAACAAATTCACCTCCAGCGGCATAAACGATGTTTGCAAAACGGCTTGTTCCCCACGCGTGTTCAATTTGATTTTCAGATTAGCCATGGCGGTGCGGAGTGCGTAGGGTCTATTGGGACATTTAACAAACGTCGGCTTGGGCCTATGATGCGCGCTACTGATTTAGGCCTACTGCCCTTAGGCAGCCGACCCCAGTTCGTGCACCTGCGCGCGTCCACTGCCGCTTACTTAGCATTGCTTTTAAGCTTCGTGGTATCGCGGTATCTCGCCTCTGCCTCCATGTCGAGTTTGAGCAAGAGGGATGAAGCGGAAACGACAATATTATATTATTATATTTATAATATAATAATATCAGCTACAGAAGGCTTTGCTCTATAGAGCGGCTTCTCTCCCAGTTTTACGAGAAACTGCTGCTGCATACTTGCGGCGTACGCCGCTGGGTGTTACACTGCAGATAACGCCGGCCACCACACATCACGCACGGGGGGCCGGGAAAGTATACCAGATAACGCCACCTTCCTGGTACAGCGCCCAGGGGCCGGCAAGGGGAGCAACTAGAGAGATTTAGAATAGGGGGCCCCAACGCTTTGGGTTCCCCAAGCGGCTTGGGGCGCCGTACCGCGCATGCGCAGAACCCAAGAAGTCCTTGGGGTCTTGGTTTGCGTTTAGCGCTATTTTGCTGAAATAGCGGGCACCCCAAAGCTGGCCCCAAGAGAAGCTTGCGTTCGTTGCGTCGCTCTCGCAACGAGACAGCGCGTGACCATGGTTGAAGCGAAACCTGCCGCTCCTTTCCCGATCCTCCCGATGAACTACAACGATTGCAGGGCTAACTTTGTAGATTCCGCGCGTCGTTCCCAAGCAATGGATAAAGCAGGAAATCGTGAAGTGTTTCTGTCCTCGGAAACGGTCCACGCAAACACCGGTCGCGCCTGACCGCACGGACCACGAAGCGGCTCGAACCGGCGCAGACCACGGCAGCAACCGCTGGTCGCCACTCTTTTAAATCAAGCTGATTGCGAAAAAAAGTTCCACATGCGAGAAAGTAGATGTCACTGTGGTGAAAAATTGTGCTGGGGATTGTTATCAGTGCTGATTTTAAAAGCGGCGATCAGTTATCTGCCGCGATGCTAAGACTACGCTGACCGGCCGCAGAGTTTCGACGGTCCAACCCGGCACCGCGGCGCGCGATGCGGCGAGCGGCCGAAGGATGGCGCCACCTGCCCGGAAGAATCAAAACAAGCCACGGCAAATGTCTTGGTGACCGATCGCTCAAATGGCAATCATCGCGAAAATAAAGTTCCACATGCGAGAACGGGGATGATACTGTGGTGAAAAGTTATGTTAGGGATTGTAATTCGCAGTTTACAGATAGCAGCGACCAAATATCCGCCACGTTCCTAAGCCTAAAGTTCGAAGCACCGAAGCCGACTCGAGCAACGCAAGCCGGTTGCGGGCTGTTGGGGACTCTCCGCTTCTAAAACTCGCTGCGCGCGAGCGCGTTGCGTTTGGGTTCCCCTAACTTCTTGGGGGCCCCCATAGGCGGGTGCCCTTATTCTAAAACTGCCTTCTAACAGAATAGCGCCCGGGGAAGCCCCATGTTCCTGCGTTTAACACGTTCTCTGTGCTCGAGCTGGTGTCCCCTTCGCTGAGTAAATTTCTCGTATTTATCGACGCACTCGCAACTGCTCCCCGTTCTGCAAAATCGACAACTTCGCTAAACACAATAACACTCTAAGCAATGCCATACGCAAGTTCATTTCAACCCACGATATGCCACGATGAAAGCTTTGCGTTCCGCCGATTCCCAGCTATGCGTGGGATATCATCCAATACCTTTAAGTGCATTCAGCCGGCGCCTCAGGGCGTGATCGACGGGCTTTCGATGTGAGCCTGTTTAGCACGTCTTCCCGCGCTGAGGGTCCCGGCGGATATGCGCAGCGCCGTCTCATGACGCCGGCGCGAACTGGCGCAACAGCCGTGAGCGCGGTTCGTATAATCAGGATAACATCTACAGGCATTCGCGGAAGCTATCGCGTCATTTTATCCTTAGAGCCATTGAGAGTACGGCCGCATTGGACGCTGTGTGCTTTTGTACGGCACACGATGGCGTGCAGTCTCCAAGTGTTTCGCACTAAGGACGAGGTAGCAACACGCAGGGTGGAAGCGAGTCGCAAGACGAGCCACATGTTTCTCGGAAACTCCTACGCCTACATAAGAACGAAGACGGCAAAGTTTGTGATCCTTTTCGTCCGGCGAACACACAAGAAATCACCAAAGGGTCCTCTGAGATCTGTTGCTTGAAAGATCTTTCTAGAGCACTGTGATTAAAATGACACCCCATAAAGATATCCTAACGGAAAATGTATTGTGTATCGTGTCGGTGGTCCGCCGCGCTCATCGGTTGGTCGGTCCCCCTGAACAATAACGTGCACATACGCGCTCGAATGTAGGCACAATTAGGGGCCTGGCAGAAGCGTCACCACTAACAGGCCCATTGATTTTCGTATTCTTCGTTAGTACGTGGCAATAGCCTATTTTACAGCAAAGCTTTCTACCCCCCCAATGGTTTCATCTCCGTGGGCAAAAACCGCGTCAGCAATAAACGCGTGGCAAAAACTCGCACGCTTATCAGGCATGCAGCATACAGCTTAGTATTCGTTTCAACAAAGAAAACCACAAAACAAGCATCAAAACCTCGTGATGGATGAGATAAGGCGCCTGTGAACAATGCGAAGCACGCAGCATGCATTTCCCGCTAAAGATATCGATTGCATAAGTTGTTCCGGAAAAGGGGCAACGGCGGCTGCATACGAAACAGGGAGTGTCGTCGTTTCGAAGCGGAAAAGGGTCGAAAAGTTGGAAAGGAAGGAAAAGTGTGCATCGCACTGATCATAACGCAGTCGAAAATGTCGTTGTGAAGTAATAAAGGGTTTGGGTAAGTGCGTTTCACTTGTCTCTGGTTCACTCTTTGTAGGTGCACGAAGTAGCGGCGGAAGTCATGTCGCAACCCGTTCACGTGCACGTGAAATTCAAGCGACGTCGCAATGGGTAACTGTTCTGCGTATCGTTTACAGCTTCGCTGTCCAACCACCTTCACAGCGTGGATTGGAGAAGATTTCTTGTTTATAGTATTTTATTTATTTTATTATAAAATTTATATTATTTATTATTTTATGAAATAAATAATAAGTATACATAATGCTAGTGGTGGTCCCTTCAGCCTTCATAAGACTATTTACTGAAAACCATGAGCCAATCGCGTGACCAAAATGTGTGAGACCAACGAAGCATGAAATATATGAAATTTTGTCGACTTTGCGTTTGCAATCAATTCTTATTTCGAAGGAACGAACGGTAGCAAATGCGCATCTGTCACGCCGAAATTGAAACCAAAACCAATTCAGTGAGAACTATACTTCGGCGCAGCAACAAATAGCAGTTTGCTCCGCTATAGTAGCTTAGCTTTCTCTTCAGTGCCATAGGAATGTGGTCCCGAGTATAGACATCAACTTGTAAGCAATGCGTATACTTATTTCAGAACGAGACGGGTAAATCTGAATTAACACGCATATTCCCGCCAGTACATTCAAACGCAGAAGCAAGGGCTACGAAATCTCGAAGTACGACCGCGTCATCTTGGAAAAATATTATTCTTTTGTTATTTTGTACCTTTTTCAGCGATGACCTCTCTTGTTCTCGCACCAGAAAAGCTCGCTATTTTTCTGGGCCCTTTCAGGGCCTTTTCTAGTCCTCCTTTCAGGGCAACCCTTGTACTGATCTTCGAACAGCGAGCCTTAATTACGGTTCGCCTTTAAAGTTGTACACACTCTTTTGAAAGGACCAACCAAACCCAGTCGGGCTGCGGACACGGTGAAGTGAATGATGGTCATCGAGAATGAAAGCAGTAAAACTGCCGCCGCGTCGCCTTTGAGGAAATAAATCTTCCGCTGTGCGAGCCTGTCTCAGCCCGGCCACGCTTCGCCACGTGGTACAAGCTTTTCCTTAGCTCACCGACCATCGCGGGAAACTCCAGTCAGTTGGAATAAAAGCCTCCTCCGTCAGGACAAACATTTGTTTTTCGTGTCGATGGTGAATGAGTCTTTGAGTGCATGCTACGCTCATTTAGTCCGCGCGTTTCTTGGGCTTGCTAGCAGAATAAATTTCAACCAAGTCACCCGTCTTGCCGTTCTGTTGCAATAAGCTACCCCGCGTCAAATGCAGTTAGAACTGCTAATGGAGTATTCACACAACGAACCGAATAACTCATCTTGGCCGCGGACTTCCATCACGTTGCGCAACGGCACTGTCTCGCGCGCTCGCTGGTCGGCGCGTGTGCGGACGCCGCGGACCGACATTGCTGAGCGCTTTTTGCCTCACCGATTATGACGGGGGAACTTCCCTGCTCATTTGGAAGGATACAGCGAGTACATTTTGCAACCGTGCTAGGTTTGCCACTTCCGGCAAGCGTATGCGGAAGGCCGTTACTTCTTTGTAGCTGTTTCACAGATTTAGGACAGATCTACGCTGCCATCGGAAACAAATGTGATTTTTGCAATATCAGTATACTTTTGCAGCCACCCTTACACCAATGATCTGCTAGCATTTGGTAGAGCTCTGCTGTAGTGCTGCAAACGTATCAATAGTGCTATCGATACTTTCAAAGATTCAAGAATTTTTATTTTGCCGTTTCAATGCATGGCAAGGGCCGACGAAAAAAGCTGCATAGAAGCAGATTGACGAACGCGCCAGCCCAATCCTGTCGCTACGCAGCAGGCGGCAATATGCACGCTGTATAGTTTCTGCAGCAATCAATATAAAACTCATCAACAAACTACCGCAATCCCACTACAGTGACGAAAATATGTACAGAAAAGAAAAGACAAAATATCCGCACTGACATATTCAGGAAACAAGTGAACAAAACATCATAAAAATGCGCAGAGCAGCAGGGAAAATCTGATTTAATGTTGTTGCTGAAAAAAATAAGACATCAAACCCCATACCGAAAGACTACTTCTCAATATACAAGTATGGTCGGTCTGCACTTATGCAAAGTTAAAGAAAAATAAAGGGATGAAAAACGAGCGCACATCTGAACTACATGTGCACCGTGCAACAGAAACATGTCCTTCAAGAAAACTGAAAACATTACTAAGGTATTGCCTACAGGCAGGTACACATTGCATTACAAAGTCGCGCATAAAAGGCCATACTCGTTTGAGGCGCGAAGAATTGAAAACCGGAAAACAATATAAATGAAAAAAGAAAGCCCCAGGGAACTCCTTTGCAAGGCTCCTTCTAAGTATTGAAAGGTACTATAGCGCAGCAATAACTGCAAGGATGACGAAAAAAACGTTACGATGAAACCATCAATGCTATCAAAACAACGCTATCAATCTACACACTTCCTTCTTCGACGTACGCGACAAATATATGTTTTCTGCTTCAATTCCGTTCATCAAGGGCGGTGGAATATTTGATAATGTTTGCAGACCGCATGAAATACGGAAAGGGAAAACGTTTCACGGTTCAGTGTTCCTGCAAGCGCACGCAGGCGAATTTAGGCAAACCGAGGTCAGTTTCGTTCCTTCTTGAAGCTGGGAGCTAACCTCATGTTGTATAGATTCAAAATTTTTTACGATGCTATAAATGACCAGTGTGGGCCGAGTAGCTGTTTCAAATGGAGCTCAAGGCTTCGTTTGCAAAGTATATTTTTATTACAAAGCAGTTCCCCAAACTTGGTGAGCATAATTTAAAGGGACACTAAAGTGAATTTGTCAAGCTCCAGTTCTTGCTTGCACTGGGTAGACTGGCTCAAATGAATGCACTTTTCATCGTTTACCAGGTCGATAAGTCGGTAATTATTTTATAAAGCCCGAAACAAGAAAAACCACCATGCGCGGTCTGCGCCGGCCGCACCAACTAAAGGTGTGACGTCGGGAGGAGGTGCACCGTGATTGGACGGTGTCCAAGATTAGCATTCAAACAAGTTTCGGTTTCCGTTCTGTAAAACAACATGCTTGACATCCGACGCTTTCGTTGGATATGGGCATTCTTGATATCTCAATAATCGCCATACCGCGCTTCTGTCATGTTGTCGGCTGTAAAATGCATAAGATAAGCCTCCCAGGACGGCTTTTAATCGTAGCAATCACTAGCCGAGGCGCACGCAGTGGATGAACGCCCTCTGCGTCACCGCAGACGCTCAAATGCCATGCGTTTTCCCCCCATATTTGGAGCTTCCCTCACTCATGCCTGTATTGTAAAAAGCGTGTTCAGTCTGCTGATTCTGGCCTGTGCGTGCACTGCCCGCAAGCTGCTTAGTCGGTGCTTATGGCAACAGCAGGCCAACGAGAACACGCTAGCGCGTCAGTGTCAGCCTGCGCACGTTCTGCGAACTCGCTCGTGGAGCACTGAACGTTACAGCCCAAAAATGGTGAACTCAGTATAAAAACCCCAGCTGAAAACGAAAAAATCAACTTACAAAAAAAAGGTACTTTCGAGGATTCCAACTTGCGACTTGCAAAATAACATACCTAGCGCTCCACACCACTCGGCCACAGGCCAGCGCTGCCAGCTTTGGAAATATAAGGTATATAATGTACAACCAGTTTACACTTTTATTCGTGTTTAGCATTTCAAGCAGCTTAGATAAATATATGTTGTACAGCGGGAAGGCTATTATTGCCTCGAATATAACGATAACGCTAGCGACAGTGATCTATTTGTGATCTAGAGACATAACTATGAGAGCAGAAATCACTGTGCCTTGCTTTCGGTGAATCACATAGCTACAATGCAAAAAAAAAAAAAAAAAAGGCGCAAAAATGTACTCCCTGTCGTCCAACCAGTTCCCTCTGGCTGCACCGAAATTTTTCACCCCTACAGACACCTCCACTATCCTCCACCTCACCCGTCTCTAAAGCCTCACCACACCCGCCCTTGGTGCGGACTTCAAACCGGAACTTACTTCCTCACCCGCATTCTATACTGCATCTCATCCCCACAATATACCTAAAACTGCCCCTCTTGTCAGACTCCCTGCACCACGCTTACCAGCTCGTATGGGAATGTCCCTATACCACCCAAAGCCCTTCTCTTCGGCATCCCCGGAGCAATCAGCTCGCGACCTGAAGGTCAAGACCTGATCGCAAAAGCCCGAGCAGCGGCGAAAGCTAGAGGCTTCTGAAGACGATAGTCTTTGTTGGGTTATTTAAACGCGAAAATTTTGGTCCGTCCGTCCATCCATCCGTCCATCCATCCATCCGTCCGTCCGCCTGTCCGTCCGTCTGTCTGTCTGTCTGTCTGTCTGTCTGTCTGTCTGTCTGTCTGTCTGTCTGACTCCAGATTGAGCCACTCGGCCGAAAGTAAAAAGAATTCTGAAAGAAGTTTATGTAGGCGAAATATTTCTATACTGAATCTGGTGGCAATATTAATACTCCGTAACAATGATAATAAAAAGGAAACAATCGGCATACTTGAGGCAAAATATCAGTGCATAAGTGATAATTGCAGTTTTCTTTTAGTTAGATACATGGCTGTTTGGTTTTTGCGCTGTAAAATAAAAAAATACGTCTTGAAAACCAAATGTTTTGATTGAAAAATACAAAAAACGCTCGCGCGATCCTAGCCCTCGCAGCGGCGTTCAAAGGAGCCCAACAATAACAAAAGGTTCCAGAAGATGGCTCGCGAGCAATGGAACGCGGCCCACGCGCCACCCGCTGGAACCTTGTGATTGCACAGTGCGTTACGACTAAGGTCGCCGTGCAACACCAGCCCGTTACAAAGGGGAAGACGCTAAGCATCATCATGGCGGCAAAATTGAATTGGCTTGAGGAAACATCCAGGGTGTTTGTCGTGGAGGAGCAAGACGGGAGGGGAAGAGCGCGAGAGGTGGGCGGGAAAGAGAAGAGGTGCATTTACGCGGCAGAGGCCGCAGGAGACTATCGTCTTTCGACGGCATTCGCAGCGAAGTGAACAGATAGATACGCGGCCAATTTCTGGACAGAGAATTGCCACCCACATTTATTCTTTACTTTCTTCGGCGCAAATGCGCGTTTTTTTCGCCCACTCAAAAACGTACATTACTCTCCTGCTCACAAGGTCATAAGGGCGCCATGGGTGGGCATTTTGTTTAAATTAAGTTATTTTGATCAATTTCGCCACAGCCTGCGATATACCCATGCTTCCCACATAGATGGGCACGGAGTCAAAACAGCATTCGAGATGCGGTTCATGAGCGCTAGTGCCGGTTGCGCCAGCGTTCCAAGGAGGTGACTGAATAGTTACAGCACTGTTCTATAATCGATTACTAAACGATAGCCGACTATCCAAAAAATTCTCAGCGGGTGTTCATTGCGTGAGCAATAGATGGGGGATGTCGGCAACAATTTTCTCCGTCGATCCATGGAGGAAAGAAAGCGACATGCGGCGATCCATCTCCAGAGCGACAGAACCGAGAACGAAAGAGCGCCTCACTGGGGCGCCTTTTTAGGGTGCCTGGATGTTGCTCCCGGGGAGGAACATCCACGCACCCTACCGACCATGCTAGGGGGGCGTCATGGTCGAAACGGAGCTCGCCACCTGCCTCTGCCGACGCGCCGGTCGCAAGCCGTCTTAACGGGTCCCGTGACTTCCGTCCCCGCTTGTACTACGCATTGTGATACGGAGAGAGAGAGAGAGAGAGAGAGAGAGAGAGAGAGAGAGAGAGAGAGAGAGAGAGAGAGAGAGAGAGAGAGAGAGAGAGAGAGAGAGAGAGAGAGAGAGAGATAGAGAGAGAGAGAGAGAGAGAGAGAGAGAGAGAGAGAGAGAGAGAGAGAGAGAGAGAGAGAGAGAGAGAGAGAGAGAGAGAGAGAAATTCCTTAATGAGACAGAAGTGGTCAATAAAAAGAAAGGGGGAATAAAGAAAGAGAACCACCAGACGAACACACGCACGCACATATACAGAAAAAAATTAGCGGGAGAGGAAGCCACAAGCTAGCGTATGGTAGACGGTATCTCAGGAAACAAGAGCTTTAAAACACCGCACCACACTGTCTTTGGTCTTCCAGGGTCCTTTGAGTCCTTCCATCCTGACAGTTCTCCCCCGTAGCGAACTTCGTGCCGTCATTCGCGCCGAGGAGAAGCGTGGAAAAACACAAAACACGTCTTCAGTGTCCCCTCGTACACCGCAAAGGGGACACAGAGGTAATGTCACCAGTCCGATCTTGTAAATAAAGTTTTTGGTACAGGCTACTTTGAGGCGAAAAGGCGGTACATAACACTCAATTGATCGGGATAAAGCGCGTGGTATACGAAATGCACAAGACACGTGGTACAGCCTAGAGGGGTAGTACTGCACGTCCGGATTCTGCGAGTGCTGCTGCTGCATGCGCCATCCGAGAGTCACGGCCACCGCGCGGTGGCAGAAGCGGAGTGAACGGAAACGACGACGACGCAGTGCGGACAACTGCAGGAGCGACTGACAACCAATGGCGCTGCTCAGGCGAGCAGCGCCATTTGCTGTATTTGAACGGTTGGGGCCCTATTCTCGACTGCACAAATTCCCGGGAAATTCACCATGATTTTGCGCAAGCACAACGTAAGCAATCAGCGACGTGATGCACGTTATAGCTTGACGGCATGCAGTGTAATTTGACGCATCACTCATAAAGATCACACCCAAGGTATCAAATATTGCGCATAAAAGATATAAAAACACTTGACATGTACTATAAAAATTAAGACGGTAGCTGAGGCTGGCAA